>NC_136412.1:284054120-284646620 GCF_051521515.1 Lactuca serriola | reverse complement strand
AATGTTGAATGCTTAACTGAGAAATTGAAACTAAAACGATATAATTAACATTAAAATAAAAGTCTAACCCTATAATTTTAAAACATAAACGACAATAGCAGTGAAAAATGTATTTTCTATTTCTTGCAAATACCATTAAGTTCTAGACACCCCACATTCCTTTAATAATGGCAAGACCCTTCAAGTCATAGCATACATGATTGAGCCAACAACGGAAGCATATGGTAATCGACTCATCTCATCTACCTCAGCCTTTGTACTCGGACTCTGAGTCTTACTCAGTTTGGCATTGCTTTGGATCGGTAAGTCACCTTTCTTGGAATTTTGCATGTTGAACCTCTTCAACACCTTGTCCAAGTAGATACATTGACTAAGTCCAATTAGTCTCTTACTCCTGTCTCTCAATATCCTTATCCCTAGGATATAAGCAGCTTCTCCAAGGTCCTTCATAGCGAAACACTTCCGAAGCCAGGACTTAACCTCCTGCAAGGTTGGGATGCCATTTCCTATGAGTAGTATGCCATCCACATACAGTACCAAAAAGCTAACTATACTCCCATTAGCTTTGACATATACACAAGACTCATCCTCGCTTCTCAAAAATCCAAACTCTTTGACTTTCTCCTCGAAACAAAGATTCCATCTACGAGATGCTTGTTTCAATCCATATATGGATTTCTCAAGCTTACACACTCTATTAGAGTACTCTGCATTGACAAAACCCTCTAGATGATTCATGTTAACATCCTCAGCCAACTTTCCATTAAGGAAAGCGGTTTTGACATCCATTTGCCATATTTCATAATCATGAAATGCAGCTATGGCTAGCATAAACCTAATAGACTTAATTTTAGCTACTAGTGAGAAGGTCTCATCATAGTTAACTCCTGGAGTTTGAGTAAAGCCCTTCGCAACCAGTCGCGCTTTATAAGTGTGTACTTTCCCATCCATGTCGGTCTTCTTCTTGAAGATCCATTTGCACCCGACTGTCTTATAACCCGGTACATTGTCAACCTAGTTCCAAACTTGATTTTCTTACATGGATTGAATCTTGCTGTCCATAGCCTCTTTCCACTTTGTAGAATCATGGCCTACCATGGCTTCCTTGTAGCTGTTAGGCTCATATAAATTTACCAGTGTGCTATCACTGATAAATGTATCACCTTCTGTAGTAATATGGAAACCATAAAACTCAAGTGTATTCCTAACTCTTGTGGAACGCCTCAGAGGTACATATTCGTCAATTGGCTCAACAGGAGTTTCCTCCTCAGGTTGATCGCTAGTGTTTGAGGTTCCTTCACCGCTTAACTTTTGAATCTCTTCAAGGTCAATTTGCCTCCCACTGTTTCCTTGGCTTATGAGTTCTCTCTCACGAAAGACTCCTTTCCTTGCAATGAAGACAACATTGTCACTCGGTCTGTAGAAGAGATAACCAAAGGATTTTTGTGGGTAGCCGACGAAAATTTACTGCTCACTCCGAGGTTCAATCTTGTCATGAGTCTCGCGTCTCAAGAAATCCTCGCAACCCCAAACCTTGATGTGTGCCAACAAGGGAACCTTCCTTGTCCACATCTCGTGAGGTGTATTGGCAACCTTCTTGGTAGGGACTAGATTAAGGATATGGGAAGCAGTCTCTAAGGCATACCCCCCAAAATGAGATAGGTAATGAAGCTCGACTCATCATGGAATGAACCATGTCCAACAAGGTTCGATTGCGCCTCTCAACCACACCATTAAGTTGTGTTGTGCTAGGAGGTGTCAATTGTGAAACAATTCCACATTCCTTAAGATAGTCTAGGAACTCGATACTAAGATACTCGCCACCTCGATCAGATCAGAGCATATTTATCTTCCTACCCAGCTGATTCTCCACTTCTTGCTTAAATTCTTTGAATATTTCAAAGGTTTCTGACTTAAGCTTGACTAAGTTGACATAGCCATATCTACTATAATCATCAGTAAAAGTCACATAAAAGCGGTTAACATCCCTTGTGTCGGTTCTGAAGGGTCCACACACATCTGTGTGTATGAGGTCCAACAAACCTTCACCCCTCTCACAAGAACCAGTGAATGGTGATTTAGTCATCTTACCAAGCAAACAAGATTCGCAACTTTCATCTGACTTTAAGTCAAATGATTCCAAGACTCCAACCTTTTGGAGTTGGCCTATGCGCTTCTTGTTGACATGTCCAAGATGACAATGCCACAAGGATGCTTTATCCAAACCAGTGGAAGAATCAATATGCAATACATTATTCCCTAAGTTGTCTACAACCATGACAATTTCATATACACCATTGCAAGGTAACGCTTTAAAATAAAAAACAACATTATAATAAGCATTTATTGCACCAATTTCATTATCAAACAAAAATGTGAAACCTTGTTTGTACAAACCATGAAAATAAATAATATTTCTCGTCATTTCAGATGAGTAACAACAATTATTCAAATCTAACTATAACCCTCTACAAAGCAATAAAGAATAAACTCAAATCTTGGTGACAGGTGAAACTTTCCTATTCCTCATGATTAAGTTTATCTTCCCGTGCTCCACATCCTCACTTCTTTTTAGTCCTAGCAAATCAGAACAAATGTGAATACCACAACCTGTATCAAGGACCCAAGAATTAGTATGCGGTGAATTATTAGACAATATAGTGTAAATACCTACATGAGTGGGTTTTACTTTCCTATCCTTAACATCTTGCAAGTACTTTGGGCAGCTTCGCTTCCAGTGCCCCTTATCATGACAATAGAAGCACTCTGCTTCTTTTGGGTTAGAGGAGGGGGTAGCAGGACCGACTTTAGTCCTGCTAGAAGAGGACCCATCAAGAGACATTCCCTTGTGACCCTTGGAAGGGGTCTTCCTCTTCTTTCCCTTGCCTTGCCCGATTGCCAGGATTGGGGCAATAGTAGTAGAAGTGGTTACAACATTTTTACCTTTGAGACCACTTTCAGCAATCCTCAAAAGGCCCTGAAGCTTGCTCAAAGTGACTTCCTCCTTGTTCATATGATAAGTCATGCAAAACTGATCATAACATAGAGGTAAGGAGTGTAGAATTATATGTATATCCAACTCCTCATCAAAGTTCACATTTAATTTGAGCAGACGGTCCACAAACCTTTGCATTTTCTGCAATTGGCCCGTGATGGGTTCACCATCCTTCATCTTTGTTATAATCATGGAGCAGATGATTTCATACCGCTCTTGACGAGCACTTTGATGGTATCTTTCCATCAGGTTGTGGTGCATCTCAAAAGGGTAGAAGTCCTCATAGGACTTTTGGAGTTCAGGAGACATGGTGGCAAGCATGATACAAGCTACCTTGGTGGCATCTTTCTCATGTGCCCTAAAATCCACAAACTCCTATGGAGTGGCAGCAGACTCATCTATTTCCTTCAGCTCCTTGTCGAGGACATATTCCTTTTCCTCATAACGAGTGACCATCCTTATGTTCCTAATCCAATCATTGAAATTATTTCCATCAAATATGACTCTCCTACAAAGGTTTATGAGAGAGAAGGAGCTGGTATGGTTTGAGCCATAAGCAGCATTGTTGGAAGACATCTAAAAAAGAAGAAAAACAAATTTTAGATTAGATATAGAGTCCTTAATATAATACCCAAAATGAAAATATTAACTCTATGACCCAACACAATATTTTACAATTTGGAAGACGGATGTCGTAATCCAAGTTGCAAAGTATTTGATGGTAGGTAATTGACGATTTACCAATTTCCACCATGAAAAACGAAATTGATTATTAAGTTTTTGATGAATTGAAATTCCTAGATTCTTTTGAGATTCATTGAACTTTTCAATGACAGGTTTAAATCTCGATTATGCCCTTCAAGTTTATGACTGGGATACCGTGGATCTCAAACAAGGGGTGAATAACCATGTAAATATATTTGGTACTCTTAATGTCATTTATCACCTAATCGATGTGACAGTTAACCACACACGCTCCATCGATCTATGACAAACATTAAGCTACCCTTTTCCACCCTTACTAGTCCATGTTAATGTGTTGGTTAACCAAACACACTCCACTAACGACTTGGTAAGGTGCAAAGTGTAATTTCATAGGTTAGCATCAATTTCACATTTTCCTAAAGTAACTAAGATTGGGAATTTATAAAGGTTTAGTTACTTCATATTTATCATTATACTTTTAATGAGAATTATAGTCTTTGTCCTACCCGTTCGGCTAACAGCCCGCCACCAGTCCAGGAAGCGGTGGGTGAGAGTGGACACCCATTAAACCATCATTTTATAGGCAGTAACCTTATACCCCCTTATAGACCAGCTTCGTGAATGAGTCCTAGTAACGGTAAGACTGACTTGTTCTTATATATATATATATATATATATATATATATATATATATATATATATATATATATATATATATATATATATATATATATATATAGAGAGAGAGAGAGAGAGAGAGAGAGATAGGTTCAAATGTTTTTAGCAAGTATTGTGTGCCTAAATGCACCAATGAGAATTCAAGAAATAGTAAATCATTAAATAAATCATTAAAGGGTATTTTGGACATTTTGTACTTTTAATTAAGGAAATCATTTAATTTAAATCTTGCAATTAAGGAAATAAAATAATATATTTGACCTAGTCATTTGTGTTCTCGTTTATAGGCGTGCATATTGTTCCGTTCCAACCCTAGCACATTTATTTCTTTTTTGAGGCCTTCTTTAGCAACCAACGAGAAGAGAGGGCAAGATCGGGAAACTCGCAGGAGCTACCTGTCGGAGTTGTAGAAGACAACCGGAGAGAAGAAAGGCTGGAAGGTCTAAGGCAGATTACTCGTTTGGTAAGTCTAGTATGTCCTTGTTTCTTATTCTGTCTTCTACCTGTCGGAGTTCTAGAAGACAACCAGCGAGAAGAGAGGTCCACTCCTTTTTTGCAACAACTCTTCTGCTTCATTTTCCCTCCACGAATCGTAAATGGCATCTCAGGTATCATGTTATCTTCTTTATTCAGGTATCATGTTTATTGTGGGTATTTAGAAGAAAGTAGAGTGACAAGGATAGCCCCATAAATTGTCAATTCTCGATTCCAATCAGCTGAGATTTTTATATGGTTCGATTTTTCTCTAAATTCTCAGTTCTTGATTTTAGGTTCGAAGATATAGAAGAATATCATAAACAATGGCATCTCTGTTGGTGGAATTGAAAATATTCCGATTTGCACACCAATTGTTTGTTAATATGTCTTAGTGAATTTCAGTTACTTATTCCAAAATTGGTTCTTTCTTGCTTAATGAGTCACTTTCAGTTAGAAGGAAGCATAGAAAAAGATGTAAGTTCGTATGGTTCCAGCTCTTGTATCAGAGCCTTATAATGTAAGTAACATTCTTTATTCATGTGTTCAAGTTGATGAGTTTCAATTTCTCTTATGTGGATGCTCTTCTTTCTTACAAAATAATGTTTTCAAATCTTATATGAAAACCACGTTTCTATGCTTTATTGGGTCTGACATATATTTTTTTTCTTTCAGTTATGGAATACAATTCTATGTTGTTTGTGCCTTTTTATTTTTCATCAACACAAATTAATTTACTCTTTAAACTTTTTGGTATGCATTCTAAATCAAATATGTTGCTGGAAATTATGTATTCTACCAGAATAAAATGTATTCTGCCAGAATGTATTATATGTATTCTGTCATATTCTATTTATTCTACCAGAATATATTAAGTGATAGTTAATTGCAAGTAACATGTTTTTAACAATTATTAGTTTTTGTTGTATTTGTGATAGGAATGGCTGGAAGAAGGCATTGAAGACCTTGATATTCTTTTAGAATATGTATAATTATATTAAAATGTATAAGAATTTTAGTCTGTAGGAATATATATGAATTTGTATTTAAGTTCAGATGTATAAAAATTTTTTAGAATGTTTGTTATTTTTCAACATCTGATTCAAGAATTTTGTTTTTCTTCAATGATATTCTATTAGAATAAAATTATGAAAGAGCATCATTCTAAAAAAATAATATTCTATTAAAATAAAATTCTGAAAGAGCATCATTCTAACAAAAAATATTCTTACAAAATATAATCGGTAAAAATTGAAATTGAATTAATTAAAAAATTCATATTTTTTTAAATTAGGAGAATTAATCATCCCTAAAAATCTGAAAATTTCCTTTTATAGATGTAGTTAATTGTCCAAAATACCCTTTTGCTAAAAATTGTGTGATTATATGGTACATGTTACCCCATTGTAATATCATACACTCTCAAATCATGTCCATTGATTTATTTCATCCGTTGGTTTAGATTTGTGCATTCTGGCACACAATACTTAGTAAAAACAAAATAACCTAAGCCTATATATATATATATATATATATATATATATATATATATTAAACCTATAATATTATAATAGTATAAGGGTTGAATTTTAAACTTTTAAAATTATAGGGTTTGGAATTAAAGTTTTAATGTGAGACTTTAAAAATTCCAAAACTCGAGGACAAGTTTTGAAACTCTTCAAAACTTTTCAACTTCATAACATATGAGTTTAATGGTCTTTTAAAATAAGACTCTTCATTTTTCTATAACCTATGACTTTTGATGATTCATTTAAATGAAAAACTTTTGAAATTCCATAACTTGAGGACAAGTTATGGAGTCCATTAAAATCATCAAGATCATCAATTAAACTAACAAGCATGTTCAAGTTCTTGATTAAACTAATATGAACAAGGTAATTCAAATCAAACAAATTCCATGTAATTAAACTAATCATATAAACTAATACAAAACATGAAATTTTGACAATCACCTTTCAAATGGATGAGCATGATCATTACCATATCTTAAAAAAACATATTTTTATGATTCAAAACAGTTTGGGGGTAATGATCCTATCCATTTGTGGCCAAAAAATTGATTTTATGCACTCTGTCCAGCCAACTCGACGAGTCCATGAACTGGACTCGTCGAGTAGCTCATTTTGAACATGTACTCGTCGAGTCCATCAGTGGAATCGGTGAGTTCATCAGTCAGAATGCATAAAACTTGATTTTTTTCAACTTCAAACAACAAGTAGCATCAAGTATAATTGAAACCAAGCCTAGGTTCTGATACCACTGATGGGTTTTGAGAATTCAACACTCTTAAGGTATACATGCCACCCTAAATACCTTGGATCTATGTTTTCTATATTATACATGCAAACTTTCATTTTCCAAGGTATTACCCTAACTAGCATACAAAGCTTTGATACTTGAGTAATAAAACAAGTTAGATAACATACCTTTTGTTGTAGCATGTTGCTTGGAGCTTTAAGAGCCTAGCACCAATAATGTGAATGCCTCACAGGGAATCACAAATCACCACTAACACTTGAAAACTTGGAAGAGGACTCTCTAGCTCTCAAAATCGGCCACACTCTTGTATAGACACTAGGTGCCAATTTCTTGAACCAAAGGGCTTCTTATATAGTGTGGTTACATTAGGGTTACACCATGTAAACCCTAATGTGCATGACTTTCCACATTCCTCATGATCCATGGGTTTTAACCTCCATGGAGTATCCATGGGTCACTACATGGGTTAAGCCCAACATAAGGAATCATGGATCATTAGCCCACATTATAAGAATGAATGATTTACAAAATCAATCCCTATATATTTAATTAGTCTCTTTTAACCACAAAATTAATTCCAAATTATATCTTGATCAATACTAATTAAATAATATGATTTCATATTAATATATTATAACTTATAATATATTAATAAATCATAAATATCCACTTCACAAAAGTCCAAATTATTCTCGTGAAATGCAACCTAAATGGACCATGCCAACCGGTTCAAGTACATACAAAATATAGTTATGGACTTAGACACCTTATCCAACAATACCCAGGTTTCCGACCTACCCCTTGTCCATATCGACCGGATATGGGGACTATTCCCCCTTACTACCACTATCATAAAACATCATAGCATGAACATACTGCTAGGCATGCATGTGTACAGACTACCCTTTCAGTATCTTTCAACCGGTATCTGGGGGCTATTTCACCCCTACTACTACTAGAACATATATCAGAGCATCTTAGCACATAAAGTATATCAGATAGACACAAACCAAACAATTATCACAAAGACAATCATCTCATACATAATGACTTATTGGTCGGCCGACATTGGTGCCTTAGACCTACCTCTACTGGAAGGTAACTCACCTGACACTGCTGAAGTCCCATAGACAAAACTCTAGCTGTTGGATGACAGGTTCTCGAACTGTCAATCATCAAAATAACACCCAATCAGAAATTGGGTCCCAACATATACACATAAGTCCATGCTTGGGGTAAAAGACTGCTTTACCCCTACCTTAGCTTGATTCAAGCCCAAGGCCCAACACAAAGCCAAAGTGAAATTAGGGTTTCACATAAATTGACAATTAGGGTTAAGTGTTTCTCACTTAACCCATTAAGGACTTAATCCATTAAGTCCACCACTCTACAAGATAAATCATATGGTGTGATTGGGCTTAATACATGGTCCAATTCCAATGGCCCAAAATGCGGGTCAAGATAAGTCTAAGCCCATGATTCCAAAATTAGGGTTTTCTAAACCCTAAGTAGGGTTTCCGACCCAAGCACAACCCAATAGGCCCAAAAGCTAAATCCTTAGATCCATTAGGGTTTCATTAGGCACATTAGGGTTTCGCTAGTTATGCACCACCCACTACCATCTCGGGTAGTGGTGGTTAGAATTCCGGTGTCAACTATGTGGATCAGTGGATCTGAGATCGAATCCACTAAGCATCTCCTTGTGGATAGTACGTTCTCTAATACAATTTGGGTTGTTAACAGCGACATGTCAAGCGTCTTGGGCTGAGGTGTCACCCTCTCCCACACGTGAACACCGCCCCAAAGCCGGTGGGGTGCGCGTGACGTGGCTCCGAAGACGTGAGAAGACGACCAATGGAATTGCTTCATGACTATAACGTTCAGCTTTTTTTATAAACAGCTATATGACCGTTTAAAAATAATTTTTTTTTTTACTTTTTACAATTTAACCACAACAATCTACACCTATAAATTATCCACTATTATACTTTACAATTTACACATCAAAAAACACTCTCTATATATTATTACCTTCTACAAAAAAAACATCATCTCTCATATTTTTTTTTCTCTCTACATGGATTCAAGTCCAAACACCCCAAACACTCCAAATGCAAATGTTACCTACATGCAATTGTTAACCTCCCCAATCCAACAACAACCTCTATTCACCACTTCATACCCCCAAAACTTCTACCAACAACAACCACAACAATTCAATCAACCCCAATTCCAAGCCTTTCAACAACAACCTTCTCAACAATTTCAATAAACTTCTTTTACACCTCAACAATTTCAACCATCTCAATCTCAACCTATAAATCTCGACAATGACAACGACGACGAACGGGTCCAAGAAACACAACACACCAACTCGTCGAAGGCAAAAAAAAAAAAACAAAGATCCAAGAAAAAAAAACTACCCTATGGAACGAAGAAAAGGAGGAAGCTTTAGCGAAAGCTTGGATTTTCATATCCCAAGACAGGGATGTCGCCAACGCACAATCGGTTCAAAGTTTTTGGTGTCGTATTTTAGATCATTTTCACGCGTTATTAGGAAAGAAAACGGAGCGGACGTACGACTCGATCAACGCAAAATGGCGTGACTTACGAGCGGCTTGCACCAAATTCAATGACATATTTGACAAACTTAAATATATGCATAGAAGTGATAGAAACGACTTCAACATTTTAGCGGCCGCGTCCTACGAATACAAAGTTACCACCAACGGTAAACCGTTCAACCACCAAAAAGCGTGGGAAGTTTGTCGTAATGGTCCAAAATGGGTTCTATATCCGGAAATGGCGCATTCGGGATCTACAACCGGTTCCAACAAAAGGGCAAGAACGTCCGATTCGGACGTGGGTTTTGGACTCGGACTCAACGATGACTTCGATTCCACCGAGGGGGAGGGCCCACCGGACGCCCAACTTCGTCGACCACCGGGACGGGACAAAACGAGAAAATGAGCGTCTTCAAGCGGAAAAGCACCGACAACTAGCGACAGCGAGCTTGCGACATCCATAGATAAAGCTCTAGTTTCTCTAGAAAAAAAGTACGAATCGTCAGAGGCCGCTAACCACCAAAAAATAACTCTTACTGATCTTCAAATCATAAACACAAAGCCCTAACCGGATCTCGACTCGGAAAATCTTGCGACATTTCTTAAAATTCAACGACAAGTCCGGGAGAAATATGGAATTTAGGTTCTAATCTTAATAGTTTTAAGAAATTTAGGATTTTATTTATGGTTTCAAGTAATTTAGGATTTTAATTTTTTTATGTTTTTTTAAGAATTTAAGAATTTTAATTTGTGTTTTTTATATTAATGTAATGTGTTTTTAATTTTAATGTAATGTGTGTTTTTGTTTTTTAATTTGTGTTTTTTATATTAATTATGGTTTTATTTTAAATTATGGTTTGTATTTTGTTTTGTATTTAATATAATGTTAAAAAAATAAAAAAAATAAAAAAAGGAATTTGTGGAGTGGTAACTATTTCCAATGTTTAGTGGGTTGGTGGTGGGTTGGGTGTGAATCTGACGTGGCGCATATGTGGCAACACTTTTCCGGTGGGGTGGGTGGGACCACTCCCCATAGCCTAAGGTTGGAGGGAGTGGTGTCATCGAAACCGCACAACCTTTATTGCCACAATTGCGACACATCACTTTTTACCATACAAGTGTGGTTTTTGCCACACCTAAAGAGTGATGCCATACATTTCTTTATTGTTTTTGTTTTCTTTAATAAAACTTCTTTTTTAATAAAAAAACATAATTTTTCATTACTTCAAAATAAAAAAACATTACATTGCATTACTAAAAAAAACACAGGACATTAAAAAAATTCTACAAACTTAAGAAAACACACATCAAATGATTAAAATAAGTTAAAAAAACACTAATAAAATAACTAAATCATACTTACATAAAGTCGTTCTCTGAGAACTCGTCTTCCGAGTCATCTGGTGGATCCAAAGTAAGGTTAATGTGTTGAATCTTGTAAATGTGTTCCACTAAGTCCGTGCAAAAATTGTGAAATGTTTCAGTGCAACGTATCTCTGCTCTCCAGTTCATATACCCGTCGCCACCAATTTCTATTGGTTGTGTCTTGGGTGTGGTTTCTTCCTCGTCATACGCATATATCGTTCTTCCTTCGTCTTCAATAATCATATTATGCAATATGAGACATGTATACATGATTTCTTAAAGTTTTTCCTTGCCGAAATAAATTGTTGGTTTTTTCAATATGAACCAACGTTTCTTAAGAGCTCCAAAAAACACGCTCAACATCCTTCCTAGCTCTTTCTTGAGCTCTCTTGATTTTTTTCGTTTAGAACCATGTGGACACGTAAACGATTTAACAAACACAACATACTCATGATAGATCCCATCAACAAGATAATAATGTAACATCCCAAAATTCAAGGCTGAAAATTTCATTTTTAAATAAGTTATTATAAAACCAAAAGTATAAAAACATCAATAATAACATCCCATGTCAAAACCAAAGTAGAAATAATCAAAACATGTTATCATAAAACAATATCAGAGTGTAATCCCCAAGATCTCATGTGCGGAAATATAGTGTGACGCATTGCGATCGAGCCGGGTCATTTCCTTTGAAAACGAAGTACCTGAAACTAAAACTGAAAATCGTAAGCACAAAGCTTAGTGAGTTCCCCCATCATACCAAATACCATACATAACACATACTGCCAGGCATATCTGGGTGTCGGCCTCCCCTTCGGTCTATTTCAACCGGATATCTGCCTAGCATATTTGGGTGCTAGCCCCCCCCCCCCTTCAGTCTATTTCAACCTGATAAGTGTCTAGCATATCTGGGTGTTGGCCTCCCCTTCGGTCTATTTCAACCGGATAACTGCCTAGCATATCTGGGTGTTGGCCTCCCCTTCGGTCTGTTTCAACCGGATAACGGGGACTATTTCACCCCTACCACTACTACATAATAACATTACATAAACATACTACTAGGAATGCATGGGTTCAGACGACCCCTTCATTATCTTTCAACCGATATCTAGGGACTATTTCACCCCTACTGCTACTAACATGTATCACATAGCATCCTAGCACACAAACATAACATATAAGAGCATACCGGATAATTATCACAAAGACAATTATCTAACAAACAACTCTTACTAGTGGGCCGACATTGTGGCCTTAGACCCACTTCTACTGGAAGGTAACTGACCTCACACTGTTGTAGTCCCGAAGACACAATCCCAGCTGCTGGTTGACAGATTCTCGAACTGTCAATACCAAACATCACCCAATTAATAATTGGGTTCCAACTCATAATCATAAGTCCATGCTTAGGCGTAAAAGACTACTCTACCCCTAACTTGCCTTGATTCAATCCCAAGGCCCAATCCAAAGGCCCAAAAGTCCAACTATGGCTCAAAACCCAACACATGGCCTGATTTTCCAAATTGGGCCCAAACTTTTACATGGACTTATTCTAAAGCCCAACCAAAAATAGAGTCCAACATTTGGTATTTCTAATTGCCCAATATCTCATAATCATAAAGGCCCAACTATGGACCATCTATGGCCCAATTTTCCAAATTGGGCCCAAACCCCTTACATGGGCCTTACCCTAGGCCCATTAAATTATTTTAGCCCATTTTCTTGTTCTTGGATGGCCCATTATTATCCCAATCACCAAAGCCCAAAAGAAAGGCCCAACATAAAGCCCGAGTGAAATTAGGGTTTCACATGAAATGACAATTAGGGTTAAGTGTTTCTCACTTAACCCATTAAGGACTTAATCCATTAAGTCCCTCACTCTGCTAAATAAGTCATATGGTGTGATTGGGCTTAATACACAATTCCATTCTAATGGCCCAATTGTGGGTCCCGATAAATCCAAGCCCAAAATTCCAAAATTAGGGTTTTCTAAACCCTAATTAGGGTTTTCAACCCATCATAGCCCAATAGGCCCAAAATCAAGTCCTTAAGCACCTTAGGGTTTCCCTAGGTCAATTAGGGTTTCAATCCCTTGTCCAAACATCCCAAACGAATCACAATACAAACGAGGCACACCGCCACCCGACACGGAGGCCAATGACGGCAGCCACCATCTCACGGTGGTGGTTAGGGTTTCTTACCATTATTCATATTTCTAATTACATTTTACAATGCTAATCTCTAAAATAACACACACAATTAAGCTAAACACACACACACACAACCACCTTGTGGTGGCCGACAGGGGCGAGTGGCGGCAGCCACCACCTCACGGTGGTGATGGTGGCCTCCAAGGTTTTCCAACCACATAAAACTCACACGCACTCACTTCATAATACACTCCAGCAAAAAATAACATGTACACACACATTCTTTTTTCTCGGAAATAAACCCAACACCCATCTATGGTGGGTGGCGACGACAGTAGCGGCAACCACCATGACAGGAGACCATGGTGGTTATTTTCCTTGATTTCCGACAGCAACACTCACATAGAACTCCTCGTGATCAAACAACATCATATATCCATAACCGACGCAAGACCACCGCTCCAATCCGTCGACTAAGCAACGGCGGCGCTGGAACGAGTTGAGGTGGCGACCAAAAGCTGTTGCTGGCAGCACCAAAGATTGTGACGTCGAACCCGAAAGGAAGAACGAAAAAATGAGGTGCTTTTGGCAAACCGAGAGCTTCCTAATCAATCCTGGCCCGCGCGACGATGTCCTCCGCTTCACTCTTCGGTTTTCGTCGGCTCCTCCGGTTGCACATAGCGTCATCTGCAGCAGGGGCTGTTGGGTGGCGTCCGACGGTGAGGTTGCAGGTGGAGGGATGGTAGTCAAACTCGACACCGACAATGGCGGCTAGAAAGGGTTCACATGGTCTGGCGACTGTTGCATCTTAGGTTTAGGGTTTGAATGACAAGGGTGGCAGGTTATAAATCCCGACCACTCAAAATCTTTTGCAAAATTACACTTCTGGTCCCTACCCCAAAGGATCTTTTCAAATGTAATCCATTAGTTACCCTTTCTACCCTGGCTTTGGAAATCTTCTTCAAATTAAATCCGATAATTACCATTTAAACCCTCAGCATTAAAATCCTTTACATCTTAGGTACAAAATTTACCAAACATGCCCCTAATATCTTAATTATGACATATTCAGCCCTTCCACCTCATTTCCTTTTAAATTAAATCCAAATAATTACCACGGGGCCCATGTCTTCATAAATATTTATAAACTAAGTCCGGAACTTACACTTTTAACCCCTCTGACTTCTAAAATTGTGGCAATTAGCTCTTCGAGACCATCATTTTATATATAATTATTTATTTTAGGGCTACTATTCGTTCATTAATTTATTTATTTATCTAATAAATATACGAGGTGTTACCAATAACCATACTTATATGACGGTTCATTCACTTCAAAAGAAGAATCTGGTGCAGATCTGTCATTTATGTTGTTAAATACAGCTGAACGATAAGAACGTTGATGTCGTTAATCGAACCAGAATAACAAAAAAAAAACAATGTCAAATCCACAGATCATGTGATGCAACTGCTTCAAGTATGACCGTTGGGTGACAATGATCACCTGGGGTAAATTGCCCATGGTGTGAGGTAGGGCAATTTTCCCCTGCCCAATGGAGACAATCTAAACTTCCAAACATTCCAGGAAACCCATGCAAACTAGCATGATGAGCATGTAATTGTAAGATGTCATTACGTGTAGGCTTACGTAAATATTTTGGACCATAAAATCGAATCACAGTTTTGCAAAAGTAGTGGAGACTATCTCGTGCAATCTTAGCAGACATCCTAAAACTCTAGTCCAACGCACCAGGCGTAATGCCATATGCTAATTCATGAAGTGTGGCCCTGCATTTTTGTAAGGGATTGAAACCAGGTGTACCTCTAGCATCAGAACGTTTTGGAAAAAACTGCACTCCCTCGTTACATCTTCAACTATACGTTCGTATAAACGTTTGAACATTCTGAAGCGCCTACAAAAAAGTACCTTTGATAAGTGACATTCTCTTGAAAGTAATATTGTATCAAGCTTTGGTTGGCTTCTTCACGATTTCTGCAAATATATCTTCATGTTCTCCATTGAGTACTTTCGACTGCGTTATTGCATAAAACGTCATACGTTTGTTCCGCCATTTGAACACAAACAATAGCAGCATCAAAAATAACTTGAAATTCTTCAGAAGATGAAAAAGATGACATTTTCTATTAATTTTGAGAGAGAAAGCAATAGAGAAATAAAAAAAATTCTGTTTTGGTTTGAACAAAATAAATAGATGGTTTAATTTATAAGAAAGAAAAAAAAAATTAAATCTATACATTTTTGACCATTCAACGGTCACTTTTTCCATTAGCTAATCAAAACACACGACCACAAAGGGGTGAGGTGCGGCTTAACCGCAATCAAGACCGCATAGGGGGTGGTGTTCCCCCGCCTATGTGGCAAAAAGTAAGGTAGAAACCGCACCACTCCCTTGAGTCTATGGTGGTGCGGGATACAACAAAATCATTTTGTAAATGTGAGAGAATTGGTTGACTTTGCTACATATTGGGGAACTGTTCCAGAAAGAAGAAAAAAAAACCCCTTAAATGTTATCTTCTTCTCTAGAATCTCGAATCTATGGTTGGCTAGAAATGATAAAATGATCAACGGGATCAAAGTCCCTTCAACAGAAACGCCAGATCTCATCATATCTCAATCATTGGAATGGTGCAAATATAAGGGTAATTTAAGTAGAAACGGTGGAATGGATCTGCTCCCCTTTTTAATTATTTTCATGTTTTATCTCTTTTCTTGTTGCATCTAAAAACTATTTTTACTTTCTGGATATCCCTGTTTTTCCCTCCTTAGCCACTTGCTAATGGTTGGGCTCTTTTTCTTTATATTATACTAATTTATAACCTATGGGAACCATGATTATAAAATTAATTACATTTTTTAATAAAAATTTATAATTATTAATCAATTATTTTAAAAAAGTTATTTTAAATAAATCATTAATTAAGAGATATATCAAAATTTTAAAGTTATTATAACTTCAAATTTAACATATAATTAGAAAATATAAATTTGAATTTTGAAATAAGTTGTTTAATATATCTACATGATATATGGTATAATATTAATAAGAAGTTGTATTAGAATGACATTTGATAAAAATCGATTAAAACTATTTATTTATTAAAACAGAGATATATCAGATGTTTCATGTTTCCAAAAAAAAAAAAAAAAAGTAAAAAGTCTTTCTCATAATTGGTTTTTGTTAAATAAGAACTATGAAAAAAATAATAAGTTATAATATTCTAAAAATAATATAAAATTATGACAATAATATAAAATTATGACAGTGGGAAATGTGCCATCTCTTAAATATGTACGTCAATTTTTCGTGCAGGTATCTCATATACTAGTTAATTACGCAGAAGTATTCTCTTGCAGCATATGAAATAATTAAATAACGCATGACACAAACAGATTTGATATCTTATAAAAAAATGCCTTCTTAATTAGAGTTTAGGTATAGAGACAAAGAGATTATTTGTAGATTGTGGACCTTATCTAATTAGTATTACCTGAGCTAGTATTTTAAATTTGTAATTACAGAGCATGAGTACTGATAACTGTTAATAAGATCAACATATATACATAGACAATGCATGGACACTCAAACCTACATCGAGAAACCATCAATTAAGTCCCGATTTGAACGTTTTTTTTTATGATATTCTTTGATAAAAAGAATGAATTGTTTGCAACAAAACACGTTAACGTTATGAAGTTAATGAAAACAAAATAATCAATAAACCATTTCGTATTGTATTCTTGAAAGCCTTGATACAAAATTTATGTAATCATCATCAATATTTGCTTTATTAAAATGCTAATTACATGTGCGGTTTTCATTCGAGGAATATTAAACCAAATTTAAATATCCCCTCGAATTCTATCAGGATCAAATCATCAATATCGCAGATCTCCATGAAAACCAGATGAAGATGTTAATTATATGCGTTGAAGGTAATGCCCATAACAGGGATTCCAAACGAAGACTCCATAAGAAGCAGCTGCTGACGTTTCTCGAAACTTCCATTATCGTTTTCGGTCAGTTCCTTGAGAACACATAAATAATATTCTTTCAACTTCTTCAGAGCGCACGCCTTCTTCAGCTTCATCCATCTAACGCGTATTCTCCGAATCATTCCCGCCATGAGAGATCCAGATCCTCCTCCCTGCAACGGACTCCGCGACTGTCCTCCTCCCAGTCTCACCGTCGGCAGCTTCTTCTTCCTTCGTAACCGCCAGATTCTGGGCCGGCTGGTTGCGCATCGGAGTATGGTGGGAGGTTGCTTCTCTAATGGGTTGGTCATGTTGATTGAAGCCATGATTCCGATGGAGAGTGGAGGTCTGGAGGAGAAGGGTTGACTAGTTAACGTATGAGAGAGGAACGTATTATAACTCCACCATTGTTAATTTATTATCACTCCCACCTATTTGAGATCTCAATATTGTTTGCTTATATTTATAACGCTTGCACATGCGTCTACTTCGTTTGCTTCCTGATTTGTCTTACCTCTTACGTCCTCGAATTCAAGGGTCCCACTTTCCATCAGTTTCGTAAATTAAAAGAACCCAAATTTTGTTTCATTACCACGCCCGGCCCTAACATGTCGAGGCCTGGTACGAAAATCAAAAGTGAGACCCATAATTTTTTTTATAAAATATTAAGTAAATTTGATGCCACTACTTCAAAATTCAAAATTGGTAACAAACATGTCATAAATTTATTATCACAATATCTTTTCTTCACTTTTTAGATGTTATATTTTCTAGAATCATAGATATTTTCAATTCTTTGTCATGATCATTACCATTAAAAATGATTATGTCTTCATCTACACAAGGCATATGTCTACATTTTACTTTCATCTTCTCTATGTTTTTCTATAACATCATCAATTTTTTCTATAAGTTTCTACACAACTTCATCCATGTTTTTTGGCACAAACAATTCAACTTCTTCTATTTTATGTACTTCCACAACTGATTCTTCATTACGATGGTATTTCAACATTTGTTTTACCATAAATCGATTGATATATCCTTTTTTACAATGAATAAATTTTTATTCTTTTGGTTTTCTTTTACGTTTAGAATAACCCAGTTCATATTTTATAATCAATGGTAATAACTTAACAAAATTATATATATATATATATATATATATATATATATATATATATCAAAAAGTTAATGTTTAAAACACTTAGAACATCAAACAAAAATATTGTTTTCTAATCTTTATAAGTATTAGACTATATTATATTAATATTAGAATTCAAAAACTCACCCTAAAATTTGTCAATGCACTACTTTGACCCCTATATATCAAACATTCAAAAGCTAAAGCATTAAAGTATAGTGATAAAGTGATAAAAAGACATTATGCTATATGGCATCTCTATACCAAAATATTGAAAAGTTAAAGCTATAAAACATACTGATAGAATGATAAATATAATTCACAAGACACTATATTATACAAAATGACAAACCAATAACAATGTTTTTATTTTATTTTTTACTCTCTATTTCATTATGAATGCATAAATAAATCATTCAAATAAAAATGAACATTTAGCATGAGAGAGAAAGAAGTTGATCACGATTGGGATTTGGGAAATTTAAAGATATAAGAGATAGTAACATGTAGTTAGGGAGTCAGTTAGAGGACTTAAAGGATGAAAATGTGACTGCCAACAACTTAACAAGATATCAAGATTCAAGACAGGAAACGACAATTTTCGACATGAGACGAACAACACCAATGATCTATAGACACCGTTGTCAGGTTCGCTAGGGTTTAATCTTTTGGTGAATTTATTAAAATTATAATGTTTTCTTGAACTTATATCAGAAAAATATATGTATTTTTTATATAGATATTTTCCTTAAATTGTTGATAAATTTTAGAATTTATGATAACATTTTGATTTTTTTTTTTTCATAATTAAAATTACTCAACATTGCAACCAAATGTTACATTAGGTATATAGCTAACTACGGATTTTCTTTGATAATAATACATAAAAATATATTTTATGAAAATACCAACACCGTTACTATATATTATCCCTAAATTCAGATGCTCCTTAAAATCGGAGGCCGCGTGCCACCACACCACTCGCATACCCCAGGGCCGCCACTGTTCATTACTTATTTATTTACAACAAAATTTGATTTAATTATGGAAAAATATATTTATATTTTGTTTGTATATGTAAACAAAATGTTATGTACTTGAGGTGTAACTATGAAACCACACATGGGGGCATCTGGGGGGAGGGGGGGCAAAGTGGGCAGCTTCACAGGGTCCAATTTTATTCATTATATATTTTTATTTAAAAATAAAAATTTTAATAATGATAAGGGTTATTTTTTTCTTGTTCGTTCTGGGCCTTTGAGAATATTTAATTTTTCAGGACCGGCAAACCACATAATGAAATACATAGTGCAAAAGAGAAATGACGAACTTTGATGGTAAACAAAAACACCCAAAATAGTTGTGGCACTATGATTGATGGTTTACGCACGATATACAATATATATTGAGTGTACGTGAATGGTTATTGATTATATGTTGCCATGTTGGTAATTGTTGATGATAGATAATGGCTCATATGTACATGAAATTTACACTTTGAGTTTAAGTTTTAAAAATTTGGCATAGTCAAATCTTATGGTTTAATTTTCTTGTAGTTTTGTTGGCTATTAAATCCATGTAAAATGGCCAATTTAACCCAATTTTAGTTTATACTTATTTTATCATTGTGTTCTTAGTAGTTATTTACGAGAATAAGCGTATTGAACTAGTGTCCACCATAACCTTTACTTTCTTCATAGAAGTTCCAACCACCACCCCTACCACCAAAAAAAACTATAGTGCACCGCTATGTTCAAACATCTATCTAAAACTTAAAACCAAATTGAATTCAAACATCTAACTAAAAATTAAAACTAGAACTAAATCATTAACA
Organism: Lactuca serriola; assembly: GCF_051521515.1. Taxonomy (NCBI): domain Eukaryota; kingdom Viridiplantae; phylum Streptophyta; class Magnoliopsida; order Asterales; family Asteraceae; genus Lactuca; species Lactuca serriola. Next base: position 284,626,434 of record NC_136412.1, on the reverse strand, counting down.
TAAAAATGGAAACATAAATTAAGATTTGATAATTAAAACCCATACATGAATAATGGTGGATGAAGTTCTCAAAACCAAATCAAAAACCCATATCATCACCCACACTATTGTTGTTGCAATTTCAAAGCAACAAAGGCCACCCAAAACAACAGATTTCAATCATGTTATTTTCACTTGCTCATGCGTACTTCCCTTCCTCGCCACTTCCCCCACCCACCCTGAATCTTCTTATAATTAGGCCATAGGATACCATACAACACTATTGAAGTGTCACGTCAGTGTTGGAATAACTAAATGTAATCAAGGTAAAAACAAGGGAAGAAAAGAGCAAAAACGGATATCTGGAACTTTTCTTGATTTCAAGATTTATTAATAATTGAAGGGAAAATTCCTAATAAAAACGTCTAACATATGTGTCTATTTATACTAGTTCAAAGGACTCCTTATACTAATAATTTAAAACCTAATTATATTCTAAAACATGAATGAATAAAATTAAAAAGAATAATAAAAAAGGAAACTTTCTTACTGCCAAAAACCGATTAACCCAACAATCACTTCCTTAATCGGTTTGGTTATATCGTAGTGTTTAATCACCTTCTTTTCGAACTGTCTCGATTCTCGACCTTTCCCGGACACCCGACATCCACATTGGTCATACTCTTTTGATTGTTCACAACACACGTAACATGTAACATGTAACATGACATCGCGTTAGACACGTTCATTACCATCTAGTCTTTTTTCTGGATTCACAACCTCTCCCTGGCCAGATCCAAAGCCATTTGATTTGAACTTCCACCGCCATAATGTTGACATTGTGTTGTTTTTCAATTCATGTTTTGTATTGACAACCATATCTTTGTCAGTTGCTCCTAATCTGAGAGATTCTTCCACCGAACACCCTCGGTTCAACCATCTCTCATATGTCGTGTGCACCCATAATCGCCTTAACTTTGATTACTCACACCGGATAATTCAGAATGATGAATGAGAATGATTCAAAACTTCTTACACATTAGTTGGAGGCTCATTTTCAAATTGAGATTGATGATATCGTGTCTTGGAATGTGAGCCATATATTCATTTTTATCTGGATAACCTTGTTGGGTTTTTATTCAAAAATTAGTTTCAAAAACATAAAATTCAGCAACTGAAGACTTGATCATTTTGAATAACATAAAACAAGTTTAAACCCACCAAGGATCATCTTGCAGAGTTTAGAAAGAAAACAAGACCAACCAAAGAAGAAGATGGAGAAATCGCGACCTTTGTAGTTCTTTGGATCCTCTTGGGAGGCTTGGAAGTTGATGAAGAATGATGAATTTTAGAGACACCAACAAGTTGTCAACTTGATTTAAGATGCTAGTCCTGTAAGAAAACTCTTAAACTCTTAAGTTTGAAGTTCATAACCAATATGAAATTCAAGAGAGCATAAATGCAAGTAAGCTTCATTCATGAACAAAAGATGACATAAAATACATACACATATGCATGTTTCAGATTTTGCATTATACAAGAGGAAGTGGTGAAAGCCTTCTTAAAGTAAAGACATTACACAAGAGTTCTTAATGCACTATACCTCTAGCCCTATTGTTTATTATTATCTTAAGACATGCTTATAAAGCATGTCTCCCATAATAAACTAATGCAAAAGAGATATTGTCTCTTGTCACTCCATGCTTTAATATATGTCATACTTTTGATTAAATAAATCAAATAACCATGCCTTATTTCTTCTTCCTCAATTTCGAAATTAAGAAGTCAAAAGAGGAAAAAAAAACTTTATATTTTATAAACCAAGTTTATAAAATATAAACTTTAACTTTTTGGTAAAAGACAAAAGAGTTTATCTAGTCCAAAATGTTATGCATGACTTATTAATTTATACCATATTAATTATGTAATATTACCTGCTAATGAAAATTATTATTTCCTAGAAATAAATAATTTCCAATTTAATTATAAAAGTATATTGAATATTTATTAAAATCAATTTCTAATAAATAATCAATTATATCAAGTTGTTGTTAGTGTGACCATTTAGTATCATATGTTAGTTAGCAATATCACTTTATTAAGATTCTTGAGCATACTGGATCTTTCAATCTCCTACTTGCCCACGATTCATATTAGATTGATATAAATAGTGGTGAACGTCTAACAACATTTCAATGCCCCCATCAACATACGAATTTGTGTCATTCTATCAACGCCCTATTCCGAAAGAGCTCCAAGCTACAATTGGTGTATATAACGTAAGTTTATCAGGTATCCTTTTGTTACAGACATCATGTTGAACATGAGACATGGATCACGGTCAATCTCATTAGGTGTTCAACTTTTGGTAAGGCACCTTATATGTCTAACTCTCAACACATAAGAGGAAAAAATCTCATCATAACTACATAAGTCTCTTACATAACTCACACCATACCTGAAAATGGCTTTTATATCTGCCAGGTTAAGGACCAACGTTTGACCATATCTAAACACAACATTCCCTACACTTAAGTCTCACTATGTATCTCAAGTGTCAAGGATACAAAGATAGTACCTTTTAATCAAGTATCATTTATGATAGTGATCCATGAGATGATCTTGATGTAGGTCAGTTCTATACCAACTCTCCGACAAGTACCTATGAAACTTGGTTACAACCCATTGCATACCTTCATCTAGTGATAGTCAACCAATCCAATTCATATTAGTCTTACTTTATAATTTCTCTCATAATTATAACCGACTATGAACTTTTAGAATAATAACATTATTCATGGATTAAACATGTTAATATAGAACACAAGTATTGATGTTATGATCAAATTCCAGTATATCAAAACATTATATAATAGTTGTTGTCATAATGTTCCAATATCCAAATACTAAATCCAAATCAAAATCCCATCTATAGAATAATAAAGTCTTATAGCAGAAGTGTGATCATTCATACTTAGTTTTAGAAGAAAGGCTTAATTAATGGGTTCGACTAAAATTAATTTGTGTGAATTCTAGGAATACTATCATCTCCATATTTGACTTTACTCTAGGTATAGTTAAATATCTTGGAGTATATGATTGGTGTTCTTTCATGACATAGAGTTTCTTAGCTTGATTATGTATACTCACGAAGTCATAAAGATTTATATGTGATTCTTGAATGGAATAAATCAACATAGTTTGTTAATGAACTCATTCACCCAATCATATTAGATTTCAACTTATAAAGCAGTGTATTCTTATTTTTTAGTATATTGTGTCACTTTGTTTTGGTTGGACCTCATTCCAACATAACTTACTCTTCATCCCACAATGAAGTCATAATCCAATTATAATTCATAATTACCTATATTTACTTAGAAATCATAATCTTATGTAGCTCTTTACATGAAGATTTTATTCCAAACTAATTGTATCATATACATTCTCTTAGTTCTTCTAAAGTACTCATAGAATGCTCATATAGTCATCCGGTGACTTAACATTCATTTTATCTATCTCTGTAGATTTTACACTCCAAGAATGTATCATGTCCTTCCTAAGTCTTTTATTTTAGAAACACATTCCGAGTCAAGGTGAAAAAGCCTGACATGGTCAGAGTGTAATTTCTTATTGTTAAATATGTCTCATTAATGCAAGATTAGGAATGTCCCTATGCTCCCATTAGTTCTTAGTAAACACACATGTTCTATTCATTTTTATATAAAAACATACCTTGTGTTTTTTTTATTAAAATGATGATTGCAACATTAAGATGTTTGCTTTATATCCACAAGTGGATCTCAAGCTTTACACATTTTGTTAGGATAACATGGATTAAGAAAACCTCCAGGCTAATCTATATATATATATATATATATATATATATATATATATATATATATATATATGTTCTAGTAGATGTCCATTAAGAAAAACTATAACGTCCTAAAAATATGACTCAAAAATTTCATTTTAAAATTTTATAAAACAGTAATCCAAATGTTGTCATACAACAAAGAAAGACCAAAGTGTATTACTACATCACAAATATCAGAGCCAATCTCAAAATGTGCAATAAAATGGTGTGTGCTCTGCAATCACCCCGGGCTCTTCCCTTTCGATCCTAAAGTACCCGAAACATAAACTGAAAACCGTAAGTTCAAATCTTAGTGAGTTCCCAAAATTACCACATACCATCCATAATAATCACATACTAGGCCCCCGCCCCACATTAGGCCTGCCCCGACATCGAGTCCCACTCGACCTCGGGCCTCGCCTGACTTCGAGCCCCGCTCGGGTTACAAATATGTCATTCATTAGGCCACGACTGACATCGGGCCCCGCCCGGTACACATATGAACATATAAACTTATAATCATGCTAACATGTATGATAATCACAAAGTCAATGACATACAATTCAGTCATCGGGCCTCGCCCGACATCGAGCCCCGCTTGGTATACATATCAGCACATAACACATGCAAGAGTCACACAGACATCTAGCATCCTAACATAATAATCATGGGTAGGCGTTGGTGCCTTCGACCCACTAAACCCAGTGAGGAAACTCACATCAGACTACTGAATCTCAAAAATAATCCTCTGGTAGATGGTCCGCTAAAATCTTCGTGATATCAACATAAGATATCATCCAATTAATAATTGGATCTCGACTCACACTCAAAGTTCAAACTAGGGTAAAAACCCTTTTTACCCTTTACCTAACTTGGTCCAAGCCAACTATCCAAAAGGCCCACATTCCAAAATGATCACCAAGGCCCAAATATGGCCTAAATTTCCAAATGGGGCCTAAATCCCTTCATGGGCCTTCAACCAAAAGATTCCAATAAAATAGCATCAGCACAAAAATAGAATTTTGATAGCCCAAAAAATTTGTAGAATCCTAAGGTCCAACATGGGCCCAATAACAAAAAGCCCAAAACTCTGAAGCCCACTGCTGAGTATGCGGAGCGTACTCAGCTCGTACACTTAGCATACATGCTTTGGGGCTTTTATGTGCAACGTACCAGCTTGTAAGCCCATCATACTCCCCAATTGGCCAACTTTCATCATTAAGCTCTTATTTGGTTAAGACTTCAACCCTGCTCTCAGATCTGACTTCCTTAAGCTGGCTTATCATGTAAAGTTGGCAACTTTACGTGCATGCATGGCTTAATGGGGTTTTGTAGCTCAAAAGAACATAACAAAGGGTCATAACACATGCATGATTTCATAAACACCCCAAAAACTTGCATTTTTATGGACAAAGGGACCAAAAGAACCCTAGATCTACCATCAATTACTTCTGGAGTGAATCAAGAGGCTCAACAATAACTCCAAGGACTCAAAAAGCACAAAATAGCACATAACTAGATCTAGCGTCAAAGATTAGCAAGATGGGAGATTTTTACCTCAAAAGGTAGCAAATGATGAACTAATCATGGATCCTCAAGCTCCAAATACAAGTCCAAATGTTCCACTTCTTCTCCTTCACAAAACACCAACAAACACACTAATTGGCTCAAAACTCTCAAGAACTTATAGGGTTTCGATTTCTGGACAAGGGAGGGTGGAGGCTGTCTAAACATGAACAAATTAGGCTATCATAAGGTTTATATAGGGTGCAAGCCCTAAAAATTAGGGTTTCATAATTGCTCGCATACGCCATGCGTACTCAACGTACACCCAACGTACATGGATGAGCTCCGCGATCATAATCAGGCTAGTACGCTATGCGTACTACCCAGTACGCCCCGCATACTAGCTTAAGGACATACTTTGCAAACTTTTTAGAATAGATATTAAATATGAAACTTTCCAAATTCAAGTGTTACAAAAGTGGTCTACCTTGAAATCTATTTGCTATATTTCATATTAAGAATATGATAAGGACCATAGTAAATGACATGAGTATGAGAAAATTCTTTTATAACAAGCCTTGCTTTAAATGTGTGTGATTATCCATGTAATGCATTCTTTCAATAAAAATAACTTACTCTTTCTAGCCTTGGTATAGAGAGAAAGTTCAATCAAGACCACACTTGATTATCATATGTTCATGACTCTAAGTCATTAATCATATTCAAGATCTAGCATAGCATCTTGGTATTTGATGGATTTGCTAGAAACCATCAATAAAAGATCCTCAATGGGAGATTCCACATTTCTCAAGTCATAGATGATTTCTACCACTAATGCGAATAATTTATGTTTATGAATAACTATTATTCAAGTTTAACAATCCTTGTTAAAAACTAGTACCAATTGTAACTACATCAGGTTATGGTTCTTGAGCTGCTTCAAGTTCCATGTATCTTGTACTTGTTTTGTCGTTAGAAACTTGCTTTCTGCTAACTCGTCTATCAGAGGAATAAGAAAAACTTATTCTTGGTGGGTTTGCTTATAATAATCTAAGCCACATTTAGATTATTATATACAAATATGTATTCAGTAGATTTTGGGTTTAGAAGCTTTAGTCCAACATAGGATTCAATAAGATATTGTAACATCCTGGAATATCAAGAGTAGAGTTGAAGGGCTAAAAGTGTAAATGGGAAAGGGCAAATCGGCGAGTCCACGAGTGGACTCGGCAAGTAGGGTCGCGACTCTAGTCGCGTGTTAAGTGACCAACTCGGCGAGTAGCATGGATGGACTCGGCGAGTTGGTGCTGAGTGGAGAAAACCCTAATTTCGAGGGTTGAGCCCTATATAAAGAACATCATATCTTCTCCCCAGCCTCTTTACCATTCCTTGAGTTCCAGAAGCCCTAAATTCGTGAGGAGACCCCATTGTTGAGTGAATTAAAGCTTGGAGAAGGATCTTTGGTGCTTTAAGCTTGAAGATTGGAGGCTTGTATCAAGAAGCTTGGGGAGATCAGGAATCTACAGTTGGTCGGGATCATTCCAGGGGTAAGGAACCATTTCTTTAAGCTATTTTCTTCATGGGTTCATGTGTGGTGGTTCTTATGACATCTAAATTGAGATAGAAGCTTGGATATGAGGATGCTACTTCAGATCTAAGCTTATGATGGTCCTATATGTCATAAAGTCCCGATTCTTGAGTGTTTGGTGAAACTCTTTTGTCCCAAACCCTAGCCCTAGAGTGTAAAATGCCTAGATCTCTTTGGATCCACGTAAAGTTTGTCACTTTACGTGATGGATGGCTTGTAAAAGAGTAGATCTATGGTTTAGAGCTTTTGCATGGCTTGGAAAGCCTCTATATGGTTTCAGATATAGGGGTACTCGGCGAGTCACAAGGGTGTACTCGGCGAGCTGCTTGAAGATAGGCTGGAACTCGACGAGTTGGAAGAACAACTCGGCGAGTTGGTTGAATATGGTCAGGAACTCGGCGAGTTGGAAGAACAACTCGGCGAGTTGGTTGCAGATAGACTTGGACTCGGCGAGTCTGTTCTTGGACTCGGCGAGTCTGGTCGTGAGGTCCTAACCTTTCTTCTGGTTGAGCTGTGAATCGGTGAGTCAAGGGATGACTCGGTGAGTCGAGTGTGAAAGGACTCAGAGTTGTTGGACTCGGCGAGTCTCGGGGTGACTCGGTGAGTTGAGTCGCGGATTGGGGAAGTTATGTGCATGGGGACTAGGCGAGTCATCGGGTTGACTCGGCGAGTAGAGTCAGTCAGGGTTTGACTTCGACTTTAACTTTGACCAAGGGTTGACCAGTTGATTTCCAGGGGCATTTTGGTAATTGTTGGCTTTTGTTTTGAGTTCAGAGTTTTGGTGTTGGCCAGTGTTGGAGATCGTATCAGTGGTCGGAGCAGCCTGGGTTTATCTGTTCAGTCGGCAGTTGCGAGGTGAGTTATCCTCACTATATCGACAGGGTCTACGGCACCAAGGCCGGCCCTTTTATCGGATTGTGATCCAGGTATCGTTGTTATGTTTTGTTTGTTGTGTTGCATCCTGGTAGTTAGGATGGTATATGTTAGAGACCTGGTTAAGGTCGGTATCCTGGTATACAGGATAATGCTATGCTAGTGACCGGTTAGGTCGGTATCCTGGTTAGGATGATGTTATGATATGTGATCTGTTAGATCGGTTTGATTGGATGTGATATGTTATATGATTGAATGTTTATGTGCACATGGTTGTTAGACTGGGGTTGGGTTGAGGCGGGACCTGATTTGTGTTGTAGGCCAACATACCCAGGGCGGACCGGTTATCCCAAAGGCCCAACGAGCGATCCGGATAGGCTGTAGGCCCCAAGAGGGCGGACCAGACGTGCCGAGGATCGGAGAGTGGACCAGGCTGACTGAAGGCCCGGTGCGGGCGGACCAGTCATACTGTAGACTCAGAGAGTGGACCAGGTGGATTGAAGGCCCGGTGCGGGCGGACCAATCACACTGTAGACTCGATGTATGTGGTTAGACTCGGAGGGTGGACTAGGTGGACTGAAGGCCGGTGCGGCGGACCAGTCACAGTAGACCCGAAGTGCATGGTTGTTCTGTGTTCTGTTATGATATGGCATGTTATGCATGTATGGTACATGTGGTTGGTATTTTGGGGATATCTCACTAAGCTTTCGGGCTTACAGTTGTGGTTTAATGTTTTTCAGGTTCTTCGGGAGACTGTGGCAAGGCAAAGGCGTGATCGTACCACTCCTCATGATTATGTTTTGTGATGTGATTCTAGGAATACTCTGAGATAATTGTATTGAAAACCTTTTTGTAATAATTTTATGAAATCGGGTTGTTTTTGAAAAGTTTAAATCGGTTGGAATTTTATGGTCGTTACAGATATGGATGAAACCTTTCCATACAAAATCTTATGAAGGAAGTGTTATATGTACTAGTTAGTTGGTGTTTGTACTCAAGATACAATTGATAGTGTTCTAGGTGTTATCTCAAGGAAATAAAAGCAGGACATTTCTAGCGATTAGAAAGCAAATCATACCAAGTATGATTTAATTCATCATTTATTATCATTAAGGCCTTTGATGGTTCTTACCGGTTTGTACTTCAACTTTATATTCCAAAACTTAAAAAAATAATTCATGATTATGTTTTACCATGTGAAATATAATTTATAACTACTATAGTTGTTAATAAAGTTGATTTGGTATCGTATGATAAATCTTAGACATTCATTAGAAAGGAAGTCATACACCATAGTGTATATATAGTTCCTTAATAATTATTTTCTCTACTACTTAGTGAAAATATCATTAGGAATCTTTATATATAAATAAGATTTACATATGTCAAATAAAATACATTATTTGCCTTCAATGATCCCTTTCTTGAAGTTGGAGTATGTGAATGTCATTTATATAATAAAGATAACAATGTCAAAGATGAGTTTGATTTAAAACAAGTTTAAGTCAAAAGTATTTTGCATATACAACTTATTATTTATAAAATATTGATATTTACTTTATAATTCTTATTAAGAGATCTAGTCTCATAAACAAAATTTTAATCATTTCCGAATATGAAGGTGATCGTTATGAAAACTGATTTAAGTAAATAGTTAATCATTTATAAATTAAACTGAGTCATATATTTAGGTAAGATAAATTAAAACATACACTGTTCCAAAACAAAAAAAATGTTTCCTAATACAAGTGAATTATATTCCTAGCATAATTAATAAACTAAACTCCGAGAGTGTAGTTCCAACTTGATTGTGCTCAGTTGGTTTCTCTTTTGTAAATATCTGCAAGCCATTTACAAATATTAGATTATCATTTAGGTACCAAGTACCTAAGTTTTATATGAAAAGTATGAGTTCTATTTAGTAGATACCTGAAGTACTAGACTCTTCCAGACTTTATTTCCAGATAAGAGGAGCAGATCCTCTTCCAATGTCTAGTTTCTCTACAAAAGAAACAAGATCCATCTATATGGGCCTTTGTTAGGCGTGTCAAACCCAACAAATAAAGGGGTACAATAGACTCCAAATACACTGCTTTAAGGCACTAAAAAGTAGTATAAGGAAAGCAGGGTCGAACCACAGAGACACAGGACAAAAGTCTATATCTCTTTGCGCAAGGTACTTTGATCACAAGAAGGGGGATTTGTTTGCAAAAGTGAAATAATAAAATAACAATCAACTTGGGAACATGCAAAAAAATGAAATAGATTTGTAAACAACTTGTAAAAGTGCTTCTAGTTCCAGTTCTCAATGTTGTTTTTCAATTTGATTATGACTTGATGTAATTCAAGATTGCTATTTTAAGTTGGTAGTAAAAGATTTTAACACGCTCTAATACCTCTCGCTTGCCAAATTATCTAACCAAAATACGCTCTTTGACTAGACCTAGCTTCACTAATTCAACCTAAACACGCTCTTAGATTGTATTGAAAAACTGCATTAAGTTTTGTATAAGCTTCCCAACGATGTTCATTTCTTCTCATACGCTCGGAAGTGAGGAAACATGTGATATATGTTTTACAATAAGAAAACTTATTGCTTGTTACCAATTATTAACTTAATAGAACGATTAGGTGCCCTAAAAGTTAACTAACTGCACAAAAATTCAATTCATGAAAGTGGTCAATCAAACACAAATCAAATTTAGGGTTCTAGTTCAAACAAAAACATAATCATAAGAATAGAATCACAAATCAAACATCAAATCATATGCTTCAAGTCAAGCAATCAACATGTTCTGAACAAGAACTAGAAACTAGGGTTTCTTAGCCACACATGGCTTAGAACAAATCAAACAAGAAATAAGATGGAAAAATATGCAATTACAACTTACAAATACTAGAAATAATGTTTCCAAAAGATTAATGATTAATCCCTTGCAATAACCTTCGAAATCCCCTCTCAAAATGTACTTTGGTATGTTGTGTGCGTGTAAAAATGGCCCTCAACCCGTAATATGGAAGATAGGAAAAACTGTCAAAAGTTGGTTTCTGGGTCGAACACGGCCCGTGTTGGACATAGAGTAAATTTGACACGGACCTTATTCAGCAAGGTCAACAACTCCTCTTTTTGGTCAACACAGCCCGTGTTGATTTTGCAGTGTAAATCCAACACGGCCCGTGTACCCCTCTAACTCTGAATTCAAACTTGATTTTTCCAACTTTTTCGTTCTTCGCCCAATCATCCTGAAATCTTCACCAATGCTTCCCGGCACCTCCTAAAGCGCGTTCCAACCTCCGTTTACCTTAAAAAGACATGATAATGTGCAGATAAGGTTGTTCTAGAGACTAACATGAAATATGATGAAATGCAAGACAAATAAAGGACAATTACGCTAAATAGATACATGAAATGGGACTAAAAGGTGTGCAAAAAGGGGCACAAATTGTACCTAACAGCCTTATAGAATTTCTTGGGTTTAAAGGTGTTCGGTTCGTAAGACATTGGCCTCCTAGATCACATAATGTGACTCTTTTGGGCCTTGAACTATTCCTAGTTTGATGTTTGAATCATCTTTAGCATCACAATGATGCCTTTACTAGGTATCATGTTTAAGCTTATTGCTCAAAGCAAATAGTTTAGGACTAGGACATTTAAGTGTATACAATTTCATATCTCTCACGAGATTGTCTCTTAAGACATGAACTCATTCATTGAAGTTGTATCTAGTGAATATTATTGTTTCATTAAGTCATTAAAGAAAATGACAATTTCATGGTAATGAGAATGGATTATTTAACTACAAAATTTTAACCAAATTCATTTAGTATTTTTTAATATTTAAATTTTTTAATAATTAATACCCTTTTAGTTTCCGAAAACATTAATTATTAAAGTCTAAGATCCAAGTTACAAAACAAATAAATGGTTATGTGTCCTTTATCCCATCTATTTGAATTCAACCCGGTAGATATCGATTATCAATTATATCTTACTATATAATTCCTAGATTTATGAGTTTGCTAATAATTCCTACCGGGTTGAATTCAAATAGATGGGATAAAGGATTTTGCAAAGTTATAGGCCGATTACACAAGTTTCTCAAATTGGACAATTTGATCGGAAATCTTTTGTGATAAATGATACCTAAGCAAGAGAGTTTTGAGGTTTGTAAAAAGGGTCTTTTATATGTTTTATAACTCTAGTTTTAAAAACATATGATATCATGGTTATTACATGCATATAATAAGCCATTATACCAATTTTCAAAAGAAAATCATTTTTAAAGGTTCTATATAAAAAGTTAGTTTTTGTATAATTCGAAATGATTCAATTTTAATAACTGGTATTAAGTTTGAGCGCATTTAAACCTTTTATACATTTAATAAAACTTCTTTTTATTACTTATACATTTAGAGATTGTATAAGTTACAAAATCACCATTTTAAAATTTATATTTGAGGATTTCAAAATTTGACATTATTAACGTTTTTATAAACCCGAATTTTTTTAAGACAATAACTTGTTACATCTTATATCCACATTACAAATTTCGAAAACCAAACTCAATGTGATGTTTATTTTGTCCAAAAATTATTTTAGCATATGAAAAACTAATTTATTGACCACACAAAATAATTGCATAAAATAAACAACACAAACATGCATAAAATATATGTGCATAAACATAACCAACTAATGACATTTTTTTTGTGAGACAACACAAAAAATGTCAAGTCAATTCCTAAATGAACATTTAAGGGACGAAAAATCTTCTTATAATGTTGTTCTAGAAGCTCCCACTTGAGAAAACACTATTTGCTTGCAAGAGATTGGAAATGCTTCTTTATATCTATATTTCAATAATTGTCGCTAAAAGTCCAACAACTCTTTGTAAACAGCTTTAGCGACAGTTTTAAGTTGTCACTGAAAATCATGCACACCTTTTAAACTCGAAAATTGCTCTTTGGTTTTCAAAAAATGGTTCCAACTTCATTCTTTGTTACGTTTTTGTACAAATCAATTATTTCTAACAACTAATCTATTACTTACAAAAATAAACCAAGAAACTAATTTATTTAATTTATTACATATCATATGAATAAATAAATTATTACAACCATTTTTATAAAACATCCAACAAAACAAAACAACAAACACAATGGTCATTAGCTAGTTTATGCACATCATACATATCAACATATACATTAAACAACCTTTATTTTTGTAAGACAACTTTAAAGGACAAAAGATGCATGAAACTTTTGTCACGTAATAAAAGACATTTCGACATAAAAGTCCTTAAGTTTTGCGATTTTTGTCAGTTTTGTCCCTACAACGATTTTAGGTGCGTTAAAGTCCAATATTTTCAAACTTTTTTTCATTTTCGCCATTTAGCTGGTTAGGCTCTCCCCAGCAAGTAACCAAAGGCTATGTGGTGGTAGCAGAATCCCTGGTTGACGTGGCTCCATCTCAGCGTGTTAATTTCTTAACTAAAAATTTAATTTAAAAAATTAGTTTGCAATAGGAAGGAAATGCAAAAGGGGGGGGGGTGTGGGGATTCGATCCCCAGCCTTCAAAGTCAGAAGCCAGCGCCATCGCCAACAAGACAAACCATTTTTAGGTTAAATATAACTATACATTAGTATATATCCATTATCACACTATTAATATTATTAGTATTAATATTATGTATATTATTCTTATATAAAACGTATATATTAATACCACCGTCCCAAATTAATTATCCACATTTGATTTTTAAAGTCTTTATTCTTCATCTTTGATTTTAAATATTTTTTTATAGATAATACTTGATGCAAAATATATGAAAGAATTGTAATTTAAATGTCTTTTCATTGTTATAAGTTCATCAAGTAATATATAACACCAATAAAAATATTTAAAGTCAAAGTTGAAGAAAAAAACTTCAAAAGTCAAAAGTGGATAATTAATTTGGGACGGATGAAGTAATATTTAAACATAAAAACTGTATTTTTTTGACGTTTAAAAATGATTATATATCTTTTTACGAATTATTATTATTATTATTATTATTATTGTTATTATTATTATTATTATAAATATAAATATTATTAATATTACTATTATTAATATTTTTTATCTTACGAATTAAAACACTTATTTTTAAATACATTTTTATACAAATAAATACTATTTTTTTGATAGTATTTTTTAAATATGATTTGTAGATACAATCTTTTAAATACGATTTTATACGTGTAATTATGCTTTTTAACATATAAATATGATTTTTAACATTTATGAATTTCAACATTTATTTTAAATAAAATTGTATACGTATAAATACAATTTTTAAGTTTTTATACATATTCAAAATTATGATTTTTGTTTGTGAATGTATATATTAAAATAATAAAATACATACGTGTATATATATATATATATATATATATATATATATATATATATATATATATATATATATATATATATATATAAGGGATGGTTCAAATAAAAACACTAAATAAAGTGAGGACGTAAAAATGTTTCTCAACCAATTTTTCTTTAGTTAAATTATTTTTGGTAATTAATAAAAATTATTATTAAAAACTGGATTAATAATGTGAAAGGGTAAAATAGTAATTGTATTTTTAGATAATCATAGAAATAAGAGAAATTTAAAGGATTCTTAAATTTTCCAAATTTAAAATTTAAAACTTTTAAATTTCAAAATTTTTAAAACTCTGAATATTTAAATTTCATGTTATAACTAAAAATTTCAAGTTAATATTCATCATGGAATATATTATATGCTTGCTAAATTCTAGCCGATAATGCATATTCGTAATAGAATGTATATACAAAAATATTAACAATATAACGAATTTTTTATTGAATAATAATATAAACAAAAATTTATATTGAGAAAAGTCATAATAAAACATTAACATACATAAAAATATGAACTTATACAAAAATAAAGTATACACACAAATTCAAGACAAAACAAGTTAATTAATTTATATGTATTTTACTAAATTTTTTTATTTTGGTCTTTGTTTCTTTCTTGGCCTTCATCATTTTTTCTTTTTTCGAGTTCCTTTTAACCTGAAAATATAAAAACCAAAAACATAAAGAATTGGTTATATGCAAAAATTCATAAAGAATAGCAATAAAAATACTAAGATTTATATAGAAATTCAAAACAAAGTAACACAAACACTAAGTTGTATAATAGAATAACATCAGAAGCATTAAGTTGATCTTAAATAAAATGTTCATCATCAATCTTTTTCTTTGATTGTTTATTGGATCCGCTGTAAGATTATTATATAAGACTGATATTCATATAAAAGTATCATCATAATCAATAAAGTAATAAAACATAACCAACTATCAACTAATATTCTGGATAAAATATCATAAATTCATTGCAGAACAAACATAGATTAATTAATTTATAAATAATAACCAAGTGTCAAAACAATATTCAAGATAGAATATCACAAATTCCATACAGAATAACAACTTTGAATGAAAATAACATACACAAACAATGACATTTGCATTAAAAAAATGCATATAATTCAATATACACAATAGAGAATTCCGAACAAAAAATATGTAAAAAAACAAACGCAAAAACCTTTTAAATCAAACAAGTACAAAAGATTAATTCCTTCCGATTGTTTCCAAATTGAAAATTACATATATCTTTATCTCCTTATTAATTAATAGAAAAAATATAAAGAAATCGTCGATGCAAAGTTAAAACTATTTAAAATCAAACGCAATGTCCTCTTTATTTGATGTAAGGCTGGAGGGAGTGGTGCCACCGAAACCGCACTCCCTCCCTCGCCACGTAAGCGCCACATCATATTTTACCATTTAAGTGTGGTTTCTTGCCACACCAAGGGTGTGGTGCCACAGTTTTAGTTTTTTTTTTTTTTTTTTTTTGTTAACTATTTTAATTTAATAAAACTTATTTTTTAATAAAAAAAACATAATAATTCATTAATTAAAAATACAAATATCATACATTACTTAATTTAAAAAATAAAAAAAAAACCTAAAAATTTAGAAAAACAAAGTAGAAACAAAAAACCAACAACTTTAAAAAAAAACACACAAGAAACCATTAAAAACTTGAAAAAAAAAAACTAGAAATTAGCCACGATTCACGTAACGGTTTTTCACTTCCTCTTTCATCGCCAAAACCACTTCAAGCTCGGCCCCGGTCATATTCGACGTGTCCATTGCTAGTATTCGCATGTCGCTCTCCCTTTGTTTTCGAAGCTCTCTTTCAGAAGCAATTTTCAAAATCTGGTCCATTCTCTCTTTTATATCCTTCATGTCGGTTCCCATTTCTTTCAAATCATCTGAATCCGACGATTTGCCTTTGCCTTTGCTTTTTGATTTGTCTCTTCCCAATGGTCGGGAAGGTGGTGAAACTGGAACAGGTTCATCTTCGTTCAGATCAAACTGAACACGAGCATCTGATGTAGTGTGGTCGGACTCAGATGTTCTGCTGCGTTTTGACCCACTGTCGATATGTTGGTCAAATGTTTTGCTACTCAGCCGTTTCCTGTTATCTTTCAAAAAATGCCAAACTTCCAGAAACTTGAAAGCCTTCAGATTTTCTTTTTGATACACTTTCAACGCTTTCTTCAAAATGACTTCATCGCTTTCTCCACTTTTCCATTGACGTTTCATGTTGTTCCACAAGTCATTAAACAACATGATTTCCTTGTTCATCTTCCCCCATTTGGAGTACACTTGATGTTTTGAACGGTATTCTCCACGGTTCATTCCTTTATGGAACCTGTGTAAAACGCGAATCCAAAAGCGGTCATGCTTTTGGTCTTTTCCAACCGACGCGTCTTCTGAAATATCGATCCAAGATTGTGCCAACACCAACGCTTCCAAAGGTTCCCAACATTTAGCCTCCGCCTTCTCTTTTCTTTTAGTCGCTGCTCGAGTGGGCTGAGTTTCTGTAACGAATTCCGGTTCAGAATCAGAAACGACCGTTTCTGGTTGTGTTTGTGTTTGTTGCACAAACTCGGGTTGGGACAAAAAATCAAATGGATTAAAATCCGGGTCGGGTTGTGGTAGTGGTGGTGTTTGTGGTTGTGGTTGCCCTGGCCGTTGTGGAAAATACGGATACATACCGCCGTAGTGATAACACGGAAGTGAGAATATCGGTTGATCAAACGAAGGTACTGGGGTGTTGGTATTTCTGACTGGTGTTTTTTCTTTGTTAGATCGTTTGGAAGATGACATTTTTCAAAGAAAATTGGATGAAATGGTTGTATTTATATATGTTTAAAGGTTGTGTAAATGTAAAAGTAATAACATATGTATATATAGATGGAGTAAAAGGTTAAAAAAAAAAAAAAAAAAAAAAAAAAAAAAAAAAAAAAAACAAAACAAAAAAAAAAAAAATCCGTTCGCAAGAATCTTTGAACGGTCAAAAAGTGGCAGCCAATCAGCGAACGCGGTCCTCAAAGGCCGCAGTGCGGTCTCGACCGCCCAAAACCGCACCCTAGGGGCGGTGTTTCTGTCCCACGTGACGCGGCCGCGGTCTAGAACCGCATACCACACCGATGAGTCTAATTGTCTTTTAAAATAAATAAAGAATAGAGCCTATAATCATTGACGAAATCTATATAGCAGTGTAAAAAAATCTATTAGACAACTTTTATCTATTAACAAAACCAAATATTCAAACAACAAAAGAAAATTGAATTTGAAACGACTGAAACGAATTAATTTAGAAAGAGAAAACCTTGCCGATTTTCCGATTTCTATGCCCGCATGGCTCTTTATGTGGATTGGTGGTGCGACTTAGTGAGTAAGAGAGAACGGAGGATGCCGACTTGAAGAAAACAAATCTCCATGAAACAGTCAATGATGATTTCTGTTGTGATGATGATTTCTTTTGTTTATAACATTTCTCAAATAGGTGTAGTTTGTCGGATGAAGAAGATGACGGTGGTGTGTGAATTGGTTGTTACAAGAGAGATACAATAACAATTTATATAATGGAAATAATCAATCAGTAAAACTACTTCCATAATAATAAGGATTTATTTAATGCTGATATTTAATTCAATATCAAAATACCACAAATACCTTTAGTGATTAATTTAATCAATTAATTTTATAAAATAAATCAAATAAAATGATTGGTTAAAAATCGTTCTCACTTTATTTAATGTTTTTATTTGAACCTACGGCTCGGTAGAAAGCGGTTTTTCAGTGTTTACGTGCACCACATGCTCAAGATTTTTCTTCTGGCTATCCCTATAGATGGGCTTGGCTAACACATGTCTCCCGTGGAGTATCGTACTATTCTCAAATATCGACTCATGATTCCCATTTTCCCAGCTGACAAAATATGTCATGTGTGTCGCAAGGCATGTTTGGACTATTTTGGAGAGCATGCAGTTCACTGTAAAGAACTCCCGGGATTCAAATATAGGCACGATATGGTTAGGGTTGTTTTGTTTGACATATTTAAGTGTGCCAGGGTTTCCGCTAAGAAAGAGACACCTATTAATTTCTTGACTGACTCGACAGAAGGAAGGTCAACCCTCAGACCGGCTGACATTTTGATTTTTGGATGGGTCGGAGGGAAACACGCATGTGTGGATCTTATAGGGGTATCCCTTCTTGTGGGCCTGAGGGCTGGGGGTTTCACAGCGGGACATGCTGCTTTAAAAGCAGCCAAAGGAGAAGTCACCAAACATGAGAGATCGTGCCTGGAAAATCAACACGTGTTCATACCATTTGCATTTGATACGTTTGGTTTCCTCGCACCGGATGTGGTAGAGCTTCTTAAAAGAGTACAACGAATCATGCATAGTAATGTTATATCCCCTAGATCTTCGAATGTAGTCTTTAAAAGAATTAGCTTTACCATTCAAAAATGCTTCTCACTCATTGTACGATGACAATTAAAAAGATGTCAAATAAAATGAAATTTTTTCCTTAAAATATTATATATATATATATATATATATATATATATATATATATATATATATATATATATATATATATATATATATATGTGACAACGTTCAATCAATGACATTTCTTATTGCGAAAATATTTGTGAACAAATTTAGACAACATAATTTTTTTTAAATAATATTAACATAAATAAAAAATAAGTAAACCACCCGTAACCATCACTCCCACAACACACCCACATATCACTACCATCCACCATTATGACCACCACCTGCCACTACCACCACCCACCACCCATCACCACCACCCACCCACCAAAACCACCATCACTACCTTTCACCACCACCAACCTACCACCCACCTCCACCACCCATCACCACAAAAACCACCATAAACCACCACCACCCATCACCATCGCTCGCCACCACCACCACCACTAACCACTAACCATCATCATCCATCACCACCACCCGTCATCATTATCACCACCCACCAACACTATCTTTACCACCTACATTATCACCACCTACAACCATCACTACTCACCGCCTTCCACAACCACCACCACCAACACCAGACATCACCACATGCCACCACCACCCGCCATCACTTACCCATCAATACCACCACCAACAACCCATCATAGCCACCACTCCCACCCCCACACACCATCCTTCACCACCGCCACCCACTACCTATTACCATCACAACCACCACCCATCACTACAAACCAATTATTACCCACAACCCCCATCATTCACCATCAACCACCACCACCCATTACTACTACCTACCACCCCCCACTTCCACCATAATGACAACCCGCCAGGCACCACCACAAGACTGTCACCCACTACCTACAACCACCAACACCTTATGTGCTTAAATGCATATAATGGCATAAAGCATATGTAATTATATGTATTTAATCACATAAATCACATGTGATTAAATCCATATAATCACATGTCATTATATGTATCTAATCACATATGATTTATATAAAAAAATATTTGTTTTTATGTTTTTCATTCAGTAATTTTTATCATGTATTTAATCATATCCGAATATATGTATTTAATAACGTATGATTAATGTGAACAAAGATTTGTTTGTGCGTTTTTGATTCAATGGTTGTTCACTTCTATATAATCACATATGATTATATGTATCTAATCACATATGATTTATATGGACAAAATTCTTTTTGTCCATATAAATCATATGTGATTAGATACATATAATCACATGTGATTATATGTATTTAATCACATATGATTTATGTGATTATATATATTTAAATACACGAGAACAACTATTGAATCACATGTGATTTATGTGGACAAGATTCATTATCGTATTCTCGATTCAATAATTGTTATGTGATAATATATATTTAAATACACGAGAACAACTATTGAATCACATATGATTTATGTAGACAAGATTCATTATCGCGTTCTCGATTCTGTAATTGTTCTTCGTCAACGTTAATCATATGTGATTCGATACATATAATCACAAGTGATTATATGTATTGAATCACATATTATTTATGTGATTAAATACATATAATCACTTATGATTATATGTATCGAATCACATATTATTTATGTAGACAATATTTGTTTTCTATTTTTCAATTCAATTATTTTCTCATGTATTTAATAACGTGTGATTATATGTATTTAATCACGTGTGATTATATGTATTTAATCACATATGATTAATATGGACAAAGAACAACTTTTGAATCAAAAATGCAAAAACAAATCTTGCACATATAAATCATATGTAATTTGATACATATAATCACATGTGATTAAATACACGAGAACAAATATCGAATCAAAAACGCAAAATGAATATTGTTCATCTAAATCATATGTGATTAGATACATATAATCTAATCATATGTGATTAAATACACGAGAACAAATATTGATTTGTATTCCCGTTTTCGATTCAATACGTGTCTCATGTATTTAATCACATGTGATTATATGTATTAATCACATATGATTATATGTATTTTTAAAAAAAATTATATGCTATCTCTTTTATAGATACAAAATGTTGTAGAAACGTTGTTTTCCATTTATATAAAAAAATCATATGAACTAATATCCTCTGTAATGTATATAATTTTATTTGACTTATTTATTTTCAAAAATTTAAACAAGTTTAACAATTGATTTCATTAATAATTCACTATAAAAATATGAATATCAATAAATAGTTTCTCTCATGATTGATATTTAAATAGTAAACTTATACCTATCTACTTTATATAAGTTCATATCATAACAAAAAAACAACAATTATACTAATATAAATATGAAAACAAAGATTACGTTACGGTAAAATAAAATATTACATATCAATGATATAGGTTTTTATTGTAACTCTAATTAAAACAAACAAAAAATGATAATAGTTAAGACTCAACATGTTGTTGACAACACATTAGAAAGAGAGAAAATGACAGTACACTAGAAGTCTAGGAGAAATAGTTAAAAACAGTTGTTGTGACTAGCTAGCAAGTTTTTGTAGAAGCAATCCTCAAATACATTTTAATAACAAATTAATCACGTTTTTAATTAATATATGATTCATATGATTAAATAATTTTATGTATTTGGAATTTATGGGATACGTCTTGTATGTTTATTTATTAGTTTTGCTTCTTTTATACAATTTATTTATTTCTTAATCAGTCAAAATGGTGCATTGCCAATTATTTAAATTAATGACCCATATATTTAACTTATAAATTCTATCTGCAGTCTAGTAGAATATTAAAATTTGAGTAATATTATATTTTATTTAAACGGTTTGTCTTTATTTTTTAATGATATAGGAATAATGATATACAAAGATGGATTTTGTAAGCCCATAATATATTTGATACACCTTTTAAATATTTATTTCTTCAAAAGCAGCCCACTAGAACTAAACTCATATTCTCGCTTCTCAATTATAAGTGTGACCTAATTGTCTCAACTTAAATTATGATTTAACCGCCAAAAAAAGAAGTTTAGGAAGGGACCTGATTGTAGAAATTTAAACAAACGCGACCGATGATTTGCTTTTATCCGAAGGTCAACAGCTAAGTCTTCCGATGCCTTGTTCCTCTCCAGTGTCTCCCTCCTCCGGCGAGTCTTTTTTCTCCGACGAAGCTGGAGACTCATATCACAGGCTATGATTTCGATCTCGAAGTTGCAGTTAGGGATAAGGTTCTCGAGCAACGCTCTGACTAACAATAGATGACGAAAAAACAAATCTGAAGAGAGTTAAGCGACGTCGGTCTGATTTTCGATGGTGGGAGGCGAGGGAGATGACGATAAGTGAAGAGGTAGAGAAGGTCAATTCTGAAGGAAGGAGAAGACAATAAGCAGATTTGGAGATATGGAAATGACATCGGGAAACCAAATAGATCCAGAGAGTGAAGAAGCAGCTCGATGATTCCGACAAAATTGGGGTGGTTCCGGCGTCATTACCGTGATTTCGACGTCATTATGGTCGTTCTGATGGAGGTCCGTTAATGGTGACGGTGGTTCAGATTACTTGAGAGATATGGAGAGAGAGAGAGAGAAAGATGATAGAGATATGTAGAGAGACAAAGATGATAGAGATATGTAGGGAGAGAAATATAAGAAAGATGTGTACCGAAAGATAGCCTAAAAATTGTTCTCAATTATTCTCAATATAAGAAATGTTCTCATTTGAATATATATATATATATATATATATATATATATATATATATATATATATATATTTAAAATCGTATGTAAAAATTATATATAAAGACGTTTTTCTACGTGTGTGAGTATATATATATATATATATATATATATATATATATATATATATATATATATATATATATATATATATATATATGTATGATGTAAAAAGATGTTTTTATAGGGATTTATATGTAAAAATTATGTATAAATACGTTTTTGTATGTATTTATATGTAAAAACTATGTATAAAGACATTTTAGGATATTATATGTATACTTTATGTATAAAAACGTTTTAAGGCATATATACGAGTAGTAATAATAATAATAATAATAATAATAAAGGATTCGAGGAATTTACCTATTATGTGCAAACTTTCAACAAAGAGAACAAGTAATTTTCCCATAGTCTGGTGGAAGTAGTGCCTCACATTTATTTGAGAGGTCAAGAGTTCGATTCTTTGCAACCTTGTTTTTTTCTTTATGTGCCAATGTTTTTCTTAACCTCTTAATAAGCTGATGTGACAGCCTTGTCACTAGTCAAAGTCAGCGCCACATAAGCGCCCGATCAGTAGGTTGACCTGTTGTGTACCGCGAAACCGGTTAAATGACAAAAATGGAAAAAAAAATGAAAATATTAGACATAAATAAACATTGTCATAGTGATATAATCTTTGCAACCTTGTTTTTTTCTTTATGTGCCAATGTTTTTCTTAACCTCTTAATAAGCTGATGTGACAACCTTGTCACTAGTCAAAGTCAACGCCACATAGGCGCCCGATCAGTAGGTTGACCTGTTGTGTACCGCGAAACCGGTTACATGACAAAAATGGAAAAAAAAATGAAAATATTAGACATAAATAAACATTGTCATAGTGATATAACCGCACAAAATTGAAAGTATGTATGAACTTGTTTTTATACAAAACCAAGTTATCAATTTTCTGCAAAAACTAAGATTTCCAAAAATCAAAAAATCTAACCAAACTTGCAATGTGACTCTGATACCAATTGATGGTTTTTATTCAAAAATTAGTTTCAAAAACATAAAATTTAGCAACGGAAGACGTGATCATTTTGAATAATATAAAACAAGTTTAAACCAACCAAATATCATCTTGCAAAGTTTGGAAAGAAAACAAGACCAACCAAAGAAGAAGATGAAGAAATCACAACCTTTGTAGTTCTTTGGATCCTCTAGGGAGGCTTGAAAGTTGACGAAGAATGTTGAACTTTATAGACATCAACAAGTTGTCAACTAGATTTAAGATGATAATCTTGTAAGAAAACTCTTAAGCTTGAAGTTCATAACTAATATGAACTTCAAGAGAACATAAATGCAAGTAAGCTTCATTCATGAACAAAAGATGAGAGAAAATATATACACATATGTGTGTTTCGGATATTGCGTTATATAAGAGGAAGTGGTAAAAGCCTTCTTAAAGTAAAGACATTACCCAAGAGTTCTTAATTCCCCATACCTCTAGCCATATTGTTTATTATTATCTTAAGACATGCTTCTAAAGCATGTCTTCTATAATAAACCGTAATGCTCGTAGATGCGAACTTGTCAATTTAGAGACAATAATAATCAAAAAAATGTCTTTTTGATAGAAGATTATTTTGTGTAAATAATCTTAGCCAAGTTATAGTATATGTCACAAGGATTTTGTGCATATAAAGAACACTGAAATCCGACTTATAACGAAAAAGTTATGACTCGTCTAAGTTTTACGACTAAATCGGCACAACGCCGCATAACGTAAAAAGTGAATGTTTGATAAACTACTTTTTAGCCTTACAGATCTAAACAAAAGTCGTAGTGTACATTAAACCGAGAGCGTACATATAGAGAACGTCCAAATCTGACTTCGTATGAGAAAGTTATGATATTTCTAAGATTTAGCATAACAGTACACAACCCGGAAATCGAATTTTAGATCGATCAATTTTTAGTCGACACAACCTTAACAAGAATTGAAGATCTCATTAATAGGAGCTCAACGGTATAAAGACAGACGAAAACGGACATCGGATGTCAAAATTATGAATTTTTAACGGACTTTAACGATCTAAGCCTGTTAAAATATAAATTTAAAAATAAATCAAAGTTAGCCGACAGAGTATAAATAAAAGTTGTAGATCACGTCGCTACCTACGTGTGGATATAAAGAACATCAAAAACGAAGCTCGTATGCGAAAGTTACGGAGTTTAGAAAATAATTAATTTTCTTAATTAACTTCGGAGGTAACACGTGGCTAAATCCTGACCGTTTCTGTCTCCCCATGCCTTGCCACCGGATGCTGACATGTGGCAGCGTATGGCCTGTGTAATTGTTGGTACGCCCCGTGTACTTAGTACGCCCAACATACAACTCTAGTACGCTCCGCGTATGCTCGTTTCTTCTCATTTTTCCACACCAGTACGCTCCGCGTACTTATTACGCCCAACATACAACTCTCAAGGTTTTTACCTAGCACCTCTTAGGTGTTAGAGGCGAGTCCCAGAGCGCCAGAAGGCTCCGAGAAGAAGAGATTTTGGCTCAGAAGTTCTGCCCGCGCAGAGCTCGATTCCTCGCTAAACCCCCTTGTAAGTGAGTTATGCTTACCATACTTTAAGTATAACTTATGCTTAAATTCATTATCGTTATTATAAACTTATAAACAAGATTTATCAGTGATTCCAGGTCGATATACTGATTGATCTACTTACAGGGATGATGTGTAGGCTGTGATTTAGTGAGGTGTTTAAAGTGGGATTTCCAAAAAGTATACTTCGTATACCAAACGAACCCTACCTCCGATATGATCTTACCTGGTTGTTCCTTACTTGATAGATCATGAAATTAGACTTTGAGTTAATGATGAATGTAAACTAGTGATTAGTCGTAATAAATATTAGACTAAAACTTAGCGATAATAATATTAGGTTTCGTCGAAGGAAAGACGATTGAAAAAAACAAAGCGCTGCCCGAATTTTGAGTCAACACTTTAACAAGTGAGTGCATAGTTTGTAACGCCCTGATCCTCAGGTATGGTTTAAATAAGATTTCTTGGATTAAGGCCTACACGTCGAGTAGCATCGGGTGGGATCGTGTGATAAGTGACCTACTCGACGAGTCCATATTAGGACTCGGCGAGTAGGAGCTGGCAGATAAAACCCTAAATCTCGGGGTTTTACACCCTATTTAAAGGAACCTCAGCCCCCTTTGTGCCTCTTTATAGTTCTAGAGAGCTCTGTGAGACCCTAATCCGTGTGTGTGTGCCCATTTGTGTGTTGAAGCTTGAAAAGAGGATCTTTGGAGGGAAAAGGCTTAGAGGAGAAGGAGATTGGAGCAAGTAGAGTGTGGGAATCAGCATTTACCTCTGCTATCATCTTCTAGAGGTACCCAAATCACCATTTCCTTGTAGATCTCTTATATTGGTTGAGTTCTAGGGTTTATTTATAATTTGTTAAGTTTGTAAGATGAGTTATGGGCTAGATCTGAAGTTGTAACTTCAGATCTGGACCCTCCTTGGGTTCTAGAAGCATAAAGTTGCAGCCTTGGTCTTGATTGAGGTCCCTATTGAGCATGAAGCTCCATGAAGAACTTAAAATAGGCATTTAGAGCCTTAATAGCTATGCATGCACGTAAAGTTTGCAACTTTACGTGAAAAGCATGCCCTATAAGCTTGGATCTGTGATTTGGAACCGCTGCCTGGCTCAAATCAAGTATGTATGGAAAAAGGACTGATTGGACTCGGCGAGTAGCAAGGTTGACTTGACGAGTCATATGAAGATAGTCGTGGACTCGATGAGTTGGTTGAGCAACTCGGCGAGTCCGATGAAGATTGCCATAGACTCGACGAGTTGTATGAACAACTCGGCGAGTCAGATGAGTTTTCCCCAAGTTATGAATGCACGTGTATCCGTCGTGTTGCTAGAAGGAAACCCGACGAGTAACCTTAAGGTTTCGATCGAGAATCATCATAACTCGGCGAGTCACACCTGTGACTCGGCGAGTGGGAAGGAGTTTCAAGGAACTCGACGAGTAGCCTCGGGTACTCGGCGAGTTAAGGTCAACATGGACTGCTGACCTTAATTAAGGACTTTGACTTTAATCAGGGGTAAAATGGTCATTATACCCTCAGTTCAGTTATCGGTATCTAATTGAGTGTTTATGGAAATTGTAGCCGGAGAATTCCAGAGCAGCAATCATCCAGTTTCGGATTTAGCATCTCAGCAGTTAGAGTTACGAGGTGAGTTTTCCTTCCAGTAGGAACGGGTCTACGACCACAATGCTGACCCGTCTAGTTAGCAGTAGATCCAGACTTTGGTCTGATGCAGTAGTTCAGTGTGCTTGATGTCTTTGTGATTCAAGCATGTTTTTGTGCTATGTGTTCCAGACTTCGGTCGGATGCAGTATGTAGTATATATGCTTATGCTAGTTGATATGTTTATGCTATGCTATGTTCAGACAGTTCCGAGCTTTGGTCCGATGCAGTTAGTTCCGAACTTCGGTCCGATGTAGGGGACGGGGTCCCAGTCAGTTCCGAACTTCGGTCTGATGCAGTTAGTTCCGGACTTCGGTCCGATGCAGGGGACGAGGTCCCAGTCAGTTCCGGACTTCCGTCTGATGCAGTTTTCGGACTTCGGTCTGATGCAGAGGGCAAGGCCTGGTTAGTTCCGGACTTCGATCCGATGTAGTGGGCAAGGCCCAATAGTTGTTTATGTCTTATTGTATGGTATGTGGTAGTTTGGGGAGCTCACTAAGCTTCGTGCTTACAGTTTCAGTTTTTGGTTTCAG
Organism: Lactuca serriola; assembly: GCF_051521515.1. Taxonomy (NCBI): domain Eukaryota; kingdom Viridiplantae; phylum Streptophyta; class Magnoliopsida; order Asterales; family Asteraceae; genus Lactuca; species Lactuca serriola. The sequence continues at coordinate 284,599,134 of NC_136412.1, read as the reverse complement.
GTACTTCCGCTAGTAAGGGGAAGAGCTCGGGATGATAGCATCGCACACACCACAGCTTTAGTTTTCTTATCCTGGGAGTTTTCATTAGAAACTGTGATGTGTTTGGATACAGTTGTTGTGTTACATTTGTTATGATATTTTGGGATACTTGTTCCACAGTTTTGTTGGTATGTCATTGATGATGTGATTTTTAGTATTATTCAAACAAAAAAATTTTGGTCGTATTTTTGGATTTTACAGGTTGGTATCAGAGACTTGGTTTGAGGGATTCAGGCATACTTTCAAGCATGTCTGAACTCAAACTAAGGAAATGGTGAAAGTTTTTTAAAAGAGAAACGTTTTCGAAAAGAAATTTTGAAGAGAACTTAGAAAGAAAGAGTTTTGAAAAGAGAAAAAGGGTGTGGTGCATGCGATCAGCCGAGCTCAAGTTAGTACTCCCAAATTACCCATACAAGCTTATGTTATGATTATCAGTTTCAGTTTCATTAGAACAACATGCTAGAATAGGACTGAGGATCTAGGAGGATGCCTTATGTGCCTGCTATATGTGTTTCAACTTTATGAGAATTGCATGCTAGTATTGAGTAGACAGCAGTAGGATAGCCTGGTTAGGTTATGCCTGATAGTATGAGCTTAGTATTGTATGCTAGTGCAGATTAGTCAGTATGATAGCCAGAGTGGTATATGCTTGATTATGTACTCGATGCCCGAATGTTGCTTGCTTTGTGCTTTTAGGAGTTCTAGTTGTCTTTCACTAACTAGTAAACGAGTATGTTAAGTTACATATTGCCAGGACTAAATAATTTCAGAAGGTTAGGTCTAGCTCTATTTCGCAGCTCTCGTTTGAGTCCAACTGTTATAGGGTAGGAACTCTCATTCGAAGAATTATCTAGTCTGAGTGGTATGTAATAGTATTCGCGAGCTAGTTAGGGGAAGGAAATGGGGATTTCTTATGCAACTGATGGCAGAGAGTGGGTTGGCGATTACCCTAGGGAAAGCCTAGGATGAGATTAGCATGAGATCAGCAGTGGTAGTAGAAGGGACTTGGTGGAGTCGAGGCAGTTCTTAAGGAAGGTACATATAGATGTGGAAGGTAGTAGGGGCCCATACTACTGAAATCAAAGGATCTGTACTTGAATCAAGAAATGCCAAGGCGAAAGCAGGAAACTTGTGGTAATAGTGATCCATCAAGATATATTAGTATTTCTGACGTTGTCGTTATGTGTTTCAGAATGGTGGTGTTGCACCCGAGACCAGCAGTCGGCAGTTCAGGTGCCGGTGAGGGATCAGGACCAGGCTCGGGAGCCGAGCATTTGGATGATAAGACTAGGGAGTTTCTCTCTTCAGAGTTTACTCGCATCATACTCGAGCAGACTCCTGTGATCTTTGGTTCGATCAAGTAGGGTATTTTGGAGCTGATGAATGAGAGGTTGAGCACCTTTCATGCTGAGGTGGCGACCATGATAGGGTTGCGCACGATCACTTTTAGGGAGTTCAGAGCCTGTGGAGCTCCTGATTACTATGGGGCGTGGGACCCCATAGCGAGCACTAGGTGGTTGGTGGATGTCGCCAATGCTTTTCGCACCAGCAGATGTACCGAGGGGGACAAGGTCAGAGTAGCATCCTGTCTTCTGAAGGACAGGGCACAAGATTGGTGGGAGGAGATTGGACATGTCATTGGGGATGACACAGCACTTGATGCGATGACTTGGGCTGATTTTACTACCAGGTTCAGAGCCGAGTTTGCACCGGTTATTGAGGCGCAACAGTTAGCCAGAGAGTTTCAGGATCTTACTCAGACTACAGAGACGGTGGCGGAGATTATCGCCAAGTTCAGGGATAGAGCTCTTCTTGTTCCTCAGTATGCAGCTGATGAGGAAATGAAGAAAGCTCGTTACCATGAGATGTTGCGGAGTGATATCTGCCAGTTTGTGAGCCAGTCCAGCTGTAAGACGCTGGATGACATGATTGTTAGGGCTCGTGAGAGGGAGATTGATCTAGAGATGGAGAAGAAGAGGAAGCCAGAGGCAGTATCTGGCACAGGGAGTTCGGGCAAAAAGCCCAAGGTATCAGATCACAGACCTAGAGGACAGCAGAGCCACAGTCGGTGTGGCAAGTGTGGGAGATTGCACGATGGGGCGTGCAAGGCAGGGAGTCCCAGTTGCTACAAGTGCGGCCGGACCGGGCATATGAGCAGAGATTGTACAGCTACTCCCACCGTTACCACAACATCTGATCCAATTTGCTTCCATTGCAATCAGAGGGGACATAAAAAGTCCCAGTGTCCGAGTTTGCCAGCAGCAGCAGGGAAGGTGGCAACACCTACCCCTGCAGCATTGAGGATTACAGACGGCCGTCAGGGCCGAAGTGAGGCGCTAGTGGCGAAGAATGGAGCTTTTCAGATGACAACAGAGGAGGCGCGAGCTACTCCTGATGTGGTGACGGGTACGTATCTTCCCTTCATCTCTTTATTAATTTTGATTGTTTTTTATGGTTATATGTTTTTATATAGGGTCGTTCTTAGTGAACGACATATCAGCTACAGTATTGTTTGATTCGGGGGCTACCCGATCTTTTGTTTCACTTGCGCTTAGCAAGAGGTTCAGCAGAGCTCCGAGGGAGCTGGATTGTCCACTTGAGGTTGAGATAGCTGATGATAGGACCGTCAGGGTCGCGAGAGTACATAGGGCTTGTTCGTTGCAGTTATTTGATGAGCAGTTTTCAGTGGACTTGGTTCCCATTCCCCTGCGAGGGAATAAGGTTATAGTAGGTATGGATTGGCTGAGCTCCAATGGGGCAGTGATTGATTGTGAGCTTCAGTTAGTGAGAGTCTGCACCCCTGGTGGGGGAGAGTTAGTGGTTCAGGGCGATAGGCCACAGCGCGGACCGATTCTTTGCTCGGCAGCGAGAGATCGACGCTACTTCCAGCAGAGTTGTGTGGGGTACGTCGCCTATGTTTTGGATGCCCGGGAAAAGGGCAAGGCGACTGTTGACGATGTACCAATTATGCGAGACTACCTGGACGTATTCCCGGAGGATTTTCCTAGGATACCTCCAGAGAGACAGGTTGAGTTTCGGATTGACCTGGTTCCTGGTGCGGCTCCGATAGCCAAGGCACCGTATCGGTTGGATCCTCCAGAGATGCAAGAGTTGTCTATGCAGCTGCAAGAGCTGCTAGACAAGGGTTTCATCAGACCGAGTAGTTCACCATAGGGAGCTCCGATCCTGTTTGTGAAGAAGAAGGATGGGTCGCACCGTATGTGCATCGATTACCGGGAGTTGAATAAGGTAATGGTGAAGAACCGTTACCCACTCTCGAGGATTGATGACTTGTTCGATCAGCTTTAGGGAGCATCTTGGTTTTCCAAGATTGATCTGCGCTCCGGTTATCATCAGATGCGGGTCAGAGGTGAGGATGTTCAGAAGACAACTTTTAGGACCCGTTATGGTCATTATGAGTTTGTGGTGATGCCGTTTGGGCTCACCAATGCTCTAGCCGCGTTCATGGACCTCATGAACCGCGTATGCAGGCCGATATTGGATCAGTCTGTGATAGTGTTCATTGACGATATCTTGGTTTATTCCAAGACTCATGAGCAGCATGAAGAGCACCTGAGGGAGGTGCTAGAGACTTTGAGGAGAGAGAGATTTTTCGCAAAGTTCTCCAAGTGCGAGTTCTGGTTGCACGAGGTGCAGTTCCTTGGACACCTCGTCAACCAGAAGGAGATATTGGTGGACCCGGCCAAGATAGAGGTCGTGATGCAGTGGGAGGTCTCGAGGTCTCCATCTGAGATTCAGAGCTTCCTAGGGTTGGCAGGGTACTATTGGAGATTCATCCAGGACTTCTCCAAGATAGCAGTTCCACTCACCCGACTGACTAGGAAGTCGGTGGTGTTTTGCTGGGGGACTGAGCAGCAGACAACATTTGAGACCCTCAGACAGCGACTGTACGAGGCACCAATTCTCACCCTGCCAGAGGGAGTGGATGACTTCGTAGTCTATTGTGATGCTTCGATCACAGGGATGGGAGCAGTGTTGATGCAGCGAAGGCATGTGATAGCTTATGTCTCTAGACAGTTGAAGCCTCACGAGGCTAACTATCCGACGCTTAGAGTTGGGGGAAGTGGTATTTGCCCTCAAGATTTGGAGACATTAATTACCTCTATGGGGTCCGCTGTACCATTTACATGGATCACAAGAGTCTGAGGTACCTCATGGACCATCCGAATTTGAACATGAGGCAGCGTCGATGGTTAGATGTGGTAAAGGACTACGATTGTGAGATCCTTTATCATCCGGGCAAGGCCAATGTTGTGGCCGACGCCGTGAGCCGCAAGGCGATGGCGGCGCCGATTAGAGATATATGTCTAAGGATGATGGTGATTACTCCATTGTTGGAGCAGATTAGAGAGGCACAGGTCGAGGGCCTAAAAGAGGAGAGGCAGAAGTGTGATAGGATTGTGGGCCGAGTAGCTTCTTTCGACTATGACAGTCGAGGATTGTTGACCCTTCATGGGAGAGTCTGGGTGTCGTATTGGAGTGGAGTACGGCAGGTGTTGATGGACGAGGCCCATAAGTCTCGATTTTCCATCCACCCAGGGGCGACGAAGATGTATAGAGATCTTCGACCCGACTATTGGTGGCCTCACATGAAGCGGGATGTCGCCTGATATGCGGAGAGGTGCCTGACCTGCAGGAAGGTCAAGGCAGAGCACCAGAGACCCCACGGCAAGATGCAGGCGTTAGACATTCCCGTATGGAAATAGGAGGACATCACTATGGATTTTATCACTAAGCTTCCCAGGACTGCACGTGGGGTGGATTCGATTTGGGTTATTGTGGATCGGTTGACGAAGGGTGCCCATTTTATACCGATCCAGGAGAGCATATCGGCTGAGAAGCTAGCCGATATCTATGTGCGCGAGGTAGTAGCACGACATGGAGTGCCGGTATTAGTAGTGTCAGATCGAGACATCCGGTTCACTTCCAGGTTTTGGAAGCGGTTTCATGAGGAGATGAGACTCGTCTTCATTTTAACATCGCTTTCCACCCTCAGACGGACGGACAGAGTGAGCGGACGATTCAGACTCTCGAGGACATGCTTCGGGCATGTGTTTTAGATTTCGGGGGCTGTTGGGATACGTATCTTCTGTTAGTGGAATTTTCGTATAACAACAGTTACCACGCTAGTATTGACCGCCATCCTTTCGAGATGCTCTACAGGAAAAAGTGTAGGACCCCGATTTGTTGGGGCAAGGTCGGTCAGCGAGTCATCGGGAGCACCGAGGTGGTTCTCAAGACCATAAAGTTGATCCAGCAGTTTCGTAGCAGACTGCAGACTGTGTAGAGTAGGCAGAAGAGATACACCGATAGGAGGCGTTCGGACTTGGAGTTTCAGGTGGGCGATATGGTCCTCCTGAAGGTATCACCCTGGAAGGGAGTTATCAGGTTTCGGAAGAGGGGCAAGCTAGGCCCCAGGTTCATAGGTCCTTTTAGGTTTTTGGCCCGGGTGGGTCGAGTTGCTTACCGGTTGGATCTTCCGGAAGAGCTTAGCCAGATCCATAACACTTTCCATGTTTCCTAGTTGAGGAAGTGTTTAGTGGACGAGTCAGCATTTGTACCCTTGGAGGATATCCAGGTTGATAGCAGCCTGGATTATATCGAGAGACCATTTGCGATCTTAGATCGGAAGACGAAGACCTTGAGGAACAAGGTGGTTCAGTTGGTGAAGGTGTAGTGGCAACACCGGAAGGGTTCCAAGTGGACGTGGGAGACCGAAGAAGAGATGAGGGAGCACTATCTAGAGTTTTTTTTTCAGTCCCAGCAGCAGCAGACTTTGAGGACGAAGTCTAAGATAATTGGGGGAGAGTTGTAACGCCCCGATCCTCAGGTATGGTTTAAATAAGATTTCTTGGATTAAGGCCTACTCGACGAGTTGGTTGCCCTACTCGTCGAGTAGCATCAGGGTGGGATCGCATGATAAGTGACCTACTCGACGAGTCCATATTGGGACTCGGCAAGTAGAAACTGGTAGATGAAACTCTAAATCTTGCGGTTTTACACCCTATTTAAAGGAACCTCAGCCCCCTTTGTGCCTCTTTACAGTTTTAGAGAGCTCTGTGAGACCCCAATCCGTATGTGTGTGTGCCCCTTTGTGTGTTGAAGCTTGAAAAGAGGATCTTTGGATGGAGAAGGCTTGGAGGAGAAGGAGATTGGAGCAAGTAGAGTGTGGGAATCAGCATTTACCTCAGCTATCATCTTCTAGAGGTACCCAAATCGCCATTTCCTTGTAGATCTCTTATATTGGTTGAGTTCTAGGGTTTCTTTATGAGATGTTAAGTTGGTAAGATGAGCTATGGGCTAGATCTGAAGTTGTAACTTTAGATCTGGACCCTCCTTGGGTTCTAGAAGCATAAAGTTGCAGTCTTGGTCTTGATTGAGGTCCCTCTTGAGCATGAAGCTCCATGAAGAACTTAAAATAGGCATTTAGAGCCTTAATAGCTATGCATGCACGTAAAGTGTGCAGCTTTATGTGAAAAGCATGCCCTAGAAGCTTGGATCTGTGATTTGGAGCCGCTGCATGGCTCAAATCAAGTCTGTATGGAAAAATGACTGATTAGACTCGGCGGGTCGTAAGGTTGACTCGACTAGTCATATGAAGATAGTCGTGGACTCGACGAGTTGGTTGAGCAACTCGGCGAGTCCGATGAAGATTGCCATAGACTCGACGAGTTGTATGAACAACTCAGCGAGTCGGATGAGTTTTCCCCAAGTTATGAATGTGTGTGTATCCTTCGTGTTGCTAGAAGGAAACCCAGCGAGTAGCCTTAAGGTTTCGATCGAGAATCGTGAAAACTCGGCGAGTCACCCCGGTGACTCGGCGAGTGGGAAGGAGTTTCAAGGAACTCGGCGAGTAGCCTCAGGTACTCGGTGAGTTAAGGTCAACATGGACTATTGACCTTGATTAAGGACTTTGACTTTAATCAGGGGTAAAATGGTCATTATACCCTCAGTTCAGTTATCGGTATATGATTGAGTGTTTATGGAAATTTTAGCCGGAGAATTCCGGAGCAGCAGTCATCCAGTTTTGAATTTAGCATCTCAGCAGTTAGAGTTACGAGGTGAGTTTTCCTTCCAGTAGGAACGGGTGTACGGCCACAATGCCGACCCGTCTAGTTAGCAGTAGATCCGGACTTTGGTCTGATGCAGTAGTTCAGTGTGCTTGATGTCTTTGTGATTCAAGCATGTTTTTGTGCTATGTGTTCCGGACTTCGGTCCGATGCGGTATATAGTATATGTGCTTATGCTAGTTGATATGTTTATGCCATGCTATATTCAGACAGTTCCAAACTTCAGTCCGATGCAATTAGTTCCGGTCTTTGGTTCGATGTAGGGGACGGGGTCCCATTCAATTCCGAACTTCGGTCCGATGCTGTTAGTTCTGGACTTCGGTCCAATGCAGGGGATGGGGTCCCAGTCAGTTCCGTACTTCGGTCCGATGCAGTTTTCGGACTTCGGTCCGATGCAGAGGGCAAGGCCCTGGTTAGTTCCGGACTTCGGTCTTATGCAGTGGGCAAGGCCCAATAATTGTTTATGTGTTATTGTATGGTATGTGGTAGTTTGGGGAGCTCACTAAGCTTCGTGCTTACAGTTTTAGTTTTTGGTTTCAGGTACTTCTGCTAGTAAGGGGAAGAGCTCGGGATGATAGCATCGCACACACCACAGCTTCAGTTTTCTTATCCTGGGAGTTTTCATTAGAAACTATGATATGTTTTGTTACAGTTGTTATGTTACATTTGTTATGATCTTTTGGGATACTTGTTCCACAGTTTTGTTGGTATGTCATCGATGATGTGATTTTTAGTATTATTTAAGCAAAAAAATTTGGGTCGTATTTTTGGATTTTACTTAGTTACTTTAATCTTACACATAGGTATGAAGTATTTAATCTTACTACATGCTATATGTGCATATTATATGTGTTCCTGATATCTATGCTAGACGAACAATTTAACCATGTTTTACGTGATTTAAATTGTATATGTATTTTATACCTATAAATATATTGGGTAAAGATGAGTAGATGAGTGATGAGAGATATGTGATGATAACTAGGTGATGATAGATATGTGATGATGAATAGGTGATGCGAGATTAGAGATGATTATAAGATGTCATAACCTTGACCTGCGATGTTGCAATGCTGCGATGTAGTCATCTACCAGAATATACATGGCGACCACTGACTAATATAAACAAGTCATTTGGAAACATCTGCAGGATCATAACCTGTAGGTGATGAATTATGAGTTCAGGCGATGTAGTAACTACGTATTCATGCGATGATGCTCTAACCCTTACTGGAGACGTATTGGGGGAGTAATCCACGAATCAGTACTGACTATGTGATGTAGGCGATGATCCTTAGGAAAAGTCCTTAGGAACTAACATATAAGGAAATGTGATTAGTGGTAAATACGATGTAGGAGATGACCCTTAGGGTAAATCTTTAGGGAAGAATAAATAAAGATAATGGGGATGGGTAATCGGGTTAATTGTTGGACATGAAGTATGTGAAGAAACAAATTAACTATATTATTGTGGGTTGAAAACCCTATGTACTCACCACGTTTCCCAACCTGACCCACTCAGTTTATTTGAATCACAGGTATCGATGCGAAGATACATTACACTGAGAGATTAAAGGAGATGTAAATCATTAGTGTAAATGAATGTAAGGTCTGTTTACGCTTATGTTTTTGTATTGACGATTACATCCCAATGTTTTAATATAAATAAAATATATTTCTTTGAAAATGCTTTGATAATATATTTATCATATTTTCGGGGACAAATTCCGCAATAATATTCTTCAAAAGGGATACTCTGCTTTTAAAATAAGCATAAATAATTTTTTTTAAATGACCATGAATTTGGGGATGTCATGGTTGGTATAAGAGCATAGTTTATGCGAACTAGGAGTAAGGATTTATTTCTAGACTTAAACTTAGAATGCTAAGCGATGATCGTGAGGAGTGTGTCTAATATATTTTAGGTAGTACACCTAAATAGACACACACACTAGCTTATTTAGGGATGATTCCTAAAATGATTTGATGTGCTAAATGATTTGTGATGCTTTATGATGCCATTATTTGATTGGATCTATGGTTTGTTTTCGACCGGATCTGAAAATTTTATGTGTTCAGGTTTCTAAACGTTTAATTACGAAATTAGAACTGTCATGTAACTTTTCAGAGTGATAAGGAGATTTATATATCTATCATAAATAAAGATTTCCCCATATTAATTCTCTTCACTGCACACCGAACGTCTAATTTTGCATATAGATCGACATGGTGAGAACCGTCAGTGGTTAGAAAAAATAACTAAGATGAAGGAAAATGGATGCAAGTATAAAGACTTCACAACTTGCAAGCCATCAACTTTTACTAGTAAAGAAGGTCCAATCGGAATTATGGACTGGATCTACGAAATAGAGCTAGCTTTCATAACATGTGGTTGCAAGGGCAAGCTACAAACCACTTTGCTGTGCAGGGCTGTTCATTGGTGGAACACTTTAGGAAAGATCATAATCCCCAATGAGCCACTACAACTGACATGGGAAAAATTCTTGGTACACTTTAAACGCAAGTTCTGCCCAGCCCAAAACATGCTAGAGCTAGAGAACCAGTTCCTGACATTGAAAAAGGGTAACATGCCCATTACTGAGTATACCAACTCCTTCACAGACAAGATGGAGTTTGCTTTGCACATCGTCCCTGGCGATCTAACAAAAATCGATAAGTATACAAATAGACTACCATGGGAGTACACTAGGCTATTATGCCAGACACCTACTCTTGAGGCAGCCATCTGGGCTGCTAAGTCTGTTGAAGAAATGATCAAAGGCAGAACCGCCAAAAGGTTGTAGTTGGCGAGAAAAGGAAGATTGAGGTATCCTCAAGATATGATAAGAAAGGAAGATTCAGTAAGCCCAACCTGGACGACCAAATGTATGGAGGTAGTGGTGAAACCAAATGGTGTGAGAAGTGCAAGAATAAGCACTTCAGAAAATGTGATGGAGAAGTGACTTTCTATAAGTGTGGTAGGACCGGTTACTATTCCAGAGATTGTACATTTGACAACAAGAAGTGTTACGAATGTGGAGATGGTGGGCATATTTAGAGGAACTTCCCAAAGAAAAATGATGTTGCAAGGAAAAATGTGCCGCCGAAGCCAAAGGCAAGAGCATTTCAGATGATCCTTGATGAAGCAGGTGACGATGCAAGGAAATTGGTGTAAGTAAGGATCTATAATGTAGCCACATAAATAGTTTCATGTGGTATAGCCTAATATAAGAGGCATAGTGTAGGGTGAACTTGAATATTATGAAATCATTAGAACATGACCCATCGGTCTGTTACGATAATCAAAGTAAAGAACTCATCTTAAGTTAAGTTTATTTAAGAAGGAGTGGGAGTCTCTAATAAGGATCGACTTTGTAACTCGAAGGTTATTATTGAAAGACCAACATAGGATAAAGAGTGGGTGCAAGATTGAGCAACGCGAACAGTCAAGAAGTCCAAGAGTTAGAAACTCATTAGTAAAGACATAAGAGTTATGGTTATTAACTAGGATGAAAAGATAATGTATGGAGTCATTATACAAGCCTTGTTTCGTTGATGATTCTGGGACGTAATCATCCTAAGGGGGAGATAATTGTAATAAACCCGCAGATTCGGGCTAGTCAATTTAGAGGCAATAAGCATCAAAAAATGACTTTTTGATAGAAGATTATTTAGAGTAAATAATCTTAACCAAGTTATAGTATATGTCAGTAGGATTTTGTGCATTTAAAGAAAGCTGAAATCCGACTTATAACGAAGAAGTTATGATGTGTCGAAGTTTTACAACTAAACCGACACGACGTCGCGTAAAGTAAAAAGTTAATTTTTGATAAACTACTTTTTACCCTTAGAGATCTCAATGAAAGTCACAGTATACGTTAAACAGAGAGCATGCATATAGAAAATGTCCAAATCTGACTGTGTAAGAGGAAGTTATGCTTTTTCTAAGATTTAACATAGCAGTGCGCAACCCAGAAATCGAATTTTAGATCAATGGATTTTTAGTCGACACAACCTAAGTGAGAATTGAAGATCTCGTTAATAGGAGCTCAACGGTATAAATACATATGAAAACGGACGTTGGATGACAAAGTTATGCATTTTTAACGGACTTTAACTATTTAAGATTGTTAAACTATAACTTTAAAAATAATGTCAAAATTAGCCGACAGAGTCTAAACGAAAGTTGTAGATCACGTCAGTACCTACGCGTGGATATAAATAACGTCAAAAACGGAGCCCGTATGCCAAAGTTACAGATTTAGAAAATAATTACTTTTCTTAATTAACTTCGGAAGTAACACATGGCTAAATCCTGACCGCTGCTTTCTCCCCACGCCTTGCCACTGGATGCTGACATGTGGCAGCGTACACCCTGCATAACTGTTGGTACACCCCACATACTGAGTACGCCCAACGTACAGCTCTAGTACACCATGCGTATGAACTTCGCACAACCTATAAATAGTGCTCGTTTCTTCTCATATTTTTACACCAATTCACTCCAATTCTCTCCCAAACACCCCCAAACCCTCAAAGTTTTCCCTAGCACCTCTTAGGTGTTAGAGGCGAGTCTTAGAGCGCCAGAAGGATCTAAGAAGAAGAGATTTTGGCTCAGAAGTTCTACCCCCATAGAGTCCGGTTCCTCGCTAAACCCCCTCGTAAGTGAGTTATGTTTACCCTACTTTAAGTATAACTTATGTTTAAGTTCATTATCGTTATTATGAACCTATAAACAGCATTTATTAGTGTTTCCAAGTCGTTATACTAATTGATCTACTTACGGGGATGATGTCTAGGCTGTGATTTAGTGAGGTGTTTAAAGTGGAATTTCCAAACAGTATACTTCGCATACCAAACAGACCCTACCTCTGATATAATCCTACCTGGTTTTTCCTTACTTAATAGATCATGAAAGTAGACTTTGAGTTAATGATGAATGTAGAATAATAATTATCTGCGATAAATATTAGACTAAAACTTAGCGATAATAATGCTAGGTTTCGTCGAAGGAAAAGACGATTGTTAGTACATAGTTACTTTCATCTTACACATAGGTATGAAGTATTTAATATTAATACATGTTATATGTGCATATTATTTGTGTTCATGATATCTATGCTAGATGGACAATTTATACATGTTTTATGTGATTCAAATTGTATATGTATTTTATACCTATAAATATGTTGGGTAAAGATGGATAGATGAGTGATGAGAGATAGGTGATGATAGAAAGGTGATGATAAATAGGTGATGATAGATATGCGATGATGAATAGGTGATGCGAGATAAAAGATGATTATGAGATGTCATAACCTTGACATGCGATGTTGCGATGTAGTCATCTACCAGAGTATAGATGACGACCACTGACTAATCTAAACAAGTCATGTGGAAACACCGACAAGATCATAACCTATAGGTGATGAATTACGAGTTCATGTGATGTAGTAACTACGTATTCATGCGATGATACTCTAACCCTTACTGGACACGTATTGGGGGAGTAATCCCCGAATCAGTATTGTCTATGCGATGTAGGCGATGATCCTTAGGAACTAACATATAAGGAAATGTGATTAGTGGTAAATACGATGTAGGAGATGACCCTTAGGGTAAATCTTTAGGGAAGAATAAATAAAGATAATGGGGATGGGTAATCGGGTTAATTGTTGGACATGAAGTATGTGAAGAAACAAATTAACTATATTATTGTGGGTTGAAAACCCTATGTACTCACCAGGTTTCCCAACATGACTCACTCAGTTTATTTAAATCATAGGTATCGATGCGAAGATACATTACACTGAGAGATTAAAGGAGATGTAAATCATTAATGTAAATGAATGTAAGGTCTGTTTATGCTTATGTTTCTATATTGACGATGACATCCTAATGTTTTAATATTAATAAAATACATTTCTTCGTAAATGCTTTGATAATATATTTACCATATTTTCGGTGACAAATTCCGCAATAATATTCTTCAAAAAAGATACTCTGATTTTAAAATAAGCATAAATAATTTTTTAAAAATGACCGTCAATTTGGGGATGTCACATAAACTAATGCAAAAGAGATCTTGTCTCTTATCACTCAATGCTTTAAGACATGCCATACTTTTGATTAAATAAATCAAATAACAAGGCCTTCTTTCTTCTTCCTCAATTTCAAAATTATGAAGTCAAAAGAGGACAAAAACTTTATATTTTATAAACCAAGTTTATAAAATATAAACTTTAACTTTTTGATAAAAGACAAAAGAATTTATCTAGTCCAACAATGTTGTGCATGACTTATTAAATCATACCATATGAATTATGTAATGTTACTTGCTAATGAAAATTATTATTTCCTAGAAATAAATAATTTCCAATTTAATTATAAGAGTTTATTGAATATGTATTAAAATCAATTTCTAATAAATAATCAATTATATCAAGTCGTTGTTAGTGTGACCCTTTAATATCATATTTAATTAGCAATATCACATTAATATGATTCTTGAGCATACTAGATCTTTCAAATCTTTATCAACTAAATAATAGTTAGATGTTAAATGGTGAAAAAAGGAATTTTGAATGTCATTTATATTATAGTAACCAAATAATGAGGATAGTTATGATAATTTATGTTCAGGTGGCAAGTTCAGTGATGACATGTTAACTATATGATAGAATCTGTGTGTCATGTGCAGACCGTAACATCGAACATATGTAAAGGTAAAATACATAGAACACATATCAAAAAACAAAGTTTTCATTACATTAAATGTCAGTACCTTTTTTATACCAATAGAGCACAACTGTTGTGTTTTAGGGATGCATGTCATTCTATGTGTACCATCAATACATTCAACGTAATGTCTAAAAAAGTAATAAGAATGAAGTATTTTTTTTATTAGGAAATTCGAAAATCATATAAATAAAATACCTTAAAATGAGATATACCTTTTGTCTGTCTTGATTTGTTATGATATACATTGAAATGTTGGCTCTTCCGATTATATAGTGTCATGTGCTAGACCCTTAAAACGCTTGCCTCTAGAAGTTATTGCCTCTAGAACTTCATGAAATTATCTACTAATCGTATCTCTCGATCATTAAAAATTCACTCCCAACATCAGTATTGGACACAACTAACTCAAGAGTTTACACAAAAATCCCAAAATTTTCAACAACTGACATTTAACACTTGCCTTCAATCCATATTTTAATTCAAGTTCTTCATATAGTTTCATGAAAATGTGTTATATTAAATAAATTAACATAAGAATATTTCGATGTGATGATCATTTAAAATTTCATTTATCAAAGACTCTCAAGGTAATGCCATACAAGGTTTATTGTATATATACTTGAAAAAGAATACAAAAGTTAGAACACTTGCATATAATCCAAAAACATTTTTTAAAATTAAAGTTTCTTTCTCTATTTCTTTCTTTCAATATCCATCAAGAGCATAAATCTATTCAATATTATTATTGTAAGCATAAAATATGTAGGAGCCATATTAGCTTCTCTAAATTAACTAGACCATAAGGCATATTTTATATATATATATATATATATATATATATATATATATATATATATATATATATATATATTAATGGGTGGAGTTAGGAACAATACCTAGCTCCACCATTTTTCATCTAGTCACTGTCTTTTCCTCGAGTGCCTATCTCTCGGTTACTTACTCTACATTCACTGATCCTTTCACCACCGGCCACTCTGTTTATCTCAATGCTTCCCACCGCCTCTCCAAAACCCTCCATCTCTCTCTGAACTCATCGACATCCCTTCTATCACTAATTGACATAGCGGTACCAAATCGAATAATTATCTATTTGTTTAGGGTTGTTATTTGGCTTCCGATGGTTTTCTTGGGCAAAATCATAGAGGTGCTTCCATGGAGAAGGGTGGTATTTTGGATGCGACCCCTCTTCATCTGCATTTGGTCTTCTTCAATGCACTGCAAAATCTTGTTCATCTTCGTTGGCCGGGTAAACAAATTCAGTTGCACAAGTCAAACATGGTGGATGATCTCCACCTGTTGTAACCTTTTTCAAAACTTAACCCTATTAGTATCAGATTATTTTCATTTGGCGAACCCTTTAAGAAAACAATCACTAGGTACGAGTTTCGATTCTTCTTCTCTTGTGACATCAGTCTTCCGGTTACTTACGGAATCAACAAGTTAGAAGGGCATTTACCTTTGAATAATTCATGTAATCCAGGTGAATATCTTTGCAAGTCCTGTCATTTAATTTGGATTAACATTTAGGAAACCCTAATACCACTTTTGATATCTACAGAGTTCATTGTTTATTCAATTTCGTATGAATTCAAGGACCAATAATTTATGGGAGACATATTTTATAAAGAATTCACTCCTGAATTTTTCATTTTTGATGATAATAGGATGAATACAGATTATATATTTTTTAATCATCAGTAAGTTTTATTTTTGTCAAGGAAGGAAATAAATTATGACTAATTCAGTAAACTTACTTCATGTGCTTGAATGTGAACATCAAAATCTATCCATACCCCACCAAGAAAGTATTTATATGTAAGATTTATAAGTAAATTTGGTTGAATATGCAGCCGATACGGGTAACATCGTTGAAGATAAAACACCAGAGCTATATGTTAAATATGCATTGTACATCGATACACCTCCATTTGGGCTTCCCATGAAAACAATGTTTCAGTAGATTTCTGAGATTATCATACTAACTGGTATCCATATCTCCATTATACTTGATTCCTATGTAACATCCATAAAATTTAAACTTTTCAAAATAACCCTTTTTCTATAGAAGTGTTTACAAAAATCGTTATTCCTAAAACATTATTTAAAAATCAGAATCTCTTTCAACATAATTTCAAAACATTCACATTATCAGAGTTTCCTAGAAATCATACGTCCAAAACATGAGGATGTGTATGGTCATGCCTTCACCTTTCCAAGATCCATTGAAGTACCTGAAACCATAAACCAAATCTGTAAGCACGAAGCTTAGTGAGTTCCCCCAAGGTACCAACACCCAAACAAATAACATATACAAATAACAACATGTATACAAAGCCTTCAACATGTCTGGACCGCCTCCCCATGCCTACAACATGTTTGGACCGCTCATAGAACCTTCAGCATGTCTTGACCACCTTACCGGGCCTACAGCCTATGTAGACCGTTCTCCGGGCTTTCGACCTGACTGGTCCGCCTCGCATTCCTTCAATCTATCCTGACCGCCCTGGGTCTGTTGGCCTTTAGCACAAAGTAGGACCGCCTCAACCCAAACACACACACACATGTCGACATATACATAACTCATAAGCACATGATCAAACAATAGGCAAGCATAGATCATACTGATCATTAAGAATAACAACATCCTATCTACCAAGATATCGATCTAACATATCATAACAACATAGCAACATCCTATCTATCAGGATATCGATCTAACAGATCATAACAACACTCAATCAAAAGATAAAAAATAGGATAACAATCCAAAAGGGTCGACATTGGTGCCTTCGACCCATAAGTACAATGAGGAAAACGCCCCACAAATGCGGAAGCTCCTTGAAAGAAAGTCCTTAGTTGTTACCCTGTCGGCTTCTGAGCTATCAAAACCAATAACACACCCAATTAGAAATTGAGTCCCACGCTATAATCTATAATCCAAACTTGGGGTAAAATGACCATTTTACCCCTACCCAACATGCACCAAAACTGAGGCCCAAAACCAAAAGATCCACAAAGGTCCACTAATGGCCTAATTTTCCAAATTGGGCCCAACCCCATATGGATCTTATCCTAAGCCCATATTTTCCTTAAATATAAATTAGGTTATCACAAACACCCCTCGGGATAAACTTGGTCAAAGACATACATCAAAAGTCAAATTCAACGGTCCAAGTTGACCCAACTCGTCGAGTTTCTCCATCAATCTGCACAGATCGTAAAAAACTAGGTCAAATCACTAAGTTGACCCACCAACTCGCCGAGTTCCTCTTATCAATCCAAAAATGTCGGGGAAAACCAAGCCAACTCGCCAAGTTTATCCAACAAACTCGCCGAGTTCGCCAGAAACCACCTCTTAATACATTAAGCACTTAATCCATTTGGACATGACTCCAAAACATAGATATGACATTCTTTGAGATGGAAAACCACATAAAGTTGCCAACTTTACGTTCATGCATGTCTAAATGAAGCACTTAAGCTTATAATGGACTTAATAATTGACTAATGCATGCATGACACCAAAATCCTCATAAAGTTTGCACCTTTAATCTCAAGGGTACCAAAACCAACCCAGATCTAAAAGAACAACCCCTAAAAGACTTTACTCCATCATCATCCCCAAAAATAGGCCAAAACACAACAAAACCCAAAATAAGGAGATCTAATCAAATATTAAGCAAGGTTAGGACTTTATACTTGAAATGTGTTGGAAATTGAGCAAAGAACCCATATATGAAAGCTCCTACTCAAACTAGCACTTTGCACCAAGCTTTTCTTTCTTCAATGATCTTCAAACACACCTGCAATGAGCTCACAACACTCAAGCAGGCTCTAGGGTTTCGAGATTAGGGTTAGGGGCTATGGAGGCTGGAAATGAGGCCAACACCTTGGACTTAAGGTGTTTAAATAGGGTGCAACACCCTAAAATTAGGGTTTCCTTCTGAGTGGCCAACTCGCCGAGTTGAGGCTCCTCAACTCGTCGAGTAAACCCATTAAATTCCCACAATTTCATCTTCAACTCGCCGAGTTCAACTTGAAATTGGCATAATTTCACAATTAACCTTCTAGATTTCAGGTGTTACATCATAGGATTATGAAGTTCAATTTGAAGGATTACTCAGGTAAAGAAGTTGCGTCGGGAACCAGAAGATATGAGTGCTTAAGTTCTGGTTATGCTGACATAGAGTCATATTTTGGCGTTTAATTAATTATGCATTTGGTTTCTCTTACCAAGTAGCTTTGGGTTTTCAGCAAAGAATACGTTATTAATTGGTAAAAAATATCTTCTCAGTACCACTTCAGACTAGAAACAAGCAACACTTGATTTGTCTAAGTCTGCATATTAACTCAGAGGTTGAGCGCTTATAGAATTCAACATCAACAAACAAAATTTCAACATCTTTGGGCACTAAATCTGCTACTGGCTCGAATAAGATGAAATTACATGATTTAAACTCCAAAAGAACCAATACTTTTTACACTAGGAAATCTCCTATTTACACTTTGTACACGAAGTCAAGGCACCTTCTGTTCCTAAGTCTATCTTTCAGTCACAACAATTCAGGTCTCTCAACAAGGTATGTGTTGATATTTGGGCTAAAAAGTTGTGTAATAGAAAGAAATGCACATGCAATGTTTTTTTTATGATTTTGTTTTAATTGGGTTCCGCTTACCAGTCCAGGGGTCTTCAAAAAGGATATCAACAATCTAAAAACTTTTTATCATTTTCTTACCCAAATCATGGCCCATTTTCAAACTACTTTATGAACTATTCTTCTAGTGGAAGACTTTGGAAGCCAATTAAATTCTAGAATGAGAAGCCATAAGGGATTTATAACCAAAGATTCAGAATAACATGGTCAAATTTTTAAGAATCAGTGATGTAGTATTGATACCATGTGTGTTTTGTTTTTATATTTAATAGATTCCAATTACCTTCTATGATCATTTAAGCTCATCAACATCTTATCCTATCTCATGTTCAGACCAAAGATGTTCTCAACTTGCTCGGTGTTCTGATTCCAGCTTTTTAAATAATTAATATACTTATACATTCCATTATGGAGATGGAAGTGGAACATCACGTTACCTAGATGATAGCTAATTTTAAGGTAATATGGTTGTTGTTTAAGATATAAGGGGAGATTTGGGAAATACAAATCATCCGTACTAATTAGTTTCACTTATATGTTATTCAGGTTTTGTAACAAAAGAAAAGATGTATCAAGACAAGTAGATAGTTTGGAAGGCGGTGTGGACCCACATCTAGGTAAAACGTATTTTGTATAATCGGATGAATGGCTTAAGCATGATTTTTTTGCCAATTAAGATCTTATTTATTATTATTATTATTTTGTAGATTTAGACAGGAAATGATAGGTTTTGGAAAGCTTTGTTGGAAGAGATTTAATAACAAAAGATTCACTAATTTGGAGTATGCTTTGGTTTTATTATGGATGTTTTTTATTTTTATTTTTTTCGGTTTAATAAGGTTATTTTCTTGAAGCTGCTTACCGGAGTTTTTCATCCTACATCTGGAGCATGAAAGGTCACATATTGGACATGAAAGGTCACACATTAGACTCCTGTACTTACAAAATCATAACTGGTATAATCGTTTTACCATACATGATTTAGATGACCATGAGGTTTTTTTGATTGGAATAAAGGCTAAATAAAATAGGGAAATCTCGGGAAAAGTCCTAATATTTCACCATAATTTACGAAAAAGTCTCAAACTAAAATTTGTTTATGAAAAAGTCTCAATTACCCGTAAAAATGACAATTTGACACTTTTTTCCTGGTTTACCGGTTTCATTACTTACCTAGTTCTATTAAAATCTCATTATTTTATCCTAATTTACGAATAAGTTCCAAACTAAATATAAGTGCTGATTTAGCCCTTTTCTCACTGTAACATACATATTACCGATTTCATTACTGACCTAAACGCATATACATTAAATGAGCTAATGATATGGATATGTTGGGTTATATAGTGTTATGTTTACCATAAAAAATGATATCATGATCTACTGTATATTTTTTGAAATATAAAATGCATCCAACGAAAACTGCAATATTTACATAAACTAGCAACAAATTCGTCATTTTTAAGTTTATAAGAAATTTCAAATTGCCTATCCAATCATATGTAACCCAATATATCTATTTTATGAGCTCATTTCCTGCCTTCTTTCCCCAAAAACATACATTTTACCGGTTTCATTGCTGATCTGGATAGATAATCATAAATGAGCTGGTGAGATGGATAATAAATTTTACGGTAAACGTAGCATTATATAACCCATTATATCCATCTTATCAGCTAATTTAATGACTAGTCGTCCAGATCAACAATGAACCCGGTAAAATGTATGTTAAATGGAGAAAATGGCCAAATCATTCCTTAATTTTATTTTGGGACTTATTCGTAAATTAAAGTAAAATAGTGAGATTTTAATGAAACCGAGTAAGTAATGAAACCGGTAAACCAGGAAAAATGGATCAAATCGTCATTTTTACCGGTAATTGAGACTTTTTCGTAAACAAAATTTAGTTTGAGACTTTTTTGTAAATTATGGTAAAATATTAGGATTTTTCTGAAGATTTCCCAATAAAATATAGATATTTTTAAATCTTTTGAGTATAAATGTTGTAGCAGTATCTGATTTTGGCAGTAAAAGTTGTAGAAAAAATTGTTTTTGGTTTGATTTATTAGATTACTGGATTAATGAATTTTGATCGGTAAAAGTTATAACGGTATCGGTTCAAATTTTTTAATCAAAATGAGTTTACTTTCATTTTTCATATTTTCTTTTTCGCTTTAAATCAATTTGTTTTGAAGCCTAAATCATAGCAAACTTTTTTAGTCTTTCATAACTTCAATAATTTCATCACGAATCTTAATATAAACTTTTTTTTTGGTTTCTTGGTTTTAAGTTACAGGTGACGTGTGCAACTTAGACAAGATCTTGTATGCAGTACACACAAGTTGTATAGTCTTGACGGCGTTCTTTTACCTGAACTAGCAAACTCTCCTTTCCTCTGGTCCTTGTAAGTCCTCTTTTACACAGTTAGAAGAAATGTCAAATCTCTTTTTTACCCTTTAATTTCATAATCTTTTAAAGTTATCCAGATTTAACGAAAATGATGAATAGTGTGTTTTATTTGCAGTGATGTTGCCTACAATTTCTTACAACCTAAATGGGGTTTAACACAATTAGAAGGAATGTCAAATCTCTTTTTTACCCTTCAATTTCATAATCTAATTTTAAGAGAACTACAAAGTTTCTAACCTTAAGCTTATTCTTTCGTATATAGTTCGCTTCTTGGCAACCAGAAATCCCACCAGAACTTGGCAATAACAAGACTGTAAGTTCATTTTGTTTTGTGGGCAATTTGGACATTTTACCATAAGGATCAAATTATTTTTTTGTTTATATACTCATCAAAACAAACTTTCAGGAACCATTCCACTCGAGTTAGGGAGATTAATCAATTTGCAATCTTTGTAAGAATGATCAAGTCTTTTGATTTCTGTAAACGTAATTATTATTCAATAAAAAGTTATTTATTCAATTAAATTTCAGGATCTTGTCTTCAAACAGTTGACTTGGAGGCTGCCGATTACGCTTGGTCAACTAGGAAATCTACAAAATTTGTAAAATCTTTGACTTTCTTCGATTTTGCCATTATTTGAAGGCTAAAACTAAGAAAATTTTTCTTTATAATGCATTAGGATAAACGAAAACTACTTCACCTGATTTTATACAAATTTGGAGACTACTTTCTAGATTGTAAGAGGTTCTATCTTTTCTTTTCGAGCTAAATGCAGGAAATAGCAACACACTTTCATTTATTTGTCATATACTCTATTAATTATAACATTCTATTTTAATTTCTTTCTGTTAAAGCATTATACTTTGAAAACTCTGCAATTACAATATTGTACTTTATTTTTTTTTTATTACCGACATTGTACTTTGAAAAATATAGGGAAAATAACTATAAAGGGTAATTACTTTTTCGTCTTGTTC
The DNA here is from genome assembly GCF_051521515.1 of Lactuca serriola. Taxonomy (NCBI): domain Eukaryota; kingdom Viridiplantae; phylum Streptophyta; class Magnoliopsida; order Asterales; family Asteraceae; genus Lactuca; species Lactuca serriola. The sequence goes on along the minus strand of NC_136412.1, from coordinate 284,577,200 downwards.
ACGTTTAGGCAACTTCACTTTTTTTTTGTATACATTTGACCATTTAACTTGTTAAATGTGTTTACATATTACCATTGTCACCTGCTATAGCAGGTGACAATAGTAATATGTGAACAAATTAACAAGTTAAATGGTTAAATATATACAGAAAAAAAAATTGTCCAAATATGAACAATTTTTTTACAAATTTCTTAAAATTTTTTATAACTTCTTACAATATTTTTATGATATTTTTTTCTATAGGTTTTTCTAATACAATGTTTTAAACTTTGCTTATAATTTGTTTTTATACTTTCATATAATTTTAATACAATTACTTTTAAACCAAATATTTTATAAACGTTTTAAATTTTTCTTACAAGTTTTTAACTTTTTTTTTTTTTTTAAATTTCATACAATTTTTTTTGTAACTTTCATACATTTATTTCTAAACTTTCTTTTACAACATTTTAAAAGTGTTTCACAGATTTTATATGACAATTTAATATTTCTTTATAACACTTTAAAATACTTTCGTTAAATACAAGCTTAAAACATTGTATTAAAAAAATTAAAAGTTTATTAACTTCTAATTAAAAAGTGGTAAAAACATAGAATAAATTTAAAACATTTACATTATATAGATTTTTTTTTGTTTTTTATTTGCTAAATAATATGTTCTTTTTATTTTTTTAAAAGGTCCTCCATACATTGTTACATATTTAATTTATTTAATTTTATTGTTACATATTATTTACTTTTAAAATATTGTATATCCATAAAAACATATATATATATATATATATATATATATATATATATATATATATATATAAAGAGGCTATATGAAATATTTCACAAAATAAAAACATATTTATTAATTAAAAAGTAAAGTATAAAATTGATCAATATTTAATTAATATTTAGGAAATTATGGATATTTTAAAAATAACGTTTGAAAAAAATAAAACAAATAAATATGAAAAATAAAATTGCTATTAAAAGTGTGGAAAATGACTTATCAGGGTAATTAACTTTTCGTTTTGTTCACATTTAGACAATTTTCTTATTTATGTACACATTTAAGCATTTAACTTGTTAATTTGTTCATATATTACCATTGTCACCTGCTATAGCCAATGGCAATGACAATATGTGAACACATATAACAAGTTAAATGGTCAAATGTGTACAAAAATAAAGAAGTTACCTAAATATGAACAAAACGACAAAGATGATGACCCTCGTAAGTTATTATCCCAAAAATATATCCATTTAAAACAATGAAAATTGTTTTGTATTTAGGTGACATTGCTATAAGTAGGTATATTTGTCAAAGTTCACTAATGTAATAGGAGAAATGAAAAAATAATATTGTAATAAATAATAAATCAAGGAAAGTATATTGCTATTTTTTGCATTTGTGTTTTTAAAGACCCGTTGTTATTAAACACATAGATTGCTGTTTTGTTTACCTCTCTAGAAAATACGTTCCCATAAAATGTACATACTGCAGGAAATAATTTGTTAATTAACCACTAACGCGGTCAATTTTTAACCTTTAAAGTGACATTTTCAAACTTTAATCACACTTGATTCTGATTCATTATTTTTTTTACCTTTCTTTTGAGTTTTATTGAAGTTCATTTTAACCATGGACTGACTTTTGTTTTGCTTTGTATAAGGTGCCACAATTTGAATCCGCTACCATCACAGTTGATCCTGATTTGAAAGGTAACCAATGACTGTATTTTATGTTTTTGTCAATGTTTGTTTTTGTTACAGTGGTTGTACATAATATATTTATGTTTTTGTTAGCTTACCCTTCATTGGAAACAGACACCCACCCACTACACACACGGAAACATGTTTGCAATTTCTTATTTTTTAATGTAACAGGATTCAAATAAAACTACAAAGCCATTGTTGCTTATATATGTAGCTACTTGGATGTTTGCATTTTACAGTGATTACGTCTGATCAATAGACCACAAAAAAACAAACAGAACTCAACACCTTCCGGGGGAAACCTACTAGTTGTAAATAAAAAAAATGTAGCATTAAAATTTGAAATAGAAAAACATCTAAATGAAAAGGAACCAATCAAATAAAAAATACAATTAGATCAATAATAAATCCTCAATGACTTTACACAAATAAGTTTGGAACTTATTTTCACTGCATCTTTGAATGAAGTCATTAGAAAACACCACATTTTTCGGTTTGATATGTACATGTTTAAGTTTGGAACTTTCTTTGAAACTCTATATGTATTTATATATAAATTTGCCTTTGTCTATCGCTATCATGTATTTAAATATGTATTAAAAATCAATGATGCATATAAAGATTTGGCCAATTAAGATGATTGTTTAAATAAGGCATCAGAAGTGCATCGGTCCACTCCTTTTTAAAAAGGGCGTTCCTGCGAAGATTATGAATGGATCCAAACGCATCAGTCCACACTCTTGAAAAACTCTATCTTGATAATTATATTTATTTTTGCTAAGCTATTTGTTCATAGCATCAAAGAATCTTAAGAGGGAGTTAAAATGAAACCCAAGGTTAAAACTCCAACCATGAACTACAAAACTGATAAAGGATATTGAAGCGTTACGTAACGTGCCCCATCACTAGAATTGGGCCAAAGCCCAACATAGAGAGAGAAGCGTGCCCATCGTTTTGTAAAATGCATTGTCTATATTTGGTTAACGAGAATGTTTTCTCTAACAATATAGAAGCAACCTTAAATGGAATAACATCATTGAAAACATTTTTCTTGAACTTGTTTCGCTATTTTTACAACAAGAGAGCAATTGTTACATTATTATTAGTATAATTAAAACCCAACTTAAATGTTAAAAAAGGAAATAGAAATTACCATCAGAAAGCCCAGAAGTGCTTATGATGCCAACAACTTACCAACTAACCCAACTTTAAACCCCAACAATCCGTCTCTCTTGTTTTCCCAAAAGGATTTCAGAAACCATGTCCGAAACCTCCATGATCAATTCAGCATTTGAAAAAGAATGCCAAATTCAAATTTACATGCTCATTTGCCCATAACTCTTCTTCCATTGGATGGCAATCGGGCTTCTTACATTGTGCACTCCATCGCTCCATTCAATGGCCCCAAACGCCGCACTTCCACCACCGCCGGCGCTGAAACTGATCTCATATTCCACTTCTTTCTTCTCTTCACTAAACTCAAGCTTCGCCGGTGACACAACCACCTCCACCCCCTGCGGAGCACTCACTTTCACCTTATAAACCGCATCCACCTCACTCCCTACGTTCTTCACAACCCTCTTGTACTTCATAACTCCGCCGGTTTTGGAATCAAACACAACAGAAAAAGATGGGTAGTTTAGATCGCCGGGATTACTGAACTTTCCGGCACTGCAATCCACTGGATCTTTTGTAAAAGTAGCTATTTGCTTGGAGTCGTATCCAATGGCGCAAAGGAAGGACAAGTAATCATCGACACCAGCGTCGTATACCAAACCTGGATTAAGGGCTCTGTTTGGATCCACGTGTCCTGATCCGTGAACGAACGGTGAGGATTGTTCGCCGGTGGCAAGATCGGTAATATTCTTTCCGGTGTCGTCTATATAATACGCGGTGGTCATGAGTGCAGATTTTATAGCAGCTGGTGTCCACGTCGAGTGGGCCCTACGGAGCAAAGCGGCTAGGCCACTCACATGAGGACATGACATCGATGTACCTGATATAATATTGAATTCAACCCGTCTAGAGTCGATATCCAAATCGGTCGGGCTGGTGTACCCGGTCCAAGCGGCTAGAATGTTAACGCCGGGAGCAATCACGTCAGGTTTGATGATCTCCGCCGTGCGGTAGTTCGGCCCACGGCTTGAGAATGAAGCCACACGCGGTGCTGATGGTGATGTTCCGATGATTGTTCCTTTGAAGACAATCGTCGCCGTTGGTGACGGATCGGATTTTAAATATTCTTTTATCTTATCTCCACCTGCAGCACCAACCATAGTTGCAGGTAGGAGATGCGCATCGGCGAGAAGCTCTTCGCCGTTCTCGTCTAAGTTTGTATGTATCATTCCGACGCCTCCGGCTATTTTCACGGCACTTCCCTTTTCAACCCTAGCGTTGCCTCCACGATCGCATATCACGATTTTGCCGGCGACTAGTGTGGAGTTTAGTTGTCCGGAGTAACAGTATCTGCTACCACAGTCCCCTGCGTAAACTAGAGGATACTGAGTGTCGTCAAGTCCTGCACCTGAGTAAAGAGATACGCCACCGTAAACCCTCCCATCGCCTAGAACAACGTCTGCCGGAAATTCTCTGTCGATTGTAGAAGCTCCGACCGTAAGAATCCAAGGAGCGATGTTAGTTGCAGTATAAGGATCAGGACCGGAATTTCCTGCGGAAGCGGAAAGGAGAATACCGTGTTGCATCGCTCCAAAAGATCCGATAGCAATGGAATCTCGGTAGTACTGAGGAGCATAACCAGAAGATCCTACCGATAAAGAGATGATGTTTACACCATCATCGATAGCTTGATCCATGGCGGCAAGTATATCGGAATCATAGCAGCCTTCGCTCCAACAGATCTTATAAACAGCAATCCTAGCCTTAGTAGCCATACCTCTGGCTTCACCTCTTGCAAACTCAAAAAATCCGGCACCCTTCACAATCGCTCCGGCAGCCGTAGAAGCCGTATGAGTTCCATGACCTTCCGTATCCCTAGGAGAAAGAGTACCACCGGTTTCATTCAACCGGCTTCCAAGACTTGCTGTATAACCTCTATAATAAGCCTTAGCCCCAATAATTTTCCGATTACATGCCGTCGCAGGAAAATCCGACGTGGTTTCACAACTACCTTTCCAAGTAGACGGAACCGGTGGTAGTCCTTCGTCTGAAAAACTCTCTCGTTCAGGCCATATCCCGGTGTCAAGCACTCCAACAATAACATCATCACCATATTCCGAGTTTGGCCAGATACCAAAAGTATCCGCCAAACCAAGGAAGCTAGGTGTATGCGTGGTATGAAGCGTTCTCCGGCGATCAGGGATCACAGAGAGTATCCCCGGGAGACGACGGAGCTTGGCAGCCTGAGCTCGAGTCAACCTAACAGAGAATCCATTCACAGAGCGTTCGTAGGTATAAAGGATGTCAGACGGTTGATGAGACGTCGAAACAGATCCGACGATAGAGGAGTACCACCGATGATGAGTGGAAAACGTGGTAGGTTTCTCAGATTTTGAAGCGTGGATGATATAAGTCTTTGTTTGATCGATTGATCGCGTCTTAGTGGAGACAGTCACAGATACAACAGAGAAAAACAAGAAACAAAGGAGAAGAAGAGAAGGTGAGAGTGAAGTCGCCATTGTTGGGTATCTTGAATATCCTTTGGGAAAAAAGGAAATATGAAGATAAGAAGGCACAGAAAAAAGATTAAAATTTTAAAAGTGGGAGATTGAAACACGTCGGACTAATCGATTGGTTGATCTAAATGGGCCACTTGTAAGTATTACCTACCACTACGCTACTTGTAAAATAATTGGACAGCCAATCAAAATCGTACTAGTCATTCACGATTAGATATTATTTTTAAATTCATTTAAAGAACGAATTGTATTATATATTTATAATTTATAATCTCCCCTTTAGTTTATTATTTATTTACAGTTCCACCCCTAAAGTTTATTATCTGTAACTATAAATAATATTTTATAATTTTAAACGTAGAACAATTAAATAAAAAATATTATAAATGTAAACAAAGAGATTAAAATATATAAATAATGTTTTAGCGTACCAACTTGTTAACTCATGAACCCGAATATAACCTGTGAACCCATATAATTAAACGAATTAGACGAGTTGTGTTTGGATTGATGTTTCCAACCCGTCATATCAAACCCGATACTATTATCATCATTATTATAAATGATGTAAGACATGATGTTAATGTAAGGTAAAAAAAACAAAAAAAAAATTGTCCCATGAAAAAACTCAATTTTTTAATTACCGGTGAAAAAACAAAATAAAAAATGCTACTTGCAAAAAACTCATGTCATGACGTGATAACAAATGTACCGCCACATTAAATTTGGTGTTCTTTTTGACCAATTAAACCGAACATAATTTTGATTTTATTAGAGTCGGCGATTGGCCAAAAAATTCAAAACCAAAACCACCACAGGGCTCTAGTCTCGTTGTTTAAAAGCATTGTAGTTTAAGGGGTTGTTTGGCAGGATCTGAATTTTTAAGATCTTAATTTTTAAAAGGTCTAAATTTTTAATATCATGTTTGGTTGGAACCTATGAATCGTAATCTAAATGATAAAAATAATCATTTTACCCTTCTGTGGTTATGTGTAGTGCTAAATGATAAATGTATAATTGATAAATTCTTCCAAATTAACTTCTTTCAATCCATGAAAACCTAAACATCATACAATACAACTAAATTAAACATAAATTCTTCTAAATTCTTCTTTCAAACACTAGTCAAATAACGGCTAAAAATCACATGAACTAATGATTCAATAAACAGTAAAAACTTAACCAAAACTTGCAGTTTTGCAATACTTTGGCAATTAAAACACCTTGTTGAGGCAATTCAATATACACATGGTAAGCAATTGAAAATGGTTTGTTTAGCAAAACTTCAAAATCATTGACTTGTTAGGTACATAATATTTTGTTACTTTAATGGGTTGTTGATTTGAATGAGCTTCAAATGTGGTGGTGCTTGTGATCTCATCTTCTCTGCTTGGTCATACAAATTGTAATTGAGATAATTGCAAAGTAGTAGGTTCAAGAGTGTTTTTCCTGTGCATCATACATTTCAAAACTCATAAATCACATCACCAATAATGATCACAACAATAGTTATAATAAATAAATCTGAGAGCCAATTTCACAATATAATCAAACAAACAATGATATAGATCAAATTTTAAGAGATTGTTATGTTGTAAATTTGAAGGAGTCGTAGATGAAACCGATTTACAAGGAGATGTTGGAACTCGATTCAGGGCAAGACTAACTTTTCACGATTTTTAGGTCTCTATGAGATTTCATGGAAGTGAAGTGTGTCGTTGGCGACGGGGCGGGCGGAAGCAATGGCGGAGCGGGGCGTCGACGATAGTAGAGGGTTGCAAGTCCGGCCAACAGTGGAAGAGAGAAGGTAGGTTGTGTCGAGTGAAGTAGAACGAAAAGAAGGAAATAGTTGGGGTTTACTGCAGAGTTGTCGCTAGTTATGGAGGAGGGTGAATGTTGGAGGTGGGTCTCATACAAGATGTTTCACCGATGGACTCACAGAGGACTAGAATGGAAGCATAGTAGGGAAAATAGGCAAAAAGATGATGTCGACGTTTTGTTGGAAACGATGGGAGGAAAAAGCAGAGCAATGGGTAAAAAAGGAACAAGCATAACTTATTTTTTTTCGGACTCTCTTCCAATCTGAAATATTAAAAGGCTTATAAAAGATTAAAAGGCAAAAAATAAGAGTCTATCAAACAAGCTATATATGAATTTTTAAGAGGTTCCGTCTTAATTTTTCAATTAAGAGATAAACAAACAGGGCCTAATAGTTGCAAAAAATATTATATATATATATATATATATATATATATATATATATATATATATATATTCTTTAGCAAAAAGAATATAAAGGAATATTTCTTTTTAATCGCTCTACCATTTGGTCCATATTTTTATTTTAATTAATTTTCAAAATGGTTTATTTTTTTTTTCTTTTTAAACCGACAAATATAAATGTATAATCTACTCCTAAATTAATATCTAAATTTCACTTATATCCACGACGAGACTTGAACTCTCGACCTCAAAGAGGGAAAACATAATCTGATACCGCTGGGCTAGAAATCATTTGATAAAAAGAAGTTGTTAACCATAATGTTTTAGCAAAAAGAATATATCCGGGATTTTAAAAATCGATTCTGGATTAACCTATATAGAATCTTATATGTATTTCTATACAAGATTAAAACATTAATTAATACATGTTTGGATTTTTGAAATGTATTAAATTTTTATGTTTAAATTATAAAGTTAAATAATGTAAACGAACAAAATATAATCTTTTAGAATCATATTAATAAACGAACGCAAACGTATAAAAAAAATAATGTAAACGAACAAAATGTCAAAAAAAACATTAAATAATTGATATCGTATGATTGATAATTACTTGTGTTTTTCGCTTCAAAATTCAAATCCGTTTAGTTTTTTCTTTTTTTAAAAAGTCATTAAATGAGCATATTAATAATTTTATTATCTTTAGTATATAATAAAACAAAAAATCTTATGACATCATCTTAAACAATCTGGGCCTTGATTGTATTTCAATCATATGTTTTCCACCCTTACATCAAATTGTCGACGTCATCCTCCCCAAATGGAATGTATTTAATTCCAATAAGAGCTTTCCACAAAATTAACTTAAATCCATTGAAATTGAATGTATTTAATTCTAATAAAAGATTCCTAAATTTTAAATCTTGAATTTTCGGTTATCAAGGTTTTAAAATGGTCAACTTTAAAAGTATATTACTAAAAACAATTTCAATTAAATATCAACCATTAATATAAATCCGTTTATATTAGTAAACCATTAATATAAAAACCATTTTTATTATGAAACCATTAATACCAAAAAATCAGATTCACATTAACACATACATATACGATTCATCTCTGAATCTGCGGCTCACACTTATTTTCAATCGTTGCTTTTCTTCAAGCCTTCTCCTACAACATCATTCTTATTGCTTACAACTTTCATTGTCATTCTCTGCTTCAAACATTCGTTGTTATACACTAGAAGGCAAGGTTTTGAAAACCGGACCGGAGACCGAACCGGTCGTCTTACTGGTTCGATGGTTCAGGTGGTCCAACCGGTCGGACCGGTCTCAAAAACCGGAAAAACCGGATGATGTCATAATTATATTTAATTATATAAAAAATACAAAAAATGAAAAAAATAAATATTTTTTAAAATTTCCGGTTTTACCGGTTCAATCGGACCGGTTTTTACCGGTTTTCACCGGTTCAAACGATTACCGGTTTTTTGGCCTTTAAGAACCGGATCCGGGACCGGTTCCCGGTTGAACCGGTCGAACCGGCCGGTCCGGTCCGGTTTTCAAAACATGGCTAGAAGGTCAGTACCTTCTTTCGCTTTTTTATATTTTTTTTTGATTATTTTTTTGTTCATGTATCAAATATATGTATTCATATATTTCGATTTTCTTTGTCACAAATTACATGAAATCGGTTAGCTACTTTTCTGATACTTTTCAAATAAATAGAAAAATATATTACATATCTTTAATCTATAAAAAATAATAATGTACTTTGATGGAAAACAGTTAAAACACAATATAGTAAAATACTTTGATGGAATGACAAATGCACCCTACCCGTTTTCTTGTTCATTGTAATAAAAAATTTTATGTATTTGTTTAGCATGATACTTCCGTTTTTTATCCAAAGGGTAAATCATTATTTTTGTACATACAATGTTCATCAGAATGGTAAATCAGTAATTTAATTTAAACATTGATCAAATCATGAGTTGCTACTATTTCTGTTTGTTTGATTATCTCAACCTGGTTACTATTTTTGATTGTATAAAATATCTTAAATTGTTGGCTGAATTACAGGGATTGTAATCTTGATATAGAACTCAAATAATCTGTTGTTAAGATAAATATATGGTAATACCGAATGAAAAATGGAGGATAAGGGTATAATAGGAATAAAAATATATATTTTTTAGTGTTTGAATGTAAATTAATATCCTAATATGATGGTTTAATTACAACATTTCTAACTTTAAATTGAAATCATAACTAAAGGTTATTGATATTGTTGGATGGATTTTTTTAAATGTTAAGTATGATTTTAAGGTTTAGGGGCAGAAAGGTAATTTTATTTGGGATAGAATAAAGAAGGAAGATTCGAATTTACCTTTTGAATGTATCAATAAACTCCTAAATTTATGTGATTTATTTTAATTTAATTGCAAATTAGATACATGAAACCTTTAAGTAAGAAAATATAAGGGAAAAAGGGTAATTCGACTTAGGAATCTAGAAAAACATTGGGCTGGAAAAGCAATTCAACAATAGATATTGAGATAACACATGTACTAAAATGATTTTTTTACATGATACTTCCATTTTTTATCCGAAGGCTAAATAAAAAATTTAGTATGGACAATGTTCATCAAAAGGGTAAATCGGTAATTTAATTTAAAAATGGATCAATCGGTTGCTGCTACTATTTATGTTTGTTTGATTATCTCTGCTTGGTTACTATTTATAACCTTATTGTTGAATATAATAACTTCATATTATACCATTTTTAGGAATGTACTTTTAAAGTACATTGTTATACCATTTTTAATAGTAACCTGTTGTGATTTTTTCATGTTTTAGATGTCTCTTTTAATTTCTCTTTTTATTCACTATTAAGGGGATGGATTTTATAAACTGTTTAATCTAGAAAAGGTTAAATTATAATTATTCAAATATTATATATTTCTGTACAATAGATACAACCATTCAAAAATTGCTTTCTATGACTAACAAAATTATGTTTCTATTTTTCAAATCTCATAAAACATTACATAAGGTTTTTTTGGCTTAACATATTACATCATTCAGTCTAGATTAAGTTAAACAAAACAACAATGTATTACTTTTCATATTAAATGTTTAACCTATTAACTTGGATTCGATCCTTAACAACCACTACAAACTGCAATAGCTATGTGATTTTTTTTACAAATTATAGCAACATACTTACCATGAAAAAAATTAACTTTAAAATAAAACTTAGTTTTTTTACCAGTAACAACAAATATACAACACTTAATATCAACATTCTTGTCTACCGGTTTCTCTAAATATTAATACATGAACCACATCAAAAGTAGGCTAAGAAATTAGAATCTAAATTAGGAATGATCTTATTTCCTTGAATATCAGATTTACGGTATTATAGACAAAATTTTTATTTGATTCTTAAATTTTCTATATGGTCGTATTTATATGGTAGAATCAAAATTTTATAATTACAATTAACATTTTTTTATTAAACTTTGTATGTAGGTATGAAACAATAATAAGTATATTTTTGAAGGGACATTGTTCAAAATAATTTACATAATCTAAATACATCTTAATTTAGTTCATTCTCTACACTTTCCTGTGACATTGGATTTTTTTGTCATGTTATATTCAAAAGATAGGTTATTCGAACATGCATCTTAGATGTTTGACGAAATGTTTCAAAGAATCTGACACAAGTTCTCTACGCTCACCTCACAACCTGGTATAAATTTTTGTTTTTGTTTCAAAGAATCTGACACAAGTTCTAGATTTTTAGCATCATGTGTTTTTGTTTTTTGCAACTTTTTAGTGTTACATGTTTTTCTTTTGTCTTGTCCTCAGATTTTTCTATCTCTGACTTTTATCAATGTGGTAGGATTCTAATAAACTGTCTATTTCTTGATGTTTTAAAAAAAGATGTTCTAACTGTATTACCATCTACGACTGTGGTATTCTATTTTGTTGATTAAACGATCTATTATTTGGCTAGGATGGTTTTTACGGATTATGTTTGACCTGATAATTGTTCCTATCATCAAAAAATACATCCAACAAAAAGTGAAATACGATTTTTTAAATTAATACCCTCATCTAACTATAAAGGATATTTTTTCAACTTTGATGGCATGTAACCGAGTTTTGACAAAAATTTTCAATTGTTTGGCATATAACAGATTATGACTTAAATAATGATATTATATATTTTGGCAATCTGGTTTTCTTCGGTACTTAAATTATTTTGCAGAAAGTGGTCAAATTTGGTATTATTGATCTCACAAAAGGCAAGTCTCATGTTTTTTAGCGTATCCATTGAGTTTAAAAGGTTTTTTTTTTGTCTATATTTGTTTTTTAAAAAATGTTAAATCTTGATTTAATGAATGTAAGTCGGTAGGTATTAAAGGTGCAAGAAAGAGCAAATTATTAAATATGGGATGATCATGGTTATGTCAAGCCAAAATAAAATTCTAAAGTAACAAATACTAAATTCAAAAAGTAAACACTTGTAATGCAGAATACATATTATGCTTCCTAAATAAATAACCAAAAACTAACATCTTCCACAAATAAATTACATTTGAACTAACATCAATAAATTATGATTACATTATCTTAATTTTTAATTATACATTATAGAGAGTCGGTTAATATATAGTCAATATTTTTGTATTCATATCGGTTTTGACCTACAAAAACTATATTCAAATAATAAAAATGAAATGGAACAACGATGGTAATAATGCGAAAATAACCTTCAAATTTGGTTTGATACAAAAAATTTGTCTAAAACTTATTTCTAGAAGCAACAAGAAATAACAACGAACTTTCAAGAAGAAATGAGAAATTGCAACAAACTTTTCAAAACTATCAAGAATGTATAATACAGGATGATAATAATGCAAAAAAACACCGACTTTGGTCTGGTGCGAAAAAAATAATTTCATATGATAGTAGGATTGTAGTAATACTAAAAAAACATATATGTTTTTTTATCTGATGCAAAAATGGTCGAAACATACTTCTAAATCGGCAAGAAATAACAACTAACTTCTAATTCATCTTGAATAACCATTTAATAGCTATATGTAAAAGATATGAATACTCAGCAGTTAAGACCATATACCTTACTCAAATGTCTGCAAATGTCTTGAAGTAAGCATTTTTTTTCCATTATTTTATCATTATCATAAAAAAAAGACATTCTCATGTGTTTGAGTTGTTTAAGTAAGTTGTGTGCCAATTATGTATTTTGACATTTTCAACGAATCACAGACAATATCTAAATCAAAAAAACATAATTGTTTTTATATTTTTTGGTTAAAGTTTCTTTATATTTAATAGTGTGTGTGTGTGTGTGTGAGGGGGGGGGGGGGTATGTGGTTCGTTTCGAATGAACATAAATAAGTTGCTACTTTTTGAAATAAACAATTATATTTCGCAATATAACCATAAAATAATAATGTATTTTGAAAATACATTTTCAAGTGTTAGATTATACTTGCGTACACCCGTTTTCGCGCATGGTCAGTTATGTAGTTGTTTCCCGTGTCATAAGTAAAAAAAAAGTTTGAAGTTACTTTGTGACGAGGAAGGTCGTTCACTTAATAAAAAAAATATTGTCTACAAAGAGGTCCTTCAACGACTATATATATATATTTATGATTTCAGTATATTTTCTATACATTTCAATAATACTAATAACACTGATTTTTTTAATTATTCTGCAATATCTATATACATTTATATTTTATTTATACGTTCCCCGCGTTTAACACGGGTCATAATCTAGTTTGTGTATCAAATCAAAATGTCAAAAAAAATAATGTTATATAATGTTAACGTACTAAACGTAAAAAAAATATATTAAATGAAATATATTTGATCGCAACGTAAAAAATTTAAAAAATTATAAATTGGAAAAATAATGTTAAATAAATTAAAACAATAATAAATAATAATATGATTTTATGTAATTTAGATAATTGATTTTAAATAATTAAAATAGTTTTATAAGTATTATATATTAACTTTATTAAAATAAGACAAAACTTCAAAAATGGTCCATGTGGTTTCTGAAAATATCAAGTTTAGTCCCTAAGTTCAAAAAACCTCACAGATGGTCCCTGTGGTTTCAAAACTTTTAACAAATGATCATTTTCTCTAACTTCGTTAGCTTTTGGCCGTTAAGTGAAGGGCATTTCTGTCATTTCACTACCACATGGACCATTTAAGAAGTTTTTGCCTTATTTTAATATATATATATATATATATATATATATATATATATATATATATATATATATATATATATATATAATCATTTAATATTAAAGGGTCCCACCCTTCTCTCTCTCTCTCTCTCTCTCTCTCTCTCTCTCTCCTGATCGGTCTTCCTTCCTTGAAATCGCAACCTCATTCCCGATTCTCAACCCTAAGAGAACACAAATCAACAATCAACAAACCCAAACCTAAATCTATCACCAATAAATCGCTTATTCCCCTGGAATCTACTCAGAAATCTGCAAACATACAAAGACTTCTCCTTCTGATTGTAAAATTGGTTCTCAATCAAACTACCACATACTTGAGTTGGAAATTCGGTAAGCTTGATAGTCAGAACTCTTTGTCTGGTTGTCTTTGCATCAGCTCAGCTAGCGTCAGCGCTACTGAAGCCTCATACTCGTTTTATGTAACATGTTTCTTCCCTAATCCGAATCCACCAACTGAAAAGGGTCTTTTACCCGATTAGAAAAGAGGAAAGAAGAAGAAACTTTATAATGTTTAAGTGATATAATTGATTGCAGAATTAGAAATCGGGTTTTTCGTTTGCTTATGCTTATCTAATTTCTAGGGTTTATTGTTTCTATAAGTATTGTAATGGGTTTATGCATTGTTTTTCTATAACATTGTGTTCCTATAAACATGGTCGGGTTGTTCAGAATGATAGAAGAAAATTAGGACTAATAAAGAAGAGGTGATGGTGCTGTTGGTGTTCGTCGGGGATGTTACCTGGTTTGGGTGATAGCGAGGTACAATTGATGATGGCAAGATATATTGGGTGATGTTGAGGGTCAAGCAGGTGGGTTGGGCAAGAGAAAAACAATGATTTCCGACGATTGTATTCTCACATGGGTTACTGAGAGGTTGCAACATGTTTGATTTTGAAATTGTTTTGGACTGATTTCTTTGAACTTGTCGGAGAAGACATATCAGATGGGGGCAGGGGAGGGTAGCTGTTGGTCGGAGATAACATATAAATGGTGGTGGTGATTGTTCGTGGAAGAAGAGAAAGGGAAAAGGGTGAAACGGAAAAGCTGGAGCTCGAATTGGAATAACGGGAGTCTTCTTTGTCCGATAAAGATGCAGATTAGGCTCTACTAGAGCAGGGAAAAGAATAGAGAGATTTCGATTCAATTAAAACACAAAACGGAGCTTTGAATCCTTATCTGATTTGGAATTTGAGGTTTGATTGATAACGATATTCAAAACCCAGATGAAATCAAGCTTGTGGAAATTTGATTTGGAATTTGAATCTTGCTCTGTTTAGGAAGAAGACGTACAAGAGAGAGAGAGAGAGAGAGAGAGAGAGAGAGAGAGGGGGACCCTTTAATATTAAATAATTATATATTTTTTTCTTTTTTTTAAATAAGGCAAAAACTTCATAAATGGTTCATGTGGTAGTGAAATGACAGAAATGTCCTTCACTTAACGGCCAAAAGCTAACGGAGTTAGCGAAAAAGGACCATTTGTTAAAAGTTTTGAAACCACAAGGACCATTTGTGAAGTTTTTTGAACTTAGGGACTAAACTTGATATTTTCGGAAACCACGGGGACCATTTTTGAAGTTTTGTCTTAAAATAAAGAGCGATGATAATAATTAAAAAGTTGGATTAGATTGAAGTGATGGTAGATGTTCATTTAATTGTTTTGGAAGGTTTATTTAAGAAACCGGTTCATTCTAGGTAATGATTGTGTCAGTAATTGACTTTCATCCCTATAAGGCACAAATAACAGCACTCCAAATTCGTCATACCATTTTTGTACCGATTGTTTTAGGAAAATGTAGATTGCTTAAATGATGATGCATTGGGTTGAGTTTCTAGGTAGAAAAAAAGGAATTATAAAAATAATTATTGAATAAAAAGTTTATATAATTTTATATTTTTAAAAGTTTTCGGTTTGTCTTTCAAACATTCTCATAAAAATAGAAGTTGTAGTTTTCAAAAACATAGTAGTTTTTAACTTTCAACTTCCAACTAACAATTAGTTTTGTCAAACATGTTTTGTTTGAATATTCATAGTTGAATATTGTAAAGAAATTGATAAACACTAAACATAGAATTTACAACTTCAACAATTTCCTTAATAATGAGAGACCAATTCACTATACATGACAATTATAGCTCTAACCTCATTACAAAACACCTACCCTACTCTCAATACAAATCACTAAGAAACTAGGAACATATGAACAATATGAAGAAACCCTAGAAAAGGAAAACCCTCAACAGGGAGAAAACGAGAGAAGATACAAAGTGTGTGAAAGAGGAAAATGACTCGAATGAGCTACACTGCACATCTGCACTCCTTAAGCATCCAGGTCACCAATTCGACCCATTTAACAAAAGATTTGCATGCCCAAAACAGCTAATTTGATGTTTATTGCTTCGTAGTC
This sequence comes from Lactuca serriola, assembly GCF_051521515.1. Lineage (NCBI taxonomy): Eukaryota > Viridiplantae > Streptophyta > Magnoliopsida > Asterales > Asteraceae > Lactuca > Lactuca serriola. The sequence goes on along the minus strand of NC_136412.1, from coordinate 284,560,926 downwards.
CACAAGATTTCACAAACAACAAAATATACTCTTGAAACAACTTACCTTACAAAACAACCACTTAAACACTTACCATATCAACCCTACAAAATAAACACATATACAAAAGCAATCTGAAACCTAAATATTATTATGTTAAGTTTGAACAATTTTAATTATTGAGATATTTCAACACGCCAACTCAAACTTAACATCTGAACAACTTGATTTTTACTAAAAAGATCAATTAGACCAATTCCTTTTTAAAGAAACTCATGTTGTAAGCTAACCAAATTTGGTCAGAATATCAGCATTCTGATTGAAGAACGAAACGTTACAATTTTAATAACTCCATTCATAACTTTTTCACGAATAAAATGAAAATCGACCTAAAAATGTTTTTTCCTTTTCATGAAAAACAGGATTAATTGCAAAGTCATTATCACAAAAAAATGTTCATTGGAGTTAAACTATTAACACCCAAGTCAAACAAAACTTTTAGAATCCAAACAGCTTCACAAGTAATAGAACTTAAAGCTCTATACTCTTACTCACTTGAAGAGCGAGAAACAGTTGATTGTTTCTTACTCTTCCAAGAAACTAATGAAGTTCCAAGGAAAACTTGATATCCGATAATAGATATTCTCAAACTTAAAAATTTCGCCCACTCAACGTCTATATATCCCGACAATGTAACACCCCATTTTTTCTAATAAATTTGAACTTTTTAAATAACATAAATCATTCATTTAACATCTTGTATTCAAAATAAACTTAAAACCAAAACCTAAGATCAGTTTGTCGAATTCGAGCTAGATGTTTTAAGGATTATAGATTATAAATATTCGTTTTATCGAATAAATAAATCATTGAATAGGATAATCGTAAATAAATAAGAATCATTGTACGCAATACAAGTTATATAAATGATATTTATATATTGTGTACATGTTTTATGGACAAATATTATGGACTTATAATATCTGTATAAAACATTATTATAAATTTAATGAATTACGATAAATAAATGTTTAAAAATAAAAGACTATTTAGGATAAATAGTCTTGATGAAAGTCGTAGTAGTCGCGATTACGATTATGTGAGTATAAAGAACGCTCAAATCTGACTTTATGTGAAGAAGTTATGATTTTTCGAAGTTACGCATTCAACCTTATACGACAAAAATGTGTCATAAGAGATGAATCATAGATAGGTTGCTTATTAGCCTAAGTAATCTAAATGAAAGTCGTAGTGATCGAAATTACAAAAGTGTGTATATAAAGAACGGCTAAATATGACTTCGTATGAGGAAGTTATGATTTTTCGTAGTTTCGATGCAACACAATACAACAGTGTGCGACAAAGAAATCGAAATAAATATCGGTTGATTTTTAGCCAAAACAATGTAAAAGAGGGTTGAAGATCTCATAAATAAGAATTTGTCGATACAGAGATAGTCGATAACGAAATTTTTATGAAGAAATTGTGAATTTTGCACGGTCTTTTACAATGTAAACTTCATAGACTGTAAATTTAAAATGGGATGAGAATTATCCGATGTAGTCTAAAGGAAAGTTGTATGACTTATAAATTCTTATGTGTGGATATAAAAAACGTAGAAAATGGAGCGCATATGCGAAAGATATGATTTTTCAAAAATCGCGAAAAATACATGTTGAGGGTGACGTTGCGGCATCGAAGTGTGCCACATGGAGAAGCCAATGTCGAACTCTTCCATCGACCAAGCGAGGTGGACCATAGGAACAGTGACACATGACATCAACACTAGGAGCCATCATGCCAGGGCACGACGCACTTCTGGCAAAGCGAGGCGTGCTTCCCTTGCAGACTGCCTATAGATAGAGCTCCAACCCTCATTTATTCTTCAAACCAAAATCTTTCAATATCTATGTCTAAAGCTCCGAGTTTTGAAGAATTTTTGGGACCCTAGGTAATTTCACTTTAGCAAGAATCTATGGTGATAGAAAACTTGACAAAAAGAAGTGTTTGAAGTCAAAGCTCTACCTGCAAACTATTTGACTTTTTGCAAAACAACGTAGTATGGTAGGTATGGGTACCTAAGCTTATTTACCCTTATGAGTATATATATAGCAAACAGATTCTATCTCCAATTTGATCTTACATGCTTGTTCCTTATTTGATAGTACTTGAAGTATTTCTTGGAATTATTGAAGAATCCATAAATAATTTATAAGCCTATAAATACGAACAAATATTGAAGCATAGTAATATTCGTATTCATGGTATTTGTGATGGGTTTTGAGCACTACAACATTCCTATGGTGTACATGCAACCCTAATATTTTGGATCTAGGTTTTTCTCAAGTTATACATGCAATTCTAATCATCCAAAGCATGAAACCTAACTAGCATACAATTTTCGAGATTTGTAACATAAAACAAAGTTAGATGAATACCTTTTCCTTGTAGCTTGTAGATCTTGACCTTCAAGAGCTTAGTTCCTCAATTGTTGTACCTCTAGTGAGTCACAAACACCAAGTAGAAAGTTGGAAGAATATGAGAGAGAGGGAAGAGGCTCTAAAATCGGCTAGGGTATTCTCTTGGGAACAAGTGGCTGATTTTAGGAGTCCTATGGTTTCCTTATATAGCTGAGCTGCTAGGGTTTCAGGTAAAAGCCTAATGTGACTGCTTAAGCCTTAAGCAGTCCAGTAGATCCTTCCAAAAGCTACCATATGGACGAAATCTATGTGGGCTACACATAGAATTTGTCCACCCCTTCCAAAAGGAGCCACAAGCCCAACTTGCAACTATTAGATAATTGCAATATCAATCCCCTTAATTCAATTAGTCTCTTTTGATCACCAAATTAATTTATGATCAAACTAATTAAATAATGTGATTTCCCAATTAATATATTATTCTTATAATATATTAATAAATCACAATTAACCTCTTTCTCCATAATTAATCCTATCAAATTGCTATGGTGAAGGCAACCCAAAAGGACCATGCTACTATCGAGTCAAGTACATACCAATTATAGTTATGGGATTAGACACCTAATCCAACAGTCTCCCACTTGGATAAGTCTAATAACTATAACTGCAAGTATGACTTCAAAATCCGAATAGAAATCGCAGCTCTCAAAAGCCGCTGTCAAACTCTGGCCTAGTCAATAACACGTCCTTTAGATAAGGGATCATGTAGTCCTCCATTCTCAAGATATTGTGTGGACAAAGCCATGGCATAATGTCATACTCATTGTCCAACAGTTTGTTTCCCGATTTTTGATTTTTTTGACATAGAACTTAATTGAACACATCAATTGTACTGACTGGGCCCAACACATAAGTCAACACAAAATCATCGAGGGGCCGAAGATATCGCTTTTAATCCTCTTAGGATAAAAGGAACAGATAAACTTTGACTTATATGCTTGTACTATTTACTTATTAAATCGTACACAACATTATGTTTTATAACATCAAGTTACTGATGCGTTTACGCACTATCAATGCACAACCAACTTGTAAACAACAACTCATATATCTCAGTTTAATAACTATACAATATTATCGTCTCACAATCACTAGTGATAAATTCCATGAAGTGATTCATATGAGCGTGGGTTTAATCCAATACTCAAATCTTATTTCAAGAGCATTCATGAACGTTGCAGCAAACGTTTGCTATGTCCAAACACTTAGACAATCTACAAACCAATTCATGACAGTCTAACCTCATAGCCTACTTTCAAAATATGATTGAATGTGGATAATTTGAACAATCCTATTATTCTGGAAGTCAAAACATGCAAAAGCAAAATAATAGCAAACAATTGACATAAGATAATAACTTTACTCATAAATAAAACTCCTTTATCCAATCACCAAATGTCAATTACATTTTATCTATTACAAGTTTCTAAAAAAATATCTAATCACTAAAACTAATATCGTCCTTTTGAGCGATGCTCCTTGCATGTTGTAAGTGCTTAACCCTGCTCAGGCCCTTTGTGAGGGGATCTGTTGGGTTCTCTTCTGACGATACCCTCTTTACTACGAGGAGTCCTTCTTCTACCCGATGTATGATCAAGTGGTATTTTCTGTCGATGTGTCTGGATTTCCCATGATCCCTCAGTTCCTTGGTCAAGGAACCGCTCCTTCTTTAACGCAGAAAATCTACATATGCTCCTTTAGGTATGGTACAACTCCAAGGTCTCTGATGAAGTTCTTCAACCGTATCGCCTCATTCAATGCTTCGCTCGTTGCTATGTACTCTGATTTGCACATTGAATCGGCTACAGTCTCCTGCTTGGAACTTTTCCAAGTCACTGCTCCTACATTCAGGGTAAATACCCAGCCCGATTGAGAGCGGAAATTATCTCTGTCAGTCTAGAAACTAGCATCACTATACCCTGTTACTCTCAAGTCTTCACTTCCACCAAGTACGAGGAACCAGTCCTTCGTCCTTTGTAGATACTTAAGAATGTTCTTTACTACTATCCAATGAGCTCTGCCAGGGTTCCCTTGATATCGGTTGACCATGCTCAGCGTAAAAGCCACATCAGGGTGAGTACACGTTATAGCGTACATGATCGAGCCAACGGCGGAAGCATATGACACTCGACTCCTTTTTGTTATCTCAGTATCGGTACTCGGGCTTTGAGTCTTACTCAATTTAGTATTACTCTGGATTGGTAACTCCCTTTTCTTGGAATTCTCCATGTTAAAACGTTTCAACACTTTATCCAAGTAAGTACTTTGACTGAGTCCTATTAGTCTCTTACTCCTATTTCTTAATATCCTCATCCCTAGAATATAAGCAGCCTCTCCCAGGTCCATCATAGTGAAACACTTCCCAAGCCAGGACTTAACCTCCTGCAAGGTTGGGACGTCGTTCCCTATGAGTAGTATGTCACCCACATACAATACCAAGAAGCTAACTATACTCACACTAGCTTTGACATATACGCAGGACTCATCCTCGCTTCTCGAAAAACCAAACTCTATAACTTTTTCATCGAAGCAAAGATTTCATCTGTGAGATGTTTGTTTCAATCCATAGATGGATTTCTCAAGCTTGCACACTCTATTCGGGTACTTTGCATCCATAAACCCTCTGGCTGATTCATGTAAACATCCTTAACCAACTTTCCAATAAAGAAAGCGGTTTTGACGTCCATATGCCATATTTCATAGTCATGAAACGCAACTATGGCTAACATAACCCTTATAGATTTGATCTTGGCTACTAGTGAGAAGGTCTCGTCATAGTCTACTCCCGAAGTTTGAGTGAAACCCTTTTGCAACCAGTTGTGCCTTGAATGTGTGCACTTTCCCATCCATATCGGTCTTCTTCTTGAAGATCCAGTTGCACCCGACCGTATTACGACCTGGTACATTGTCAACCAAGTTCCAAAATTGATTGTCATACATGGACTGAATCTCGTTATCCATCTCCTCTTTCCATTTTGCAGACTTCGGGCCTACCATGGCTTCCTTGTAGTTGTTAGGTTCATCCATATTTATTAGTGTACTATCACTAATAAATGTATCACCCTCAACAGTTATATGGAAGCCATATAATACGGTTGGAACACTAACTCTATTGGAACGTCTAAGAGGTAAGGACTCGTCAATCGGTTCAACAGGAGTTTCCTCCTAGGGTTGAGCGCTAGTGTTTGAGGTTCCTTCATCACTTGATTCTTGAAGCTCTTCAAGGTCAATTTGCCTCCCACTGTTCTCTTTGCATATGAGTTATCTTTCTCGGAAAACCCCTCTCCTCGCAACGAAGACAACATTGTCACTCGGTCGGAAGAAGAGATATCCAAAGGAATTCTATGGATAGCCGATGAAAATACACCGCTCACTACAAGGTTCAAGCTTGTCGTGAGTCTCTCGTCTTACCAAAGCCTCGCAACCCCAAACCTTGATATGTGCGAACGTAGGAACCTTCCCTGTCCACATCTCATGAGGTGTTTTGGCAACCTTCTTACTTGGGACTAGATTAAGAATATGGGCGACAGTCTCTAAGGCATACCCCCCAAAATGAGATATGTAACGAAGCTCGAATCATCATGGAACGAACCATGTCCATCAAGGTTTGATTGCGCCTCTCAGCCACTCCATTTAGTTGCGGTGTCCTAGGCCGCATCAATTGTGAAACAATTCCACATTCCTTAAGATAGTCGTGGAACTCGATACTAAGATACTCACTACCTCGATCGGATCAGAGCATCTTTATCTTCCTGCGCAATTGATTCTCCACTTCTTGCTTAAACTCTTTGAACTTTTCAAAGGTTTCTAACTTATGCTTGATTAAGTAGATATACCCATATCTGCTATAATCATTGGTAAAAGTCACATAGAAGCGATTTGCATCCATTGTGGTGGATCTAAAGGTCCCATACACATCGGTGTCTATGAGATCCAATAATCCATCAACTATTTCACAAGTACCAGTGAAAGGTGACTTGGTCATCTTTCCAAGCAAACAAGATTTGCATGTGTCATCCGACTTTAAGTCAAATGACTCCAACACTCCATCCTTTTGGAGTTGGGCTATGGGCTTCTTGTTGACATGTCCAAGACGACAATGCCACAAGCATGCCTTGTCCAAACCATTGGACGAATCAATATGTAACACATTATTTCCTAAGTTGTCTACAACCATCATAGTTTCATATATACCATTACAAGGCAATGCTTCAAAATAAAATTTACCAATATAGAAAGCATCAATAGAACCAATTTCATTATTAAACTAAAATCTAAAACCTTGTTTATACAAACCATGAAAAGAAATAATGTTTCTTGCCATTTATGACGAGTAGCAACAATCGTTTAAATCTAACCCTAACCCATTACTAAGCAACAAAGAACAAATTCCAATCTTGGTGACAGGCGACACTCTCATATTCCCCATGATCAAGTTCATCTTCCCGTGCTCCACATTCTTACTTCTTATTAGACCCTGCAAATAAGAACAAATGTGAAAACTACATCCTGTGTCATGGACCCAAGAACTTGCATGTGATGAGTTATTAGATTGAATAGCGTAAATACCTACGAAGGTGGGCTTTATCTTCCCATCCTTGATATCATGCAGATACTTCGAGCAACTTTGTTTCCAATGCCCTTTATCGTGACAATAGAAGCACTTTGCATCTTTCGGATTAGACGAAGGAGCAGCAGAACCACCTTTGGTTCCACTTGAAGAAGAACCATCATGAGACTTTCCCTTGTAGCTCTTAGAAGGACTTTTCCTCTTCTTTCCCTTACCTTGTCCAATTGCCAAGACAGGGGCAACAACAGTAGTAGTTGATGCGACAGCTTTGCCTTTCAAGCCGGTTTTAGTTGGTCTTAACAACCCTTGAAGTTTGCTCAAGGTCACCTCATCCTTGTTCATATGATAAGTTATCTTGAACTGTTCATAACAAGGAGGTAAAGAGAGGAGGATAATATAAATGGCCAACTCTTCATCGAAGTTGACATTCAACTTGAGCAAACGTTCCACGTATCTTTGCATTCTTTGCAAGTGGGTTGCGATGGACTATCCATCCTTCATTTTGGTTGTTATTAACGAGGCAACTATCTCGTACCTCTCTTGACGCGCACTTTGATGGTACTTTTCCATCAAATCTTGGTGCATGTCATAAAGCCAATAGTCCTCGTAGAGCTTTTGAAGCTCGGGAGTCATAGTGGCTACCATGATGCACGACACCTTTGTCGCTTCTTTGCATCGAGCCCTATACTCGGTGATTTCTTCGGGAGTAGCAATAGTTTCGTTGATCTTGATGAGTTATTTGTCGAGAATCACTTCCTTGTCCTCATACCTTAGGGCCATGCGGATGTTGCGAATCCAATCATTAAAGTTGGATCCATCAAATGTGACCCTCCCACAAATACCCAAGAGAGAAAGTGGGTTCGAAGAGTTAGAGTTGGCATTAGAGGAGTTTGAGCCTGACATCTGAAAAAGAAAAGAGACAAAGTTTAGATTAGATAAGAATCCTTAATATAACACCCAATGAAATATTAAGGCTAGGACCCAACACAATATTCCACAATTTGGAAGAGGGATGTCGTAATCCAATTGCAAAATATTTGAAGGTAGGTAAATAACGATTTACCAATTTCCACCATGAAAAACGACAATGAAAATTAGGTTTTAAATGAATAGAAATTCATAGATTCTTTGAGATTCATTGAAAATTTCAATGGCATGTTTAATCTCGATTATGCCCTTCAAGTTTGTGACTGGGATACCGAGGATCACAAACAAGGTGTGAATAACCATGCAAATGTGCTCGATACTCTTGATGTCATTTATCACCTAATCAATGTGCCGCTTAACCACACATGGTGCATTGATCTATGATAAACATAGAGCTACCCTTTTCCACCCTTGTTAGTCCAAGTTAGTGTGCCGATTAACCACACACGCTCCACTAACGACTTGGCAAGGTGCAAAGTGCAATTTCATGGAATAGCATTATTTTCACATTTTACCTAAAGTAACTTAGACTGGGAATTTATGAAAACATTTAGTTACTTTATAATAATCATTATACTTATTAATGATGAATTTGTTGTCATATCCTACTCATTCGGCTAACGACCCTCCACTAGTCAAGAATATGGTGGGTAAGAGTGGATACCTAATGGCGGTCATTTTATAGGCCGCTTCCTTAAACACCCCTTATAGACCAGTTTCGTGAATGGGGCTTACTAACAGTAAGACTGACTCATATTATACAAATATATAAGTATTAAGCTTTTAATATTATAATAGTATAAGAGTTGTATTTTAAACTTTTAAAACACTAGGGTTTAGAATTTAATATTTCAAAATTAAAACCTTTTATTCAAATTTTAAATTCCAAAACTTAAGGGCAAGTTATGAAACTTTTCAAAACTTTCTAGATCAATTTTAAAATAATTAAAATAATAATATAATTTTTACCATTATCTAAATTTGACCTAATCCAATTTTATTTTGCAAGATAAATACAATTCAAAATTTACAAATAATTAGTTTATCATATAATCTAGTAATTATCTTAAATATTGACCATTATCGTCCAATTATATTAGGATATTCATTACCATATTAGAAAAATCGGATTTTAGCAATAAAAACAGTTTATGGTAATTATCCAAATCTAATTTAGGCTTAAAATCCGAAAATCATGCATTTAGACGAGTCAACTCATCGAGTCAGGCTTTGGACATGTTGAGTTGCCTCAACTCGTCGAGTCCCAATATGGGCTCGTCGAGTCATCTTTCAGAGGGCGGAAATCGATTCTTTACATCTTTGAACAATTAACCATGGCATCAAATACAAAAAAAACAGCCTAATCTTTGATACCACTGATGGGTTTTGAGAACTACAACCTTCCTATGGTGTACATGCAACCCTAATGCTTTGGATCTAGGTTTTTCTCAAGTTATACACGCAATTCTAATCATCCAAAGCATGAACCCTAACTAGCATACAATTTTTGAGATTTGTAACATAAAACAAAGTTAGATGAATATCTTTTCGTTATAGCTTGTAGATCTTGACCTTCAAGAGCTTAGTGCCTCAATTGTTGCACCTCTAGTGAGTCACAAACACTAAGTAGCAAGTTGGAAGAATATGAGAAAGGAGGAAGAGGCTCTAAAATCGGCTAGGGTATTCTCTTGGGAACAAGTGGCTGATTTTAGGAGTCCTAGGGGTTCCTTATATAGCTGAGCTGCTAGGGTTTCAGGTAAAACCCTAATGTGATTGCTTAAGCCTTAAGCAGTCCAGTAGATCCTTCTAGAAGCTACCATATGGACGAAATCTTTGTGGGCTACACATAGAATTCGTCCACCCCTTCCACAAGGAGACACAGGCCCAACTTGCAACTATTAGATAATTGCAATACCAATCCCCTTAATTCCATTAATCTCTTTTGATTACCAAATTAATTCCAAATTAATTTCTAATCAAACTAATTAAATAATATGATTTCTCAATTAATATATTATTCTTATACTATATTAATAAATCACAATTAACCACTTTCTCCATAATTAATCCTATCAAATTGTTATGGTGACGGCAACCTAAAAGGACCATGCTACTATCGGGTCAAGTACATACCAATTATAGTTATGGGCTTAGACATCTAATCCAACAATTTGAAAGGGTTAAGCTAAAACATTAGCCGAGGAGCTAGCTTTCTCGTGGATCTTTCACCTCAATCAGGTTAGTGCATAGTTACTTTCATTTAAATGATTTTAATACAAGAATTTTTGTAAAGTATTAAGCACTACTAGAAAAACAGCCTTTTACGACGCTCATTGTGCGTCGTAAAAGGCTCAGACGACGCGAAAATGCGCGTCAAGGAAGGCCCTGTCATAAAGAGAGACGACGCGCATTTACGACGCTCATTTACGACGCGCAATTACGACGCACGTTTACTTAACGCATTTACGACACGCAATGCGTATCAAGGAAGGCCCTGTCATAAAGGAAAACGACACGCATTCGCGTGTCGTAACCTTACAATGCACGTGTTAATGACACACAATGCGTATCATTAAAACCCCTGTCAAGAAAGGCCATGTCATAAATGAAGATGACACACATTTTTGCGTATCGTAAATTTAAATGTTTAAAAAAAAATATATTTATATATTTATTAATTTTTAAATTAAATTTCCATTTACTGTCTCATAATAGAAATAAAATACCATATAAAAAATACAATCCATTGCATAAAATTTAATGTCATACAATTCTATTTCTTACAATATATAATGTTACAATAAACAAAATAAAGAAAGTAAATTGCTATTTTGAACATGTGAAGCATTATAACAACCTGCTCTGTGACAATTCCTTTGACCTGTCTACCAAGAATTGCACGTGACTTGATGCCTCTTTCAGATTGTGGTGCTTTGTCATCAGCAGCCTCCTGATCCAAATAAAAATTATATAAAAAAATGGAAGTCAGAAAAGATGACATCAGCGAGTGAGGTTTTACTATGTTATAAAAAATGGAAGTCAGAAAAAACTGTAAGCATGGTGACATATTTAACATAAAAAGTTAATTTAGTGACTTAATAGGCAATAAAAATAGTTTTTTAGCCAAACTAATGAAAATTAGACATTTGGTTGCTATACTACCAGTCAAGTAATCCAAGATAACAAGAGTTAACATCAATTTCACCTAGTAGCCTTGGCAACTAGGTGAAATTGATCATTAAACATTCCTAGAGAATAGAAGTAGCTTTCTCAATTGCTTAGAGCGTGACCCTGATTCACCTTCAAGATTTGCATTGTCACATGTAAGGTCATCACCTGTGAAATTGATCATTAAACATTAGACATCGCTTGAATTCTAAAGTGAACCATTAACAATTTAATATGATCCAAACAATGCATGAAGTATCATGTGACTTGTGTTAAACCAAACCATTAATCAATGAATACATGACACTCTACAAGCACCACAAAATATAGAATTCAGGTGCATGTCGAGTGTCGACATTTAATCATTCATATGACCTGGAAAATAATTATAATAAAATTGTGCATGAAGTTTCCATATCCACACTCAGAAAGGAAAAAAGCAAAAAAATAATAACAAACTTATCTCCTCAAATGGGTAAAATTGAGTTACCAAATTTAGTAATCTCAACAAAAAAAAGCAAACTTGGACTTCTTGTACTAGTAGCATTGTCATGATTCAAAGGAAAACGAAGTTGCAACACAAATTCTGGACCATTGCATGTATTCAAATTTGTAATTGCTATCTCTCCACCTGGAATTTCTTCTAGATTGTCGCCATTAACCTACAAATACAATTCTCATCAATTTTTTGTAGACGCTGAATGAGTTCACGGGCACCTTTAGTGAAGTTCTTGAGCCCCTGAAAATATTCAAAAATGAAAATAATATTATTGAAAGTGATTATGTAAAGTGTGAACAAAAGGGAAGAAAATTCTCTGTTGTAACTTGTTTCTTGGAGGAGATTCTCTGTTGCTAACTTGTCTCTTTTTAGACTCTCCACCTTGTTCTCTCAAACCAAAATGAAGACTTCAATGAGGATTCACACAACAGCCATTGATAGCAGCAAATCAGGAAGCACAATGGTCCAATCCCATTCAAGTTTCTTTGGACCTATCAGCAAGATAAGAATACAAAATTGTTGTCATGATGGAAAGATTAAAAGCTAGTAAGATTTAAAATGAAAATGATTATAAAAATAAAAGAAAATTTAAACCAACAGCCAATTAGAAGATGCATGGACCATTGTATTTGGCAGTAAGTAAGCAACAACTGATAACCACAACATCAAACTTTTCAAAGAATTCAAGCAGATATGAAACCCCCTGAGCTTGAATTAGACTGGTAGATTTCAGTATCCTGTTACCCAATGAACATATTGATGGGTTTAATACAAACAATCCTATGTGTGCATGCAACCCTAGTTGGATCTATGTTTTCACTATAAGACATACAACTTTATGAACACAAAATAAACCCTAACATGCTTCTATGATTTTCGAAATTTACATAGAAGTGTAGTAGACATACCTTTGTTGTTATATAGTAATAACAACTAGTTTCCTTGATCTCTTGAACTCTCTTGAACTATTGAAAGCAAGCACCACAATTGTAGTGCCTCTAATGGCTCACAAACACCTTGAAGCAAGAAGGCAACTAAGAGAGAGAAGGGAATGATGCTAATTTCGGCCCTAGGGTTCCCTTGGAATCAAGTGGCCTAAAATTGAAGCATAGGGCATGTATTTATACTGTAGGGTGCTAGGGTTTTTAGTCTAAACCCTAATGGACAGCTTAGTCACCAAGCAGCCCAAGGAACCTTATGGAATGAGGCCTTGGACGAAAATATGATGATCCTTCATCATAATTTCGTTCCCCCTTAGTCCATTAGGTTTCCTAGCCCAAAACTCAACTATCACACATTTGACAGTTTATACCCCTTTATTTAATTAATCTCTTCTAGTCACCAAATTAATTCCTAATTAATTTATGACTAATACTAATTAAATAAATATGATTTCTCCTTTAATATATTATTCTTATAATATATTAATAAATCATATTTAAACCTATCTCTTCTTAATTCATCCTACATATTGCTATGGTGAAGGCAACCCAAAAGGACCATGCTCATAATTGGGTCAAGTACATACCAAAATAGTTATGGACTTAGACACTAATCCAACACATATTGCTCTCGAATTTGACACCAACAAGTCACCTACAACAACAGGTTTCTCTCCACAAAGCCTGGATAGAACTTCAATTGCCTTATCTTGCATAGAAGTGGGCCCCTCAGCTAGAAAACACACAAGAGGTTGTAACCTTGAGATAACTTCAGCAAGGGCAGACCGGCAGACCATGGGGAGTAAGTTGTGTTAACATTTTGCTTTGTTTTAGCCAATAAATAAACTACTTCTAAAGCTTCGGCTACATCAGTCCCATCATTCATGGAATCAATAACAACAAGAACCGCACATTGGAACTGACAGACCAAATACTTCAGGGACATGCAACACGTGCATTGGCAAACATATGTGGTGGAATGTCTGCTCTTATCCTACATCTAGGAGAGCTTGCTCAGTCTAAATCTATTGTTGATATTATAATCGGAGCACTTGCTTACACACTAATGATCTTTCAACCAAATCTTGAAGACGAACCAGTTGATGCAACGAAAATAGAAAACATTTTAGTTGCACTTTTGAAAGCCCGGGTAAATAATTTGGTCCAGGAACGTATACTTGAGGCAATCGGAGCAATGATTGCCTCTCAACAAGTCTTAATCAATCAGAAGCCAAGAAGGTGTTAATCAGGCTTATAACAATGGCATCATCAGATGTGCAACAGTATCTGATAACCTCTCTGATAAGTTTATGCTGTGATGTAGTGGACATCTGGGAAGCCATTAGAAAGAGAGAGGGAATCCAGTCACTTAAATCTTTTCTAGGTTTATCAAGTGAAGAACATCAAGAGTATGTTGTCTGGCTGCTTGCACTCCTGACAGACCAAATAGATGACAGCAAGTGGGCAATTACTGTTGCTGGTGGTATTCCACCACTTGTACATTTACTAGAAACTGGATCTGATAAAGCGAGGGAGGATGCAACTTATGTTCTCTGGAACTTATGATGTCACAGTGAAGATATATGTGCATGTGTTGAAAGTGATGAAGCTATTCCTGCTTTCCTATGGTTCTTGAAAACTGGTGGAACAAAGGGACAAGAAGCCTCAGGGAAGGCACTAAGAAAGCTTATACGCAAGGCAGATGCTGCCACTATTAATCAGCTACTAGCTCTGCTTTGGGGGGACACCCCAAAATCAAAAGCCCACATAATTGAAGTACTAGGTCATGTGCTTACCATGGCATCACATTATGACCTTGTTCAAAAAGGATCAGATGCTTATAAAGGGTTGAGATCGCTTGTTCAGATTCTTAATTCTTCAAATGAGGAAACACAGGAACATGCAGCTTCTGTCTTGGCTGACCTCTTCAGCATTCATCAAGATATATGTGATAGTCTTGCAACTGATGAGGTTGTGCATCCTTGCATGAAGCTTTTAACAAGCAACACTCAAATTCTTGCCACTCAATCAGCTTGGGCCTTGGGTGCTTTGTCCAAGAACAAAATGTCTTATATTGCAGAAGAGGATGTGAAGCCTTTGATCAAATTAGCCAAAACATCATCTTCCATTGATGCTGCAGAGACTGCTGTATCTGCATTAGCCAAAGTGAAGTGACTCCTCCTGCCAACTAAGCTTTCCGGTAGTACCAATGATGGCAATAAAATTGCTAAAACCGATGATTTCACCTAATCAAACATATTGTATGTTTCTTTTTCATCCCCTTTCCCGTTTCCATGTGTCTTTGTTCCTAGTTAACCCTAGTCGATTATTTCACCTAATCACACATCATCGATTGTTAGTTTTACCAAATATCGGAAGTTTGTTCCTTCGATCGTAAATGAAATCGAGAGAAATTAAGCCGGAAAGAAAAAGAGATTTAGCAAGCTAGGGTTCTTATAGAAGAACGAAAACATTGAGAAGTTAGAATCAAGAAAAAATACCTTAATAAGACATAGGGCTTGTAAATTTGAGCAATATAAGCAGTGACCCTAAGGTCACCGGACCTAATGTTGCTGGCAAGGGCAGGCGAGGTGAGATTGCCGTAGAGGAGGGGCTCCATCGGCTGGGTGTCGCTGGAAAGCGTTGGACGGTGGGGCGGGGATAGCGGAGGTCAGAGGTGGGAGGCACCAACACCAAGATAAACATCGGAGGTGGGAGAAGCTGTCGACGTCGAGAACTGAGAAGAAGAGAAAGGGTTTGTCGAAGTGAGAAGGAGAGAAAGGGAAGTTGAAGAGAGAACGAGCAGTACAAGAGGGCGATCGGGGCAAGTTCTTGAAAAAAAAGCCCTAGCTACTAGGGAAACTAAAGTGGAGGGAGAAAAAAGGAAGGCGGGGATTTCAAGTTTTTGGGATTTCATTTTCGCCGGATGGAACGCGCGCGTTCTATTAAAATTTATAAAGCGGCGGTCTTAGACGACACGCAGGTGCCCTCCGTGTTTTTTTAGACACTAATTTTAGGGCACGCAAAAATGCGCGTCTGAAATCCTTTAAATTTTGGAACAGATGACATTTTTTTTGGACACTCACATTTACGTATCACAAATCACTGCGTGTCATTGTTCGCGCGTCGTAAAAGGCTATTTTTCTAGTAGTGAAGTATCAATTGAAAGTTTATATTCTTATTGACTGGAATATCTGTTAGATGTATATTTAATGACATACGATGTGCGAACTAGATATGGTTCTATACGTGTTAATATGTGTGTGTGTGTGTATATATATATATATATATATATATATATATATGATATTATTACATGATAATCATAAAAGTATTATTATTATTGAGAAGATTAATAATAAATACTTAATACTATGTGTTAAATATATACACTAAATTATGACAATGTTAAACAGAGCTGGTATTGGATGTTGAGATTGTAGTCTAGTTTGGTTTCTAAACTAAGACGTACAAAAGATGTTTAAATCCAATTAAGTTTGGTAATAGCCATACTCTATATTAGGATGATATCGTGAAGACTGTATTGACAATGAATAGTCAACTTGTTGCTTATAGTGACCCATCATGATATATCTCATAAGATCATTGTATTAGGGTGTGTGGATCGACAGGATGGGTAATTCAGGGAATAATGTCTTATGGATGTTTATGATGCATTTATTTGGATGACGGTTGATTTGTGTAAGTTTATTAATTATGGATTATTATCATAATAACATTATGGGATTGAAAACCCTATGTATCTTGCAAAGTTTTCTAACCTAACCCACTAAATTTATATCCATCACAGATAGTGGTGTTAAGACTGCTGAAGAATTGAATAGGATGTTGAGTGATTGAAGTGAAGAGAAGACATGTAATGGTATTTAGGATCTTATGAGAGATATCAAATTAGTTCAATTTAGATTAAGCTAGTAAAATTTTTAATGGAGGTTGATTAGATGTATTGTAAGTGTTTCTAGTTATAGACTAAGACCCAAATAAGATGCTTAGTTCAATTTAGTTTGGATATTGGGTAACATTATATTAAATGTGTATGAGAGATGAGAACAGAGAGTAGAAATTTGTTCGATGATGTTGATGCTTGGTAGGGTACGGGTGCGTATAGGAGCACTACATTAGTATTCCCCCATCTTTTTCTTTTTAGACAACCGGAAAGGGTGAGTCTATATTATACCATCATTAGGTATGTCTGAGTTATCTATCGGAGTAAGATGATGACCAATCGCTACTTTACATAGCCTTGTGGAATATTATGGGAAATCGTTCCACAGATGTTAATGAATTGTGTGTTCATTCAATGTGCCCCATTTCCCATCTTTTATTGTCTTTATTGATCCTCGTCTAGTGCCAATGAATCCTTGAAGGAGTATAGTCAACTCGTTGCTTATAGTGATCCATCAGGATATATCTCATAAGATAATTATATTAGGATGTGAGGATCGACAGGATGGGTAATTTAGGGAAAAATGACTTATGGATGTTTATGATGTATTTATTTGGATGATGGTTGATTTATGTAAGTTCATTAATTATGGATTATTATCATAATAATATTATGGGATTGAAAACCCTATGTATCTCGCCAGGTTCTCTAATCTGACCCACTAAATTTATATGCATCACATGTAGTGGCATTAAGATTGCTGAAGAATTGAATATGATGCTGAGTGATAGAAGAGAAGACTTGTAATGGTATTCAGGACCGTTAGGTCTTTACTTTGTAACATATGTTGTGTATCAATTATGACATCCTTAGAGTGTTGATATTTTGAAACGGTCATTTGTATTCAAAATATTGTAATATACTAGGATATCAACGCATCTTTCATTTTTGTTCTTTTATACCATTTTAAGAATTTTACCTCTTTTAAATTAAGTAAAGTTCCATTTTTCTCAACCAAAAATTCTCATATTTTGGTTAAGTATTATATCTTATATTTTATTAACTTATTTTAAGTTAGTTCTATTCAATTTATTCAAAACTCTCAAATTTATCAAAAAAATCAACAATAGTCAACTGCTCTAATATTTTACAGCACCAAATATTAACCGAGAGTCAACTTTAAAACGTCGTAACTCTTTCATACGATCTCCAAATGAGTTGAATCAACTTGTAGCACCTTCCTCTCAGTCCCAACTATAGGTTTGGCACAAGAATGAACTAATTTTGGTATGTATAACTCAAGTTATGAAGTCCTAAAGATAGCATCTGAATACTTTAAATTTCCAGGCTTAGAAAATTTCATGTTTTCTAGCTTTCTGCAAAAATTTTACTTAACTTTGAACAATCATATCTCATTCAAAGTTGGATTAGTTTGATTTTTTGCTATGTATTATTATTGTATTAAATACAAGTTAAGACAAAGAATCCACTTATTTAATTAATCTATGCTAGAGTTTAGTAGGCTCAAACATGGGTTGTTAGACATATTTAACTAAAATTATGCACTTATATGTCTTTCATTTAAATATGGAATTGATGATTCCATTCCTAGATTCTTTGCATTTAACATATTGGTAATATACTTTGACGATGTATTTTCTTCGCGTCACAGTTATTCTTACTGCACCGTTAAATTCCAAAAATATGTTGTCTTCACTATTCACTTTATGTCAAACTATTCTCGCCTCCGTGTCACGGTACATAGATCATCGCACCGCGATTACAGTTACAAACTATACTTTCTTGGTTCATAACATTGGTTTCCAGGCTATATATATTTATACATTACCTTTACACAAACTTCCAACATTCTTTGCAAGTCTATCTAACTCATCAATCCCTTCTCATAACTCAAGTCACCAACCAATATTATAAATAAAATTCGACATTATATTATAATATCAACTTTCTAAAATCTTTTCTACTACCAATATACAGTTATGGCATTGCAGACACCAAGTCAGCCAGTGACTTATAATTCTCCAATAACTATCCTTAAATGTGACATTAATGTTCATATAGATCCTGTAGGCTTTCTATGTCATCCATCAAGTATGTTTAACTCACAACACTATGTTGTTCTTGCTGTCACCCAAACAAAATAGACTCACGCTGCCACAACGTCGATCTTGTCTTTATCCCAACACACAAACATAACATTAATGTTGTTTCTGGGCCTATTTAGCTCATAATGTCGCAACGTCGATCTCGTGATCACCCAAACATGATTTTTTGGCTCACAGTGTCACAACACCGATCTCACCATCACCCAACCAAAACATATAATCATACAATTTACAAGAAAACATGCAGACATATAATATAATTTCCCTAATTGTTTCCAATAATTTGACTATCTTATATCTACTAAGTCTAGCCAATTCACAATCTCTTTCTACTCTCTGATTTAAGACTAAGAATCTATCACCAGACGCTTAATTCACTTAAACCACGACTCTGATACCAACTTGTAACACCCATATTTTTAACACATTAGGACGCCTATTTTTTTATTTTTAAAACATGAATCATTACAAATTTGGTGTACAATTGTATCATAAATCGGTACAAGTAGTTATCAAGAGGAACTTATTAGAATCTAATGTAAGAATCTAACGTCGGGTGCTACTAGCTCCACTTTCTTATACACATCTACTTGAACCTGTAATATTACTATTAATAACAATGTCTTTTTTGGATTACACATAAAATAAAAACTTAACTAAAAAGATATTTCTTTGTGGAACTTTTTTGTAAATTAATTAATAGTTTAATTAAATAATAACAAGAGAATATGGAATATTTCAAAATGAATTGAATACCATAAATAATTATTATTATATTTTGTAATTATCTATGAGGATTCAAATCATCTCCCTATAAATATATAGGGGTCAAATCCCGGATTTGAATGAATATAAAACTTAGCCTCTTTACTCCAAACGTTAGAACCCATAAAAAAACCCGAAGGCTCGATACCACGACATGGTACCTCATATGCTACGACATGGTGATGATTAGAATCATCGATTCGAGTTTGTTTCATGTTGGTTCATTATGGTTTGTTGGATCCGATAGAGTTTGTGTCTTGGGTGCGATTACAAGAGAAGAACTCTCATTTGGGTTCTCTAGTACAATCAACTGGCTCGTTAAAAGAAGAAACCTACAAAAATAATCTAAGTGATGTTTTTTTATCTATTGAGTTCTAATAAGTTGCATCGATTAATTGAGTTAAGATCCATATGTCTCGAGTTCTAGATCAAATTGTTTGTTGTTTCCACTACCATTTTAATTGTTCTAATGAAGCTCGAAACCCATCAGTGGTATCAACGTGTGGCAAACTCAAGTCTATTGCACTTAGACTTTGTCCTTTGAGTATGTTAGGTTTTGTATGTGTAGGGTTTCAGTTTTAAATTGATTTAAAAGTCTAGAAATTTTCTTTGATTAAAATTGAATCTGTTTATGCTTGAAAAATGACATTTTAGTCGTTTTGCCTCTTTTCCACGACATGGTTGGCACTCCACCACGTCGTGGTATCCACATGGATCGCAACTGTCTTCGTCACCACTTCGTAGTCTCTTCTTGGCCACGTCATGGCTAGCTGTTGAGAACTAAAATAATAATTTAATAAAATCATGTGTTTTCTGTATGCCACAACGTGACTGTTTCTTCCCCACATCGTGGAACCTGAAGTTCCAGATTATTCTAAATTTATTTTTATTTTTAGGTTGCTTATCTTTTTCAATTTTTATCACATACAAACTAGACTTTATACTAAAGGATAAAGTTACATTTGATTTAATTAAGAGATTAATTAAAAGACAAAAGATTAAAACTCATATAATTTAATTGTTGTCTTTTTTAGTCAATAGAATTAAAAGACATACAATCCACAAATTTGTATATATAGTAAAATAGTATGGATATTTATTAAACTAAAATAAACATTGCGTTCTCGCATGTTTCTTAATATGCATTGTTAGTCTTACCACAACTAGGCTCATCCACTTTATTGCTATAAGGGAGGTTTAAGGTAGATCTCTTCGATTCCTAATGAGGTTGACTTTTAAGTGGCATTCATTACTCGCCACCCTCACCGCCTTCTTGTGTTTGAAGTAGAGTTACCGAAAGGGTTTGATAGGATAATTGTGCAAAGTTAAAGGTATTAACTTGATAAGTAATAAAACAAAATCTCATTTTATAATAATGTGAATGTTACGTTTCCTATGGAAACTACGCCTTGTCGTATATTCTTCTTGGCGTTATGCGTGGGTGGTTTACCGGCACATCAAATAATAATATTATCGAAGTAAGGTATATGGTAATCGCGATTCTCAACCTTTACTTGATTCGAATATCATGTAGCGTCGCATGGTCAATTCACCATTTGGATTCATGGTCCTCGTTTAATCCAGTCATGAATGATAAATGAGCATAAGAAGAGATTAACATGCTATTGACATAATGTCAGCAAATCTCGAAAGATCTAGGAATCTCATAAAGATTGATATTAACAATTTTTTGTCTACATAAATAGCTTCTTGGTGTGATTTTTGGCTAGTCCAGTTCACATCATGGAATGAAATATAGATCCTAGACTTGTTTGAAATAATTTGGTAATTGGGTAATTATTCGTTAAGGATCAAAAACACAAACTATATGTAATCATTAATTGAATGATGTCTTAAAAGTATCCACTATAAGTTAACTGCTATAAAATCCTTTAAAGTTTAAGCTATAAGTAATGGTCAATCTTGTTAGTGGATTGAAAATAACTCTCTTAAACGTAAAGGAAAGATTGTACCTTTACCTATGTAAAGGAACAAGTATCAAAATACTTATTACATAAGTAGCATTGATTGAATCCCATCAAGTTAGGAGTTGAGTATGGAAACATAATCAACTTGCTAACCAATGCATATAATCAGATGATTCTGACTTGATATGAGAAAATTTGAAAGATCCATCTTAGAAAATATTAAGTGTACAAATTGAAGCAATAAGGAAATCCATCGTGTTCGGAGTTGACTATGGTAACATAACCAACTAGCTAACTAGTGCATATAATCAGATGATTCTGATATGAGCTATATAGAAAGATATATTTTGGAACTACATTGCATAAAATAGAGACTCCAAGCTTCAAAGAACTAATTACATTGATAAAATTAAAGAAACATGGAAATTCACCTGTTGGAATCGGTTATGGTCAGGTGATTTTGACTTAACATGGACAACTTGAAAAGATCCATCGTAAAGTTTCATAGCATGTTGAGAAACTTTTGGGACTAACATGGATAAGAATAGAGCTCAAAGTTTCAAATGATATTATGGTTAGTTGTCATGAAATAAGTTTCAAGAAGAAGAAAACCAATTATCCATAGGAAAAAGGATGTTCTTAGTTGGCGTATCCAACGACAACATCAAATGCAAAGAACAACAAGTAAGCCAATTCTGAGACGTATTCTAATATGCTAAATTGATTACTAAGAAAAGGACTAAGAAAGGAACAAATGTCCAAAGTAATATGATGTAGACTAAAACCTAAAGAAGAGTCGATTGATTATTGATAACGAGGACCCACAATAATTTAAAGTATCAAGAGTCAACTCGTTCTTCCAAGTGTTTAGCCTCTAATTAGAATAATGAATCCATGACACCACTGGTATGTTACTTCAAATCCTTGAGTGTTTCAATAAAGGGTGAGTATTGGCATTTGGAAGAATGTATAATGACCAAACGGAATCAGTAGACTATAACACAGAGAATTCATTATTATCAAGGACATAGATTCAAGTTCATTTACTGACCTTAGCATCATAAGATGACTCATTCTCTTCAATTTTAAATCTATGGTCTTATAATTGAAATTTTTTATACAATGTTTTAGAAGATAGTTATAACTTATTTAAATATAGGAAATTTCTCATGTTTACTATTTAAAAGTAAGTCATGAAAACTTTGAAAC
The DNA here is from genome assembly GCF_051521515.1 of Lactuca serriola. Taxonomy (NCBI): domain Eukaryota; kingdom Viridiplantae; phylum Streptophyta; class Magnoliopsida; order Asterales; family Asteraceae; genus Lactuca; species Lactuca serriola. Next base: position 284,538,427 of record NC_136412.1, on the reverse strand, counting down.
TAGTATAGTAACAATAGTTCAATGTAGATTCATTGATTGGATTAAATACAATTATGGAATCATTTTCTTGAATAAGATTTGCATTACCAAATATCTAGTTGGATCGGATTTCGGAAATCATTTGACCCTAAGACTTGTGATAAATGTAAATCTTATTTGTCAATAATGATGAAAGTCACACCATCAAGTGGCAAAGTATCTGTTGGAACTAGTTTACAATATTTGGCCGTTAAGATTAATCATTGCGCTTGTTAATCCAAAATATTTAGATCATTGTATTAAGTATAGAAATGAGTAGTGCATCACCAAATAGTCAGTTGGATAGAATTTTTGAAGTCATTAGACCACAAATCTTTTGACTGATACATATCTCATAGTATCAAGATAAATGATGAACAAATGATTTTGTGATGCTATTAGATTGGTCACAAAATGAAGTTCATAGTCAACTGTGCAAAAGGATAAGAAACTCAGATCTAATAGGATAGTAAGAATCTTGATCAAAAGGATAATGATCATCTAATGGAATTATGAAACTATTTCACAATTGATCTCAAATAAATTATTGTCATAAGCAATATAGTTGGACATAGAAAAAAAAATCATTGTTTGATTTATAATCGATTAGTTGTATACTTACAAACAGTTCATGGATTATACCATTAATGAGTGTTACAAGAGTCCTTGGTCTTGTACAAACCAATAAAGTTCTTATCGAACGCTGTGTGAGATAGGTTATTTCATTGGATGTCTCAACTGTGTGTTTAGAAACCTTTAGAGAACAAAGTATTTCTTTCTCTAAGGGAAATCTTTCAGAAGAGAGAGTTGATATCCAAAAGAACTAGTGAGAGCCACATTGATCTTGATAAGACTTAAGAATCAATTAACAAAGATCCTAAAGAAACACTTGCACTTAATTAGAGGTTAAAACATATTAAGGAAAAAGACATCCCTCTACCTCTTCCACATAGATCTAATAGAAGATGTCATTGACCTTTATGACCCTATGCCATATGGGAAACAAGTCGCTGATAGATTGCGATCAGAGTCTATCAACTATCGAAAGCTATGGAGGCCCAATAAGACAAAATTAGAGGAAGCTATAAGGAATGAGATTCAGTCCATAAATGTTGTAAATTTGAATTGATCCAATACTTGGTGTTAAAACCATATAGTGTGTGTGGATCTTCAAAAGATGACAAGCATGGATGGGAACACACATATATTGAAACCAAGATGACTATGAGAAATATGTAGGCTTAAGAAGTCCATTGATGTATTCTAACAAGCATCTCATGGTTGGATCATTTGCTTCGTTGATAAATTCAAAAGTTAAATTATGAGAAACAACAGATAGTCCATATATATGTCGTAGCTAGTGGGAGCAATGTTGTCCCTTGTATTGAAATATGAAATGATGTCCTAACTTTGCTAAGTGTAAAAGTTTTACTTGGCTTAGGAATTGTCTCATTATAAAACACATGAGAAGAACAAGAAAAGCATACTTAGAGTCTATGGAGATAGATCTAAGTGATTCATTGATTTAAGTCAAAGTACTTAAAATCTTGAGGAAACTCAAGATGCAAAATACTTATTGAGTTCGTTCATGTGAAATTAATGACTTTTATGCCTTGTGCATGATAAGTCACATAAGATCATTTTAGATATAATCAAAGAATCAAGAATCAAGAATATTTTTTGGAATACTAAAAGAAAGAAAAAGATAATCTTCTTAGTATGGAAGAAATTAATGAAAAAGTTCCATTGATGGTGAGTTCCTTACAAATAGAGACAGTTTCATTTAGTAGTTGAAGTTCGCGCTCTTAATGAATAATAAAGTATTAGCTTGGTAGAGTACCAAGTAATACACCTAAATGTGTTGGGCTATATTTTGCGGTTTATGCTTTGTTTTGTATGTCATATATGTTCTCGGTTATAGACCGAAATCACTAGTGGGCTTAGTGTTTTCGGTGGGCTTGTTATCTTTGGGTTTTAGGTTAATTGGTGTAGTATAAATATGGTCTATGTATAGCTATTTTGGGTTAACGCGTTTTTGGTGAGTTAGAGCATATTCTCGGTTTAAGAATATTTGAATGTACCTGACAATTGACTAATAGAATTGGGTGCATTCATTTAAACGTGTTCATTGGTTCATCTAATTGCTTGTTTGTTTCGTACAATTGTTTGATTAAGTTTCCGCATTAATTCAAACAATAACATTGATACCTTGAGAAGATCCGAGTTTTAGGACTTACAAGTGGTATCAGAGCCTTAAAAATCGACTTAAGGCTATTTGGTATCAATTGCTTTTCGAAACACTTGTTAGTTTGAGGCGTTTTTGAGTTGTATTAAAACAAAAGGGGATTGACCTACACTTCGTGTTCATCATTTTATTGGTGATTCTTCACTGATTTTGGAAGATATTTCATTGGAAATCTTTTTTGGTTACCTACCAAATTTCGGAATTCACTGGATAAGGAAACTTGATCAAAAATTTCGTTTTCGGCTTAATTTCAGCGTTTTCAGCGGCTGAGTAACATTCTCGGTGAAAAGACTTGGTCAAAACAGTTAGTTCTTGGCTAACTGTTCTCGGTCAATCTTTTGACTTTTAGGGATTTCGGTCAAACAATTTGGCCTTCAAGGTTCTTGGTCAGAAAATTTTGAAGTTTTGTTTTTCGGTCAAATTTTCTTTGATGAATAATGAGTTCATCAATCACCAAGAAAATAAATGAAACATCATGTTCTCAATCTTGTGAATACAAAATAAAAAAAATACCGTGAACATAATGAATTATTGGTCAAAGAGGTTTTTGACCTTAAAAACGAAATATATGACATTAAGAAAATAAATAAATCGCTTGAGGAAAAACTAGAAGCTCAATCAAAAGATTTAAGCAAGATTAAAGAAGAGTACAACACAAAATGTGTTTACTATTGGTTTGCCAAGGAGAAAATTGCAAACTTAACTTTTGAACTTGATGCACTGAAGTCTAAATTTGAGGATGCTGACTTTACATTTAATAAATTCAATGTGTCAAGTGAGAAGGTTGAATCTATGATAGAGAAACAATTAAAGTGGGAAGACAACCAAAGTGTGGGTCTAGGGTATCATAATGTTTCACCTCATTTGAATGATAACTATACTCCACCCCTTGAAATCAAAGAGACAGAGACTCCAGCTCAACATGGCCAGCCCCATGTAATTGTCCCAATTAAGACTGAACAATCTGACACAACTGAGAGTACTAATGTGAATGATTCTAATACTACTACTTCATGTGTAGTTGAACTAACTATGTAATATGGGTTCGAGCAGAACAAAATTAATTCTAGTTTTGCTGACAGGGCTTCAAAAGCTTATGATGATAATAATCCCACTGTAGAAAAATCCAAGCCACAAAAATTTGTTAAAAAGGCTAATAAATGTGCTTGTGATTGTGGAAGGTCTTTGAAACAAAAGTCACTTGGACAAGGACCAAGTCACATTTTTATTTACCTGAAAAGACAAACTTGTTTCAAAGAGACAGAGACTCCAGCTCAACATGGCCAGCCCCATGTAATTGTCCCAATTAAGACTGAACAATCTGACACAACTGAGAGTACTAATGTGAATGATTCTAATACTACTACTTCATGTGTAGTTGAAGTAACTATGTAATATGGGTTCGAGCAGAACAAAAGTAATTCTAGTTTTGCTGACAGGGCTTCAAAAGCTTGTGATGATAATAATCCCACTGTAGAAAAATCCAAGCCACAAAAATTTGTTAAAAAGGCTAATAAATGTGCTTGTGATTGTGGAAGGTCTTTGAAACAAAAGTCACTTGGACAAGGACCAAGTCACATTTTTATTTACCTGAAAAGACAAACTTGTTTCAACTATGGGACTCCTGGTCACATTGCTAGAAATTGCCCACATCGTCTACATGTCCCTCACTATAAACAAGATTAGTAGAACGTGCCTAGGGGAGATCTTCCACAAGAAATATTTCAAGGTCACGTTCAAGAAGTGGTGATTGGAATGCTAAAAAGGCCAATAATCAAACTCTCAAGGCTAAAAAGGGCATGTCGGACAAGAAGACTAATTTGAGAACTAGTTCAGTCGGACTAAGATCAGTGAGGTCAAAGTCATCTCAGCAGTCGGTCTCAAGCTCTAAATCAAGTGCTGAAACATCCATCCGACTAAACAGGAAAATGGTTAAACCCGACTATAGAAGGGTACCAAAGGTTTCAATTCCCAAATCACCTAAAAATTATAACATCTCTTAATTTTATGTGTTTGATAAACAGGATATGATTTGGGAAAGAGTATCATGTGTTGATGGTAAAGGTCAACCTGGTTTCAAAATGGACTGGGTTCCCAAGACCAATTGATTCCGTACTCTGTGCCAGAGCAGCTATGGAGGAATATCATAAGACTTTGGTATGTTGATAGTGGATATTCTAGGCACATGATAGGGGACATCTCTCTTATGCATGACTTTCAGAATTTTCATTGAGAGCATGTGTCCTTTGCGGGATAGAAAAAGGAAAGATCACAAATGGGGATTTCTTCAATTACTGAATTACGGTTTGAATTTTCTGACTCTTCTCTTCTCTGTAATAATAATGTTGATCCTAATTTGTCCAAAAACCTAATTTTTCTTAAAAAAAAACAATTTCGTTCTTGTGGGATTTCTTAAGATGATAGTTTCGAAAACTGAAATTTCTTTTCAATTTTACTTTATATTTCTTATTTTCTTTCATTCTATTCTATTTTTAGTAAAGGAATTTTTTTGTTGTGACAACCTTTTGGGAAGTGATATAAGTTAGTGATAAAGGGAAAACTAAATATGTGTGAAGCACTGAAGCTGAACTGTATAAACTTTGTGTTCAATGTATTGGTAGGCACAAAGGACTAAAACTAATGAACTAGACAATGTGGACTCATTTAAACTTAGACCAACACCTACCACCCAATGAGAGTTGCCCAGAATGGTACTAACATGAGGGAAAACATTCCTCCAAACATGAGAGCTTAAATCCTAAAGAAATAGGCTTAGACACCACATCCAATTGATGACCCTATTTAGATGTCATAAACTTGCCCCAGAGAAATTGACCAACAACATAAGCCCCCTCAAGTTTGGCATGCAATTTCCTGTCTAATTACCAACCCACCCTCCTTCATGGATTTACAAATGCTGTCCCAAGCAACATTAGTTAAGTCATTTTTTTTGGTCATGTATGGGTAAGAGTCAAGTGGAACATAGAATTTTTTGTAGTCAAATTGAACATATAATTGTTTATTGACAAGTTTGTAGGTATGTGGTTTTTGCATTTCGTTCAATAAGGGGAACACAAGACCTATAAAGAAAGGGGAATACAGATAAATGTTTTTTAGATTTTAACGCATTATTAGGATTCATTCTTTTCCTCTCCACAGATACCGAGATCTATCCTTAGATAGACGCACTAGAAAGTTGAACAGGAAAGTTGAGACTGGCTTGTTCATGAGGCTAGTTTAGGAATTAAGGTTTTCTAGTTTCAATCTATAGATACCGTTTAGCCCTCACTCGTCGGTGGGCTCACAACACTTGCTTTGTTGATTGAATCGACCGGGATGCCCTCGGGGGCATCCCTCCCTGTTGTTGTTGATTGAACAGTGGAGATTCTCATACTTTTTAGCTGACTTCTTGCTTCCTTCGTACATTAGTTTCACTAGACTGTTGAGCTATAGAGTTTAGACTGGCTGACTCCATGGCACTAGTTAATAGCTATCATAGATCGTTCCGGCCGGTGATCTTTGGAAGATCACTGTCCTCCACTTGCCTAACTACAAGAGATTCTAAATCGTATCTCACCGTATTCATTCTTTTTTATTGAACACAAAATAAAAAGAAGAAACAAATTTCTCATTTTTTGTTCCATCGTTGGATAGAATGCAAAAGGAATAAAGGTTTATTATTCCCCGTCTATAAATATCCAAATTTTGATGCCTAATACCCCATAGATCGTTCGAACTGTATAGCAACAAGAATCAATTTTAGCTCGAATGGTTTGTAGTGGAACCCTCCCCTCTCTGATCCATTCAACATGCACAATTTCTTTTCCGTCGATACGTCCTGCAATTTGCACTTGAATTCCTTTTGTATCTGCTTGTTCAGTTAATTCTATAGCCTTTTTCATTTATTTGCGAAAAGAAACTCTATTTTTAATTGGCCCGCTATAAATTCTGCAAGAATATTAGGGTTTCCATAAGGTTTTCAATTTGTGTGATAGCAATGTTAAGTTTTCTATTTATAGAATGAAATTCTTTTTGTAAATTCATCTGTAATTCTTCGATTCCTCGGGGTCGACTTTCAATTAAGATTTTTGGAAATCCTCTATAGATTATGAATTGGATCAGGTCAATTCTTTTTTGAATCTCTATACGTGCAATTCCCTCGACACCAGAAGATGTTTTCATATTTTTTACTTCTTCCTCCCTTGTTTTGATCCCTTACTACTTGATACTAGGAGAATCAAGACAAGTTGCTTGATTGCTTAGTCGGAAAATACAGGGTCTTCAAGGAAAAGGTTAGGTGTTAGGGCTTTCTCACAGTCTAGGGGCTGCCTTGCTTTTCATAGCCCTAGCTACGCTACCGTAACCGGTTGTTAGGCTTCCCATCAGATAGTTCATAGTTCGCATGGACTGACAATACGACGCTTGGATAGGTTTAACAGTAAAATAAACAAAGAAGCCTCTCACATAGATTGAAGCTAACTATCATCTTGATCTGTGGATCAACACTTCTTTGGCATATGGAATTATTTCCTTAATTTTGGTATTGATACAGGTGACTAAGGGGTTCTGATAATTTGGTTCTGTTTAAAATCGTTATTCTTTCTTTCTATAGTCAGCCATATGTTGCCCGCTTGGTGTGATCGGAAGATCCGACCTGGGACACAACATATGCACTCAGATGATGTTCACTGCTTCTAAGTCAGTATGTTGTCTTCTACAAATCTCAAATATTCTACTCTCTATGTTAGTCATATGTTGTCCCCTCTGCGTGATCGGTAGATCCGACCTGGGACACAACATATGCATTCCACAATGATTATCCACTCACTTGAAGTAAAGGATTTTGAGGAAACTTCCTTGATTACTAGAGTATGTCATCAAGCGTGGAACATGTTCTAGTGTACTAATATTAACTTCACCCATAACTAAAAGGCTTATTGGTAGATGTTGTTGGCTAAATTTAAATGGACAACAATATCCTTGGTCGTCATCAGACAAAATGGTCTATCTAGAAATATAGTAGCTATATATAATTAATTTTGTCTTAAATCATACATTACTTAATCCATTAAGTCATGTAAAAATCTCAAAACACTAACTTTTCCCATTTCACCTTTTTCGTTCTAATACACAATTAAGTGACTTGAACCCCTTAACCAACATTATAAATCATCCTATAATTTTCTCAAACATATTTTTACAATTTCTCAAGATTAAATCTTCATTATCTTGTTATTTTCTCAAAAATGACCAAATTACCCTTTTAGTCAAACTATTCATACAACATAGTATTCTGATTTATTTTGGATCGTTAAAATTACTCCCTTTGAAAGAGTTGTCATCCTCGGAATTTTTCAGCATCTTATTGATCATATTATGAGCCTATCACAATTTTTTTTAGTTATTTCGAACTTATCATATTTTACAAAATATAACACTCTACTTTGCTATTTTCTTGCATTCCAATGCAATATCCAAACTTTCTTTACTAATCCCTGTCCATTCTTACAGAGTAATACCTGTAATGAAAAACAAGTGTTACCATATGTATTTTATACAATTTAAGGTGAATTTTACAAAACCACATATCATTGCAGCTTATTCTGGATTAGTTTGGAAAAAAAGTCACTTTCACCCTAGTAAGGTTTCATATCAGGTCTTGGAAAAAATCTGGGACAAAGTAGACGCAAGTTCTAAGATTTAAGAGTTTACAGATCCTAAATCTAGGACCAATTATTTAAATATTTTTATGATTAAATAAAATAAAAAAGTAAATATTACCCCTACCCTACCCTCTCTCTTTCTCTTACAATGCAAAAGACCACCACCACCGGTCTGCACCACCGTCGCCACCAACACCGGCCACCACTATCGTCGAAACGGATACTTCCTTTGTAACCTTAAACACCACACACATATAAAACTCTCTCTCTTTCTCTCTTTCTCACTCTCTCTCTCTCTCTAGATGAAAATTAGAACTCTAACATTCAAGAACACATTAAAAACCAAGAAATGATTAAACACAGATGATATCAAACACATAAATATGTTCAAGAAGATATGATTAACAAAACTAGAAATATGATATACAAGACCAAACACATAAACCTGATTCAATACACAACACTCGCTGGAGCAACATTATCTTTAAGCCATCTGTTGTTAGAAGAAAAAAATTACGAGTTTCTAGATCTTCATGTTTGTGGATTAAAGCAAAAACGAATGTGGCAGCAGATCTGAAAAGCTAGGGTTTTGAAAAACCTGTAGGGTGGCGGCGCTAGGGTTTTTAAAAATGACAGCACCTCGCCGGAGAAGGAGAGGGGCGGACGGATGAAACCCTAAACAGTGTCAGATAGCTCACCAGATCTGTTCAGATCCAAAAAATGAGGATGAAAACAGATCTTTATGTTAGAGCTACCATACGAAGCTTTTCAAACCCTAAACGGCGGAAAACGAACCCTACAATGCTGCTCAAACCCTTGTGTCGTCCGAACCCGAGCCTTCGTCGACACTGTCGCCTCTACAAATCCTAGATATCTTGCCAGATCTGTCCATCTCCATGCTTGTTGTATCATCAACATCGTCGAGAAGTGGCAATTTTATGAGTGTAGATGTCGTCGGAAAACACATAAATCTCATTAGTCTTGATGATGGCGGATTTGTGGGTCATCGCACATGGTAGATTTGAGGGAAATGAGTGTTTTGAAGAAGAAATGAAGAACATCAGAGAGAGAGAGGTTAGGGGTATTTTATTTTTTTAATTGTTTTTAAATGGTTGTAATAAAAGAAAAATATTAAATAAAATAATAAGGGGAAAAATTGTCATTATAAAATAATTCAAAGCCAATTGGACCAAACTTGCAACAAAATGAAAAGTTTGGACCTCTGGTGCTAGTCCAAACTTTTTTGGACCAAAGTGGCAATTTTGAGCTAACCATAGGGACCATTTATGCATTTTAGTCTTTTTTTTTTAAAAAAAAATCTTGAAAAGTCTGTTTACTTTTGGTGTTTGTATTGCCAATACTTTAGTGAATCAGGTAGATATGTAGTTGTCGACCATGACAATATTGTTTAAAGTGTTTTTGGTGTACATGTTTCCATGGATTTGCAGGTTTTCGAGTGGATTGTTCGAAGGTTTTCAAAATTATGAATTAGAACAAGTTCCGAGGGTTTTCATTGCAAACTGGATTCGACCGAAATTGATTCAGATCCGACCAAAATCAGGGTTCTCGGCCGAAAACGTCTAGTCAAATGTGTTTTGACCGAAATCGATAAAAACCATGACTTTAATTGAAAACGCATGAAGTTTTGACTTTGATCGAAATCGATTAAATCTTTGACTTCAACCGAAATTAAATTATAAACTTAATTTAATTAATTTTTAAATCAATTCTCACTTTGCTAGTTTGGTGCAGATAAATGACAGAGCAGATTAAATTTGTAGACTCCCACAATGTTGTTGGATATCTTAGGGATCCACCTGCTGCTCATCAAGAATTAAAATCCATGATGGTGAGTTTGAAAAACTACAGGATTTCTCATGCCGTCCGTGCTAATCCAGTCATCCAAAAAGACTTAATCATTGAGTTTTGGAAAAATGCTTCAATCAACAAGCAGGGAGCAGATGGAGCTAGTACCGTTGAATCAATGGTGAGGGAACTCAAATAATTGTTTATGAGCAAGTTAAGAAGTACTTGAATTTGGTGATACATATGCATTTCTAATTGAGTATTATGTTGATCAAGTGAGGGAAGTCCTTGAGAAGATGTGCTATGAAGGAACCTATCCTCCCACCATCAAAAAGCTACTGCTACCGTACTGGAGATTTCTGACACACTACTTTGTGAGTTGCATTTCTGGAAGGAATGCAGGATCTGATGATATTAGTCAGACTGCAACCTCAACTATTGTTGCTTTAGCAATGAACTGGGATTATGATTTTTCAAAGTTTGTGTTCTGAAGAAATGAAAAGCAACCTTCAAGGGAAGAAGAAGTACCTATTTTTGATGTATCCTAGATTTCTTCAAATGGTTCTAAATGAAAAATATCCCCAAATTGAGAGGTCGTCTAATACTTTGGACATGAAAGCTTTGGGTCCTAACACCTTTGGGTTCATGAAGCAATCAAGAAAAGCTGCCAAAGTTCCCTATCAAGGTTTGAAGGAGCTGTTAAGTTTGGAAAGTTTGCTGAAGTTTAAAACAATCCTGCTACTAGTTCCATTAATGTTGAGGTTGTCGAGGAACACGTGGCACCTAAATAAAAATTTCCATTTGCATTTGAAGAGGTTGAAATATCCGATGATGAAGAAGAAGAGGTTCAAGATAACAATATGATTGTGAATGAGCTTGAAAATTTTCTACAAAGTATCTCAATCCCTGAAGAGGATGTAACTGTCACACCTTCTAGTGTGACTGAAAGAGATCATGATTCATCTGTGTAATTTTATTCACCTACCCCTGAACAGATGGATGCTCTTATTACTGAACTTCAGCGAACTGCGAGGAAGCCTCCCCAAATATTTCATGTTACAACTGAACCTCCATCTGAGAGTAATCAAGAAGATTCATCTCATGTTCTACTCCTAATGAAAAGAAAAAGAAGAGATCCAAGACTTGGAATACTTATCGCATAACTATTCAAAATGTATCTACTCTTATTGAACCTAGTTCCGTGGCCCAAAATATTGAAAGCGCATTCATTGAGTCCTCTCCAGTGTTGCAAGAGATTTCAAGCCCGTTACCTGAATCCACTCCTATGGATCAGGATTTTGAAAGCCCTATTGTCGAACAAGAAGTCTTCCTTTCAGAAGGGGCTTAAGCTTCTGGAAATTCCTTTGAGGACCCTGAACTAGATATTTCAAAAGGCAAGAGCAAGCTGCCTGAGTTTGAGTTTGTAGATGTTGCTCTACTTCAAAACAAAGTTTTTGATTTGGAATAGAGCTCAACTGAAAAGGATTTGATTATTGGAAAAGTAGGACATTAGAACCAGTGATCTTGAAAAGGAGAACTCCATTAAAGATGCAAACATTTCAGAACTTCAAGCAAATCTTGGTGGTCTAACTGCTTTATTCTTTGACCTGAAACAACGCTTGCATCAAACGTTTAGTGATGATTTTCAACCTTTAAGCGCTGAAGGGGACAAGATTTCTGCTTGTAGTTCTGTTCCAGTCAATTCAACTTCTCAACCTGCAAGTGGAAGAGTTGTAAGACCTGCTGCGGATGCAAATCTTGACACATTTTTATTTTCTGGACCAACTTCTGGTCAAGAAAGAAGAGAGAAACTAATAAGGGTTGAGCAGCTAAGAGGGAAGATGCTGGTGATGAAACATTCGGACCAAAATGCTCCAGGTGATCACCCTAAGATATTTCTTAGGGAGACTGGGAAGAAATTTACAGATAAATATTGGGACCGCTCTGGTATTTTGATGTGGGGATATGAAGTCGATAAGAAAATGTGGATCGTAAAGCGAAAGAGCGGACGAGATGAATATTATGAGAAGAAAGTCGACTTTTTTGTCCTGGACAAAAGTTGATCTTTCGGAACTGATCCACGCTCCTTTCCACAATCCAACCAATGAACACATGGCCCAGTCTTGTAAAAAGTTTCTTGAGGATAAAGCTAAAAATAACTTTGAAGGCATGAAGACTGCTTCATCGTTTACGAAAAAGGCAAAGGGTGTCATTGATCCTTGTACTAACAAAACCATGGTGAATGTTATGTAACCACCCACAAAGCAAGCTAAAAAAATCCAGCTTCCCAAAAGGTTACCAAAAGATACTTTGGATTCAATGCGATTCTGGGTTTATGATAAGGTTACTGCATCAGCAGTGATCAAGCTAAAGAAGAACCAGTATCGCATTATTGATCCCAAAGACTTGTTGAAGTTTTGTGAACGTGATATCCGAACTTTGTCAAACTTTCAAATAATTTTTGAGAATGAATTGTTTGAAGCTGCAACAAAATCCTTCACCGAAACGGTTGCTACCATTATTGAACAGAAGTTGTGGGCTGAGGCATTTGATTAGGCGGACGTGCATCTCGTGGAAAAGCCTTGAAGAGTACTAAAAGCAATAAACCAAGGGGGATATTGTTGGGCTATATTTTGTGGTTTATGCTTTGTTTTGTATGTCATATATGTTCTCAGTTGTAGACCAAAATCACTAGTGGGCTTAGTGTTTTCAGTGGGCTTGTTATCTTTGGGCTGTAGGTTAATTGGTGTATTATAAATATGGTCTATGTATAGCTATTTCCGCTTAATGCGTTTTTGGTGAGTTAGAGCATATTCTCGGTTTAAGAATATTTGAATGTACCTTACAATTGACTAATAGAAGTATAGAACTGTGTGCATTCATTTAAACGTGTTCATTGGTTCATCTAATTGCTTGTTTGTTTCGTACAATTGTTTGATTAAGTTTCCGCATTAATTCAAACAATAGCATTGATACTTTGAGAAGATCCAAGTTTTGGGACTTAAAAATTGGATTTGATAATAAGATTAGAGTATATTGCAGTTAGTCAGATTGCAAAGACAAACTATACGACTAAAAGAAATTCATGAGTGACCTCAGTGTTGTATTCGATCATTGATGGTTCTCTTGAAGTTTCTTGTGAATATAAGGTGATTTTACCTCGTGTTTGGATCCCAAGTTACATAAGATCACATGATAAATACTCAATAAGTAATTTCACGAATGCAAAGAACATCATAATCAAGTGAATCATATAAAGATCTAATGACATTAGACTTGCATGTGTAATTTAGTTTGTTTTAGTTTAGGAACTGATGCAGTACAAGTCTTTATTTGATTTGATGATTATTAAATGGATAACTTAATATCTAATAGAGATCAATCATTTTTATTTAGGATATCAATGTGTTCCATTTTTTCATGTTTAGAATCACTTCCAGAATAATTTATTATTCAAAGTTCCACAGTCAGATGTACTCTTGGGAGATAATAGTGAATTAAGATTGTCATAGTATTGTTAGATTTTTCATAGAGATGAATATAGCTAAGTCTTCCGACCAATACTGATGAGTACTTAAAAATGGAGATTTTAAGTATTGGAGTAACTGTGCTTAAAGATTACTTTGTGGATCATGTCATGAGTAAATTATGACGACTATATTTCTTATTCTTCAAATGGAGATGCGTGAGGTTTTGCCCAACGTTTTCCGTAACTGACAGCTATTTATGGTTTGACTAAATATTGCATAAGGAATAGTCCTGGCCTATGTAGTCAAAGTTTATTTGATCCTTTTGCTAGAAATGGAGAAATAGATATCTTTGGGCCCCCTCGATGATTTGGTGCTGACATATAAAGTACTCGACCGAGTCCTGACTGGAATTGATGTGTTCAATTTAGCAGTTAGAAGAAGTCGTCCCAAATCTATGTCGGGACACAAAATCTTGAATTCTGAGATTTACTATTATCCGTGTCTCAAATTAGATATCATGAAGATCAAAGGTATTTGAAGTCACTAGTCTTAGGACTATTTATAGCATTGATGCGATAAGTACAGTCGTTGCATTGGACTACCACTCACTATTGTTCCTAGTAAGTATTGCACAATCATCCTCCTTAATAAATTAAGGTTTTTTTTTTACACGTGTCAGTCTCTTATGATTTTTTACACTTGTCATTTTATTATATTTTTAAAATAAATAATATCCACATGTCAATTTGTAGTTTTTTTTTAAATTTTAAATTAAAAAGCCACATAATACATATATATATATATATATATATATATATATTTATATATGTTAAGTATTGAATGTAATTAATAGTTTCTTCATTCCTTATTTTAAATTTTATTTAAAAAAATACTTAATGTTTTTAATGTTTAATCTTTTATTTAATCAACCCGTGTAATACACAGGTTTTACACCTAGTTTAATTATTAATTCCTAAGTGCAGGTGGGAGCTGATGGAAAAATAGCGCCCATAGCCATAACAAGCCCGATAATATTAATAGCATTGTCTTTTTTGGGTTACACATAAGAACAAAATAAAGCATATCTGAAAAGATATTTATTTGACGGACTTGTTTTGTTAATTAATTAATACCAAATAAAGGAATATGAAATATTTTAGAATGATTTCAATACCATATATAATTATTATTATATTTGGTGATTATCTATAGGGTTTCAAATCACCTCCTATAAATAAATGGGTCAAATCCCAGTTTTAGATGAATAAAAAACTTAGCCTCTTTACCCCAAAATTCAAAAACTTTAAAACCTAGAAAAACTCAAAAGCTCGATACCACGATGGGGTACTTAATATGCCACGATGTGGTGATGATCAGAATCATCGATTTGAGTTTGTTTCGTGTTGGTTTGTTCAGATCTGCTAGAGTTTTGCGTCTTTGGTGCTATTACAAGAGAAGAACTCTCATTTGGGTTCTCTAGTCCAATCAATTGGCTCGTCAAAAGAAGAAACCTACAAAAAAATATAAGGTATGTTTTCTATCTATTGAGTTCTAATAAATTGCATAGATTAATTGAGTTAAGATCCATATGTTTCGAGTATTAGATCAAATTGTTTGTTGTTTCCACTGCCATTTTGTTTGTTGTAATAAGGATCAAAACCCATCAAGACATACAAACAACAAACCTATAAGCTACAAAGAGCTTAGCGAGCAACCTGCACAACATAATATAAATTAGTTATACAACTAAATATATCACCGCTTTCTCAATTTATTCTCATTCCATGGTATCTCAATCACCAAGATCACCTCTACCAATCATTCTCACTTTGTGGTATCTCAATAATCAAGATTACCATGACAATTCCTTATTCTGTGGTATCTCAATCACCAAGATTACCACAAGAATTCCTTTTCATTATGTGGTATCTTCATCACCAAGATTACCATGAAAAATCCTTCTCATTTTGTGGTATCTCAATCACCAAGATTACCACAACAAATCCTTTTCATTTTGTGGTATCTCAATCACCAAGATTACCACGAAAATTCCTTTTCATTATGTGGTATCATAATTACCAAGATTGTCACTATAAATCTTTCTCACTATGTGGTATCTCATTCACCAAGATTACCATAACAAATCATTCTTACTCCTTGGTATCTCAATCACCAAGATTACCATAACAAATTCTTCTCACTTTGTGGTATCTCATTAACCATAATACTCCACTATATAAATTCTCCATTTCTCAGCCATAAATGGCTATACAAACATTCCACTATTCACATTCAATATAACTAGATTAATTTTATAATCTACATAACTCATTCATAATGCAGCTTAACCAACTCATTATTTCACATAAGAATAACCTGATATAATATTCGGTTATATTAGTTTCCTACAACTCTCAACCATTTCTTAAACATTATAGTTTCTAATTCAATAATCCAAAAATGATAATATTTTATTTATTACAAAATTAACGCAATATAATAATAAACAAACATCTAGATATATATATCTAGAAAGAAGTGTGGTTACCCACTTATTTAGTTAGTGAAAACTAACTACCACTTTTGGCTCTAAATCTCCAATTGATCATCTTGATCAATTTCTTTCCAATTAACTATTTACATAACATATAAAGTTCCTCATAACTCATCTTAATCCATTAGGAGCTTAATAACATTCCAATTTTCCAAAATCACATTTTTCTCCCAAATAACCACTTCACAAATCTTTATCAAGAAACTAGTTAAGCTCCACGAATTAAGCTTCCATATGACTTAATTCATAAAGTTCTTAACTCAATTTCACAAGTTGATCATATGCATTATTTAGGGTTTATAACCTTTACTATCACATTTCATGAATTTAACCATGAAAACATACTATAAATCTTGTAATTAGCTTCCAAACGCTTACAATAACATCATAATCGAGATATTCATAAGCTATTTCGAGTTTTTATCCCGAATTGAACATTTTCCAATAAATCTCAAAGTCTAAATCAAAGAGTAAATCAATACATTTATGTGTTTCTAGAGATTACAACTGGTTTCCCTTGATTCTAGCCTTCTTTAGAGCATTTTATATCTTTAAAATCGTCCCAGAAGAGCCCTAGTTTGAGTTGGGATAACTTTGTTCAAAAATAAAGGTTTACCAAATTAAATATGTGTTCTCTATGCGTAACCATGTCGTGGTGGCTATGTGGCTATGTCGTGGTGGCTGTATGACAACAATTCACATTCTAGCTTTAGCCATTTTCCACCCCAACTTCAAACATTTATAACTTTTTCATTTCAAATCCGTTTTTATTAATCTTGATATCCACGCGAAGGTATTAACAAGCCCTAAAATAATATATAATTAATTTTGTCTTAAATCATACATTACTTAATCCATTAAGTCATGGAAAAATCTCAAAACACTATTTTTCCCATTTCTCCCTTTTCGTTCTAATACACAATTAAGTGACTTAAACCCTTAACCAACATTATAAATCATCCTATAATTTTCTCAAACATATTTTTACAATTTCTCAAGATTAAATCTTCATTATATTGTTATTTTCTCAAAAATGACCAAATTACCCTTTTAGTCAAACTATTCATACAACATGGTATTCTGATTTATTTTGGATCATTACAATTACTCCCTTTGAAAGATTTGTCATCCTCAGAATTTTTCAGCATCTTATTGATTATATTCTGAGCCTATCACCATTTTGTTTAGTTATTTCGAACTTATCATATTTTACAAAATATAACACTCTACTTTGCTATTTTCTTGCATTACAATGCAATATCCAAACTTTCTTTACTAATCCCTGTCCATTCTTACATAGTAATACGTGTAATGAAAAACAAGTGTTACCATATGTATTTTATACAATTTAAGGTGAATTTTACAAAACCACATATCATTGCAGCTTATTTTGGATTAGTCTGGAAAAAAGGTCACTTTCACCCTAGTAAGGTTTCATATCAGGTCTTGGAAAAAATCTGGGACAAAGTAGACGCAAGTTCTAAGCTTTAAGAGTTTATAGATCCTAAATCTGATTCCCAATGATTTTTCTAGAATTTTTACAATGCAGGAGCAGAATAGACATTTTACAGAAATTCCCAGCTTGGACTTATTGGGTTAATTTGGCATATTAACCCAATAAGTCATAAAATATAGACTATAAATCCTGGAAATTAATTTGTTAATAGTAACAATAACTCATTTAGTTAAAAGCCAAAGATAATCACAAATCTTATCTCAAAGTAAAATGCTTTAAAGGTAAAAACAAAATACATTGGCAAGATTATCAAAATGATTCATTTAGGGTTTGGCTAATTTCCGACTTCAAGGCTTGCAAAGATGAAACTACACCACCCATTGCCACCTAAGAGTTGTTGCAACATCTGGTCGAAAGGAAGCCATGGTATTTGGCCATGGTGACTCGTATTGAAGGAAAAAAACAAAAAGGAAATCGAGAGGTATACCTTTAAAGTCGATCCTTCTCTTGTTTGACCTCTCAAACTTCTCCTCTTCCTTAGATCGACACCAAGCAACCACTGACTCCTCACCCTCGATCTTGCACTCACTCCCACTCTTTCTGTTCTGTTTCTCGACTACACTCTCAACGCACACACACATACATTTCTAGTTAGGCTTCTAGGGTTTGATTAATTAATTATTTGTGTGTGTATGTGTATATATATATATATATATATATATATATATATATATATATATATATATATATATATATATATATATATATATAAACAAAAACATGTTTAGTAAACCCATAACAGCGAGTCTAGTCACAAACTCCTATCAAAACATGGTATTGAATCTAAATTTACGTATTTCACCCCTAACTTTGCCATGATGGTAGTTTGGACCCTCCTCCATAATTTATAATCAAAAAAGGTTTAGAGATGTTCACTTTTGCTACCATCACGTAAAAAAAACTTTAGATTTCTCTTAATTAATTAATTTTTAATTAGTTACAATTACATTTCTTTTATTATTAATTTATTATTATTTATCATTATTAATCATATTTATTTAATTGAATTTATGTCAATATTCCTTTAATAAATAAGTAAATGGAAAATGGAGTGTGACAGATAAGTTAACATTATCTGATTTGATTAATGAAGTTCCTTTACATGGATTAATTTTGAGATACCAGAGTAATCTAAAAGGAATTTGAAGATAAGACTTCCTAGTTTTATGCATAAACCGACTTAAGATTTGTACATAATATGAAATTGCAGGTCTTGTTATAGTTAAACAAATCAGTTTCCAACCAACTTCTGAAACTCCGTAATATTGTTAAGAAAAACATTTTTTTTTATCAAAATCTCGATTTGCTACAAAATTATCTTCCAAATACGTCTTGAGAGGTTTACACCTAAGCATACCTAACTCATGTAACAACTCAAGACAATACTTCCTTTTATTAAGACATACCCCAACATTAATATATATATATATATATATATATATATATATATATATATATATATATATATATATATATATATATATATATATATATATATATATATATATAACCTTCATTCCAAGAAAATAACTCAACTTTCCAAAATCTTTGATCAAAAATTGTGTTTTTAGATAATCTTTAACTTTACCAATCTCAGTAATATTATTTCCTGTAAAAATTATATCATCCACATAGACAAGAAATATAATCACAATATTATGTTTATTTCTAACAAACAACGAATAGTCATTTACACTTTGTTGAAACCCAAAACTAAATAAAGAATTACATAATTTTTCATTCCGTTTCCTAGGGTCATGCTCTAGCCCATATAAATATTTCACTAATTTATACACATTAATATCATTTTTAGAATGATATCTCCAAGGAAGAGTCATGTATACATCCTCATAAAGATCTACATACAAAAAAACATTATTTATATCCAATTGATAAATTGGCCAAAAATTATTAATAGAAAGAGAAATTACAACACGAACAATAACAATCTTAGCAACTGATGAAAAAGTTTGCTGATAGTCTATTCCCTATCTCTTATTATAACCTTTATCAACTAATTTTGCTTTATAACGTTCAACTTCCCCATTAGGTTTATATTTTATTTTATATACCCAGTTACTACCAATGGGTTTCTTATTTTTAGGTAAATACGTTATGTCCCAAGTATGATTCCAAGATAGACCTTTTATTTCATCATTCACGCATTTATCCAATTTGGATCCTGAGATGCGTCTTAATAACCTTTTGGTTCAATAGTCTTATAAAGGTTAGAAACAAAACATTTATTCACAATATTCAACCAAGCATAATTAAATGACTTCAATGCCATATTTATGTTTTCCCTCAATGATACAATCACTAAATTTAATAGGCACTAGATACTCCCTTCTATACCTAGAGTACCCTATTAACTGAGCTATACAAGGAAAAGTTTTAGTTTGACTACTTTCCTCAGTTATAAAAGGACTTAGCATAGTCCTACTAGATGAAGCCACATATGCCTCGGTAGTCTGGTTGCTGACTTATGTAGTATCAAAGACAATCTCATCTAATGGTTAAGCTACACTAGAATCATCCATCTGGTGGTCAACACTAAGTTCATCAGGATTAATAAAATCATTCATAAATTCCAAAATTATTTAAGTCATCATAAGAAAAAGGTCCATTAGATTAAGAGAATTAAAATTTTTAGCAATAGTTGTTGACTTAAGTTTAAACGGAAAAACAAACTCATAGAACTTCACATCCATGGAAACAAAATATAATTTATATCAAGACTCATTAACTTATAACCTTTTTTAGAAGAATAACCCAACAAAACACATTTTCCAACCATTTCAGAAAATTTATCATTATTATTAAGTTTTGTTGCAAAGCATAAACTACCAAACACCCTTAAATGTTCAAATACAGGAACCTTTTTTAAAAACAAGTTCATATGGAGATAAGCCATTTAAAATAGATGTTGGCAACCTATTTATCAAAAAAAAATAGAAGTAAGAACAACTTTTCCCCAATATTTAACAAGAAGGCCATATTGAATTAACAAGGACCTAGCAACATTGATAATATGTATGTGTTTCCTTTCTACCACATCATTTTATTATGGTGTATAAACACAAGAAGTTTGATGAAAAATACCATTAGTTTAAAAAAAATATTTCATTTGATAATTCAAAAACTCAGTTCCATTGTCAGATCGCACAATTTTAATACTAGATTCAAACTGATTTAACAAAATATTAAAGAAGGAAGTAAAACAACTATAAACCTCTTTCTTTCATTTTAAAAGATAAACCCAAGTAGCCCTTGTGAAATAATCCAAAACAGTTAATAACTACCTATAGCCTTCTCTAGTTGACACTCTATAGGGTCCTCAAACATCTAAATGAACCAATTCTCATAACTTAGAATATGTATGATCACTAAGAGAAAAGGATTCATGAGTTTGTTTAGCCTAATGACAGACATCACAAGGAGGCAGGGAAGTATTATCAAAGTGTAGTTTATCTTTTAAGGAGTTTAAAGCCTAATCAGCAGGGTGACCTAGTATTCTATGCCATGTGAGTTTAGAGACACACCACTTAACAAAATTAGCTTTACAAGAACTAATATTTAAGGGAAATTAATCAAGATAATACAATACCCCAAAATCTCGACCATTTTCCACCATCCCCTTGATTGTAAACTTTGGATTTTATAGTTATGTTCATTAAAAACAACTTCACGGTTTGTTTCTTTACACAATTTATGCATAGAAAGCAAGTTCACATTTGCAGTCAGCAACAACAAAGACATCAAGTGTTCAAATATTTGAAAACTGCAAATTTCCAATTTTGTTGATTTTAGGAAAAGAATTATTGGGGTGGTTTATAAGGAGATTCAGTTTAGACACATCCGCAATGTCATGACGAAGTGGCTCAGATGAAGTCATATATTGTTTTGCACCTGAGTCAACAATCCACTTTTGATGATGAATGGTAGAATTATAAGAATTAAAAAAAGATGTACATGCCAAATTTGAACTGGCCGGGGAATCATCAATTACAAAAGACTTCTCATGATAAGACCCAAGAACTTATCGTATTGCTCTCTTGTAAGGTAATGAGCATCACCATTTCTGGTGGATTCTGAAGAAACACTAGAAGTATCACTAGAAGGAACGAATGAGGAATTTATGGAAAATAATTTATTCGGATTGCTTTGACTGCTATTATTATTATATTCATTTCAAGGTTTAAAATCTTTAGGATTACAAATCAATTTATAGCATTTTTCAATAAGATGACCCTTACGACATAATTCTTACACAGTAAATTTTGGTTCCTACCCCTATTTTAATTATAGCTTTGATTTTCCTATCATTAAATATGTTATTAAAAGGAATATTAAGTTTTAGACACATTAGAAGAGTACGTAAGAGACCCATTCTTCTGATGATATTCCTCCCTTGAAACACTAGAGAAAGACTCTTTTACTTTAGGAAGATGATCCATCAGAAGAATGTGACTTTTTACTTGCTTAAAATAGTCATCAAGACCACTTAAAAACTACATTAACTTCATAAGTTTTGCATGATCATTGCATTTAGAGGGTGTTTGGATAGGGAAAAAAAATGACAGCTTATTGCTTATTGCTTATTTTCACCACAATAAGCTAATTTAAGTGTTTGGATAGGATGCTTAAAAAATTAGCTTATTGCGGTGGGAATAAGCTAAATAAGCTGATTTTAATAAGCAAGGGGGGTAATGCTTATTGCTTATTGCTTATTGCTTATTAGTCATTTTACTCATATAAGCTGTTTTGTTTGCCAAACACTTCAAATGCTTATTGCTTATTGTTTATTCCCACCGCAATAAACTAATCCAAACACATTTTAAAAAAATGCTTATTCCCACCACAATAAGCAATAAGCAATAAGCTAATTAAGCTAAAAATGCATTTATCCAAACACCCTCTTAGTAGCAGTCTCACAAGTACATTTAGTGAGGTTTGTAAGATCATCAAATTCCTTCCAGAGAGTGTCTAATTTATTAAATTATTGAGATGGAGAATATCCTTTTTGATTAAGTGAATTAATATGTTGATGAATGTTGAAGACAACAGATCCATCAACCTTATTAAGAGTTTCGAAAAGCTCATTCCAAATTTCTTGAGCAAACTCAAAATAGGCATGACTAGAATAAATCGATTTAGATAAGGATCCCAAAATCCACGAGCAAACAACAAGATTGACACGTTCCCATTTTAATGATTTAAGATTATTATCATAATCCTTTTTAACTGGACCATCCATAAAACCTAGTTTATTTCTACGCTTAAGACTTGTAGTCATAGAACTATGCTAAACATGAAAGTTTTTAGTCCCAGTTAGTTTAAAATTTACAATCATAGTTATAGTATTATTTGATGGATGTATATATAAATGATCATCATAGGTTGGAGGATCCATTTTAGTTCCAATATTAGACTCACCGGTTGGAGGTGGTCCAACCATTTTACAAATATATCAACAAAAATCAGATAGGAGCATATAGAGAAACCAGGTAAGGCACACACAAGAAAACACAGACAACTATGACACCTATACGTCTAGACAATGACCACAATATGTTAGGGCCAAAGACAAGTAGTCATAGAGTCAAAGAAAAACAACAAGAAACGATAAAGAAGTAATTGGTATACTCAAGACAACCTGGATCCCCCACATCTACAGCTAAAAAAGATATAGAAGGGAAAAAAAACACTCACAAAGATACAATAGAAACTTTTGAGAAGATAAGTGCAAGATGGCCGACTCCCTTTATTTTATTCCCTATTAGAGTTAATCGGTGATGAAACATGTTCTCTAGAGGGCTATTTTAGAATATATATAGGGATTGGTCGATCAATGACCGAAATCAAATATCCACTCCATAGATAGTGAATCAACAAATTTGCAAAGATTACACAAAGAACTTTGCAGTAACTAGATGTTGGGTTTTATAGGTTATAACAAACATGTACAATGCTAAAAATCACTTAAAATTAAGAAGGGTACATGCAACCTATAAGAATCTACGTCTTCACAAAATATGGCAACATACTTTGAATATAATGTAACCTAAAGGATACCTATTAACATTGAAATTCAAGAGTAGGGTTATATACCTTTTGATTTATTATAGCAAATAAATCACTTCAATTATTTCTTTTTAAGAGCTTGGGAGGCTAGCACCAAAACTATGATGCCTCTAATGGTTTGTACCCAAACCCTAGAACAAGAGGGCTATTAAGAAGAGAGGAGGGTGAGAATTTTGGCTATGCTTCTAAAGGATCAAGTGGTTGAAAAAAGGAGACCCTAAGGCCCTATTTGTACCAGCTTAGGAAACCCTAGTTTAAACATATAATACTATTATTTCAAATCCAGGTGGTTATATAGTTTCATTTTCATCAGGAGGCTTCCATAAACCCTATCAAAGGGTCTCCAAAACCGTCCCCTATAGGAAGGTTTTGGAACATCTCCTTTGTTCTACTATTGAACAAATATAACTTAGTCATTGCACTCTCAATTAATTCTCATTAATCCTAAAATTAATTCTAATTAATTTAAGATTAATTCTTAATTAATTATTTTCATTTCAAATCAATATTAATCACATAATATATTAACATATTATTTATTGAAATTCATTAATCTCATAATAAATCAGTAAATCATTCTCTCTCTACAAATTCTAGTCTAACCAAGTTCTAGTTATGAGGGCAAACCAAAAACGGCTTTGATTCCAGTTACAAGTATATACCAATTTAGTTATGATTTTAGACATCTTAATCTAACACTAGAAAATTAAGAGATAGAAGCAGATAACGTTTTGATTTAGGGAATAATAACTCAAAAACCCTAGATCAAAACCCTAGATTTTCACAGACCACATCAATAATCTAGATATTTTCGTAAAAAAAATATAGATCGACGTATTCTATGGATATCTATAAGGATTTAAACACAAAAAAGGAAATGAAATATACCTTTCGAGTCAAACGAACAATTGGAACGCCGTCGAGTGTTAGAAAAGTGAATCGGGGCCCTCTAGCTTTGATACCATGTAAAGAAACTTATAAAAACTCAACATAAAATTTACAACTTCAACTTTTCCTTAATAATGAGAAACTAGTTCGTTATACATGACCATTAAAGCTCTAACCTCACTATAGAACACCTAACCTTCTCTCAATACAAATCACTCATAAACTATGAACATATAAACAATATGAAGAAACCCTAGAAAGGGAAAACCCTAATTTAAACGATAAAAGATACAAAGTGTGAGTGAAACACTAAAATGACTCGAATGAGCTACACTTCACATCTGCACTCCTTAAGTATTTGGCTCACTAATTTGACCCATTTAGCAAAAGATATGTGTGCCCAAAATAACCAGTTTGATATTTATTACTCCACGGTCCACAATATTTCACAAACAACAAAATATACCCTTGAAACAACTTACCTAACAGAACAACCACTTACACACTTACCATATCAACCCTTCAAAATAAACACATAAACAAAAGCATTCTGAAACCTAAATATTATTATGTTAAGTTTGAAAATTTTAAATGATTGAGATATTTCAACAAATATGCAATGTTTTTATGGAATAGATTCTACCCGTTTATATATTAGATATTGTATATTGTCAACTAATCCAATTCAATTAGCATTAGTCAGTTGAACCGAGCCAGTCTAACTAAACATTAGATTGGATCATTTTATCTATTGGATATTTTACTTCGGTTTTTCAACATATCCAGCTGGATCCATCCAATAAAATCTAATCTAAATTTTATTTAAATTTATAGCAAATTACAAGTTACAAGAAAACCTTTTGTATAATTTCATTAAAACCAAAATACAATAACAATTAGTACTATTAAAAGTTTAACATTCAAAGTTCCAATCGAAATACAATACCAATGCATATATGGATATCTGATTTCATGATAATTCGATCCTATAATAGTTGCGTAATACATAGATAATAATTTGATATATGTGCTCATAATTGGACATTATTCGGATGATAATTCGATATATCTAGTTTGATGATAATTGGATATCCAATTGGATACGATCTTTTTTATTCATTATTGGATCTGGATGGTTGCCTTGTTTAAGAAGCTTGCTTGGTGAGCAAG
Organism: Lactuca serriola; assembly: GCF_051521515.1. Taxonomy (NCBI): domain Eukaryota; kingdom Viridiplantae; phylum Streptophyta; class Magnoliopsida; order Asterales; family Asteraceae; genus Lactuca; species Lactuca serriola. The sequence continues at coordinate 284,513,013 of NC_136412.1, read as the reverse complement.
TTTGACATTATGGTTTGCCTATATAAGGGAAGCATTTTGGTGCCTCCTTCTTCCTGCCCTTAAGAGCCATGAAATTGCTTCCCCCTAACTTGTATTTCAAAAAATCATAGCCTCCACAAGCAAGAGTTTTGGTTTCTTTTTCTCTAAGAAATCGTAAAAGACAATGAGGACGAAGAAGACAATTTTCTTCTTGTTGTCTTCCTTATTATTATTGACTTTCTTCCTCTTGTTGACTTTCTCTTTTGGCCACTGATGTGGCCGAATGCCCATATTTTTCAAGTCTTCTCTTTCCTCTTTTTTGTCTTTGGTTTTTTCATTCATCAATGCAGTATTTACAAAACTCCCATTCACATTTTTCTCCACATGCATAAAATCTATATTGTGTTTTAGCTCGAGGGAAGACCAATACTCAAGCTCAAAAAAGATACTACGCTTCGTCCAATTCAACTCTTTTTTTCTTGTTTCATCGTTGCGCTTTCTTGTTGCACCCCCGTGCTCAGGATGTTTCCCTGGAATACGATTAGGGAGACAAGCCAATTGCTTTAATATAGTTGTATTGCTAAATCGTCTTGGATGTGGCCTTCTCTCAGGTTGACCATTAAACAATAAACTTTGCCTCCACTTACGGTTCATATGCAAGAATCGTCTATGACCAACATAAGACATCTTGTTGGTGACATGAATGGAAGATGTGTCTGCGTTACAAGTAGGGCATGCTAAATAACCTTGACCACTCCATCCAGACAAACTTCCACGCGCTGGAAAATCATTGATAGTCCATAACAACATCGCACGCATGTTGAATACGGTGTTAGTTGACGCATCTCTCATTTGGACTCCTTCAGCCCACAACATTTTCAACACATCCACCAAAGGCCTCAAGAAAACATCAATGTCCTTTGAGGGTGATTTAGGGCCAGGAATCAACAAAGTTAGCATGAAAGAAGACTCTTTCATACATATCCATGGTGGTGTATTGTAGGTAGTTAATATAACTGGCCAAGTACTATAAGTACTATTAAAGTTGCCGAATGGATTAAAGCCATCAGCAGCCAAACCTAGACGAACATTTCTAGGTTCTTTAGCAAACTCTGGATATCTTTGATCAAAATCTTGTCATGACTTCCCATCAACTGGATAATACATCATACCATCTATTGAGCGTCCAGTATTATGCCAACTCATATCTTTAGCTGTGAATCTGGAGCTATACATTCGTCGATGTCTTGGAGTCAAAGGAAAGTATCGCAACACTTTTTGTGGTACTTTCTTCCCCTTTGTAGTTGTGTCCACCCATCTACTCTCCTTACAAATCGGGCAATTCTGCATGGAATCGTTCTCCTTCCAAAACAAAGCACAATCATTTTTGCAAGCGTGGATCGATTGATATCCTAACCCTATCTTTCTCAACTTCTTTTTAGCTTCATAGTGTGAAGCTGGAATCTTGCTCTTAGGGAAAGCAGCTCTTAGTAACTCTACAAGTTGATCAAACGAACTATTTGTCCATCTATTGATCACTTTAATATGCAAAAACTTTGCCAAAAAGTTTAAGGCAGACATATCGTTACATTCAGGGTATAACTTGGTATTGAGCTCCTCAAACAAATCATCAAATTCCGGGTCTATACCTCGTCCCTCCTCGTCTATATTTTCTTCATTTGTAGTTTGTTCCGCCATAACATCATCAATTACATCAAACATCTCATTACTTGTGGGTGTGTTTGTTCTTGGAGTCGAATTGTAGCTTAAATCCGAAGAACCGACATGTTTCTCACCGTGATAAATCCACGTAGTATATGTTTCTAGATACCCAATGTCATGTAAGTGGGCATAAACCGTAGGCAAAACATGTCGATATGAATTCACACACGTTTTACATGGGCAACGCACTTTGCCTTTAGAGTTAACATGTTTCTCAGCAATCTTCATAAAATTTTTAAGACCTTCCAAGTATTTTGAAGACATTCGGTTCTCTCTAATCCAATTCTTATCGATCGTCATCACTGTTTCACTTTTAAAAATTATATTATATATATAGTTATCGAAAGTTAGATTGTATTTGTGCTAGATAAATAAATATATACTCAAGAACGGATAGAGTATTCACAAGTATATAAAAAAATATATACTCGAGAAGTAAAAATCAAATTGATTGGATAGAGTATTCACAATGGTTATGAAGAAGAAACTTAAACTAAAAATCAACGATTCAACGTGTTTTAATAAGAAAATCATATTAATTTGATTTTATATTTAATTTAATTAACTTTAATATTAATATTAATTTGATTTTAAAACTAATTTAATTTGATTTTAATTAATTCACCTTTACTTCATAATTATTTTAAAATTACTAAAAGTATGTTGCTATTAATAACCTAATTAATCTAAAGCCATAATGACCAACATTAAGTCACTAACAAAATTAAACACTTTGAAACCATATTAAACACTTTACAATACAAACAATAGTATCTAATTACATCAAATAACTCAAGATAATACTTTTTAAGGTAATGTTTCTAACTTAACATAATGTATACATGAAGTTTGTTTGCTAGTTCTATAAGGTTGCACATAAACTCAATTTGTAAAGATCTTATAGCCTTATATCATCACTTTTACCTGTAGATAAGTAAAATATATAACATTGTATGCACATAGAAAGCAAAATATGGCCAATATATAACATTATATGCACCTAGAAAGCAAAAAAGCAAAATGTGGCCTTATACCCTGTTTTCACATATTTAACATTTAGACATTTAAGATTTATGCAACATTATGGTGCATAAACAAATGCATATACATATCATGGTTTATTGAAAAAAAATCGTCACTGTGGTATAGCGTAAACAGGAAAAGAACTCAACAAACTAACCTCAAAATCGGTATTAGAGATTGGTCAATCACCGGAAATCCTTTTCTATGGAGCAGTTGAACCTTGATGGCCAATAGAGAAATGGGGTTGTGATTTAGGGCTCCAAATTATTACAAATCAAGCACCAAGCTATTACAAATTAAGAAGCGATGAAGGACCAAAACACTTACCTTTATGGTGGCCGGTGAACTCGAGTGCTGGAACGCCCTGCGATCGTCGACAAGCTTGAGAGAAAAATGGAGTTGGTCTCGACTGCAAACAGAAAGCTGAAAGGGGTTTTTGTTACAGGGAAACACTATACAGACGACATGTCGTTTGTATAGGTACCCAAATACGTCGTCGTTTTGCTTCACGTGATTAATAAATAAAGAAAATTAAAAAAAATATTTCACGCGGATCGGTCACACCTTTCCAGACGACATGTCGTCTCTATAGCACAAGAAACAACATCGTTTTCCAGTTTCTACAACAAGGATAATAAATGCAACAAGGATAATAAATAAATTGAAATTAATTTTAAATCATCCTATACCGACGACATGTCGTCAGCATAGGATGACAAAAACGGTGGCGTTTTGACTTCCTGCTACAAGGAATTAAAGTAAATCGAAATTATTTTTTTAAATCCTTTTTTAGAGGACATTTCATCTGTAAAAATTTTCGATATACCGCCAACAATTCCACGTTTTCTGCCGAGTTTATACAGACGACTTGTCGTCTTTATAGCTCTTCTGGTCAAAGGCAGATAGTCAACGTTTGAAAACCCTGACGACATGTCGTCTGTATAGGTCGACTTTTGCCGACGACATGTGTCGTCTGGATAGGAGTCGTCTGCATAACTCTCTATTCTTGTAGTGGTATGATTGTGATAAAGAGGTTCTGATTTCGATCATTATGTTTTCTTCTTTCTTATTGAAAAGGTAAACACACAAACCCCTTATATTTTAGATTTTTTGCTTGAACTTATGAACATAAATCTAATATATTGATTATGATTTGTTTAAATTTATCTTTTTGTTTGTTTTATTTTGTAAAATTCGAATAAGTATCACGATCCAACACATTTACCTTCAATGAATGTAGGGATCTTGTATATATTAATTAGTATAATATAATGTGTACAATAGTCACTTTTACTACGTCATCAACATTACCATTAATTATTGTATTGTGTTGTATATATACTTCATTCTGATAAGTAACACAAAGTGTTAAAACAAGGGTTATCTTGTGCCTTGTTTAAACTAAATATTTGATCTTCATATTAATGTTCAAGGAATATATCAGAGAAAACATAGTCATCATCCTTGTCTATTATATCCTCTCCTAACAACTTTGTCAAATATTCACCATGAATGTTCATGTACATGTGGCTTTATGTAGACGATATCCATGTTCAAGAAAATATCGGTAGTCTATATCACTCTTAAGAACCCTACGACCCACTATTGCATGGATTTTTTAGAATAAAGTTCTATATTCCATGCCCTGTAAAGTCAACATCACTTACCGTTATAGCAACATGATCATGATTGATTAAGGAATTTATAACGAATACCACTAAGTAATGTACATCCACTAAAATGAATACTCATATATTTGAAGATCACATTCTTAAAAGCCTAATGTTTAATAACACAATGAAAAGCACACATTCAAGGAAATGGAGTTAATAACCTACATGAAAATCATATATTCAAGAAAATGCAGCAAATACATCAACTTGCAGTAATCATTTTACTGTATCTGTTTTCTAAAGTATGAAAGTTAGAGAATTAGGAAAATTAATTGTAGGACCTCCTTCGAGCTTTGGTTTGAAGGTTTTGATGGATTTCAATTTCGGTTTAAGGGTTTGAAGAGGTTACAATATTACGCGAGGGTTAACAATGAGTTTGACAAAAAAATTTATAGATTTAGGGGTTATTTTGTAGTCTCTTAAACTCTTAATTAAGAGGCACACTCTTAATTTTTCAAATTCATAGCGATATGATAGTCTCTTAATTGTCCATCAACATCTAAATTTTAAGAGAATGAATTGCATCTTAATTATAAAAAAATAAAAAAAGAGGAATGTGTTCTAGAAATATCCTAATTTTTCATCTAACATGTTTTCCTCCAATTCTTTTTTATTCTTTTTTATTTCACACTAGGGGCAACCATGCTGCGGTTTGGTGCGGTTTTAAGGTCAAACCGAATTGCAAACCGCAAAGTGCGGTTTTTGCGTTCTTAAAACTGTTGGATGCGGTATTCCAATGGTTCGTTTTTTCCGGTTTCTAAATGCAGTTTCGATTTATATCGATGCGGTGACGATTTTAAACCGAGTCTAAAATTTGGCCCGATTTGATGTTTTTTTTAACGAAAACCATGAAAAACAAGGTTCATCTAAGCTTGTATGGTGAGATTTTTTTTCACTTAAGTCGTTTAATTGCAAAAGTTTAGTTTCAACCTAAAATAAAATATATTAAATCAAAAGTTTTAAGTGACAAATAAAAATTGAAAGTTTGGTTGAATTGTTATAACCATATGACGCATAGTTAAGTAGTGATATATTATCTTGTGGTTTTAACTACAAAAATAAAAATAAAATAAAAAATAATTTGGAATCCCGATTAAGGTTGTGTTTAGGGGTGTAAATAAGCCGAGCCGAGCCCGAGCCTGACCAAGCTCGAGCTCGACTCGTTTAATTTTGAGGAAGCTTGAGCTCGAGCTCGAGCTCGATTCGAGCCTTAAATTGAAGCTCGAGTTCGGTTCGTGAACAATTTAGTGGGCTCGCGAGCCTAATCGAGCTTAAACGAGCCTCTCTCTCTCTCTCTCTCTCTCTCTCTATATATATATATATATATATATATATATATATATATATATATATATATATATAGGCTCGTTTAAGCTCGTTTAGGCTCGCGAGCCTATGAGTTGAAGCTCGGCTCGAGCTGGTTTAATAAACGAGCCTCATATTTAGGCTCAAGCTCGGCTCAGGCTCGTTTAATTCGATCTCGAGTCAAACTTTTAACGAGTCGATCCCGAGTAGCTCACGAGTAGCTCGGCTCACTTACACTCCTAGTTGTGTTTGACGCGCCATAGCTAGCTTATTTTTCGAGCATTTTTATGTCGTCGTGTATAATAAACCAAAAAGTAACTTATAAGCTATCTTTTTGAAAAACTACTTAGACTAGTTTTTTAGGAGTTTTTTTATTTTTATTTTTTTTTTAAATTTTTTAAATATACCCCTTAACTAATTATAGAAATAAATACTCTTAAATGTCCTTTTATGTACTTTTATGTATGCCAGGTTGTTTTTCAACTAGTTTTTATCAAACGTCATTTTTTTATCAGATAACTTTTCAACTATCAGCTAACTTTTTATTTAACAGCTAGTTTTTCAGCTAGTACGTCAAACATAGCCTAAATGGCTAAAACCAACTGTCAAAGTCCAAAGTCCAAATAAAACATGTATTAGTATTTTTTAGTATTTTAAAAAATATGTATATATTATAGTAATATAGATATAAATTAGTGATTTATTATTTTATACACCTTTGACGTAGTTCGGTTTCGGCGGACCTGTTTATTGGTAAAAACCGCAGATCCGCAGACCTTCGGTTTTTGCATAAATGAGATATGCACCATTGGTTTTTGCATCGGTTTAGGTTTGTTGGTTGCGATTTGTTGTGATTTTGTCGGTTTATTTTTAGTCGGTTCGGTTTTTGCTCACCGCTATTTCACATGATCACTTCTTTTTTTCCTCCCACAACCCTCTCAAACTTTATAACAATTTAGACATTTTAAAATTTTAGATTCCAAAAAAAATTCATATCCTACAAAACAACCACTTAAAAAGTTTATAGAGATTTATAAAGTTTTAAGGGATATATACACTAAAGTCCCAATATTTTCAACGATTTGACAAGAAAGTCTATGATTTTATTTTTTTGACAGTAAAGTCCTAACTACCGGCAGTTTTTTTACATGTTTACTCTTCTTTTTTTCCGGTTAGCCGGTAATTAGGACTTTACTGTAAAAAAATCAGGATTTATTGTTAAATTGTGAATTAGGACTTTACTGTAAAAAAAATATAATTTATGACTTTCTTGTCAAATCATTGAAAATATTGGGATTTTAATGTATTTTCGTAACCAAAAACTTTTAATTGTGATTTTCATCGCAACACCACTGTGTTTCTTACCATCATCATATTTACCCTGATACAATCACGATCAGAGGAAACAAATGCAAAAGAGAGAGCATGAGAGGGTGAGAAGATTTGTAAAACTTTATTCTTGGTTCGCAGCCAAATCTTGAACTAAAAAGAGGGGATAAATTGTACAAACACAAACAACACACGCCTAATCAAAATGGTGTGAATGTGGAGAAGGGGTAAAAATGACAGTTTTGTTTTTTTCGCTTATTTAATTCTCTATTTTTAAGACTGTAAAAAGCTAACACAACCCTGACTCTTTATTTCTTTCTTGATTATCTCTATTTTTTCAATGTCGATTTATTAAGATTAAAAAAACTATTTATCAAGAAGCAAACGTTAAAGATTTTAATAGGATCTAGTTGAGCACAACATGTTTAGTAATTCTTATGCTTAAAACTATCATACCATTAAATTTCTAACAAAAAAAGATATGTACACTAAAGTCCTAATATTTTCAATGATTTGACAAAAAAGTCCGAAGTTATATTTTTTTGACAGTAAAATCCTAATTCACGATTTGACAAAAAAGTCATAAATTTTATTTTGACAGTAAGGTCATAATTAACGGCTAACCAGAAAAAAGGTAAACGTGTCAAAAACTACCGGTAATTTGGACTTTAATTTCAAAAAAATGAAATTTAAGACTTTTTTGTTAAATCAATGAAAATATTAAAATTTTAATGTATATATCCCCAGTTTTAATAAGTAATCAACAAAACCTATTACGTCGTTTACGACAACTCGTTTGCCACTTAGGTCTCACATTTGTATGGAAATTGAGAAAACAAGTGGTTACCTTTTTAGAAATTAAAATGAGAAAATTAAATACAAGGAGTATATACGAAATAATTACTTGTTAAATCATAACTTCATAACATATATAAACCCTTGTTTTGTATACAAGAAAGATCGATAAAACCCTTTAAGAAAATAAGCTTCAATATTTTATTTTATATTAATGGCATATTATGGTGTTTTTATTTATTGAACTTTACGTTTGTGCCATTTTTTTATTGATATGTTGGATTATCACGTCATGCCAAATTTTAAGTTCTCGTGTAACTAGACGGGTTTTGAATGCGCATACATTAGTGATGAATATTTATTTTCTTTAAAAAAATGAGTTTTATGGTTGGGGAACATAAGATTTTCTTATATTTCGCGTGTTTCTTTGTCATGCATGAGGAACATGCTATCAGTTGGGATGTATTAGTTTATAATATGGATAAAAAAATAATGTCATGAATAAATGAACTATAAAACTTTTATAATGGTTGTATACTTGTATATGATTTTAATTGTTATAAACCATTAAACCAACTTCATTATATAGCAATAGAAACACTATATTTATAAACAAAAATGCTTCATCTTAAAAAAAAATGTTTCAGTTTTTTGCATTCACGTATCTATTTTTACAATACATTAACAGAATAAATTTTAATTTACAAAATTTGTTAACTTTAGATATATATTAAATACTTGTTATTAGTCAACATCTATTTAATATTAATATCAAATCAGGTTGCACTTTTTTTAACAAACAAGAAAGTAATATAATTGATTTTTAAAGATCTGCTCCATGTGCCACGTTATCTTTAGGCATATTAGAAGATAGAACACCAGATACTTAACTCTATCCAAATTATTTAATAAGTACATTTTATTTGTTTAAGTAAACATAAGTTAAAACATTTACGTTTTAGGTCTTGTTTCTTGGTTTTTAGTAAATGGAATAAAAGAAAATAAAGAAAAATGAAGGGGAAGTAAACTTTTTTATTTTGTGCTCCCGAGTTCAAATGAATAGAATATATAATATTTATTGAATTAAATAATCAACATGTTTATTTGTTTGAGATTATATATATATATATATATATATATATATATATATATATATATATATATATATATTAGAACTAAAGCAGAAAGAAAACCATTTGAATATTCGTTCTAAGTTGACATTTTCTGAAAAAACTATTTGGTAATATATATATATTACCAAATAGTTTTTTCAGAAAATGTCAACTTAGAACGAGCATTCAAATGGTTTTCTTTCTGCTTTAGTTCTAACCTAAATTACCCATGTAGACTTTAATAAAATAAAACAACCTCCTTTATTTTACCAATATAGACAACACACTTAACCATAAAAAAAATATACTTACATCTATTTACCGATAATAGAACAATTGTAACTCTTTTATTTTTATAAAAAATAACAATATCTAAATTACTATAGTAACCTATTTACATTGCTATTATAGGTCATAATAAATAGTTATTGAATCAAGTATTTTTTTTAGTTAATTATGATTTGATACATGGAATTTAAGTATGTTTTCCCTTTTAATTAGGGATGAGCAATGGACCAAAACCGAACCGAACTGGCCCGAAGACCGAGAACTCGAAACCCGAAATTCATGAATTACCTTAATTGAAAACCAAACCGTTTAGGATATGTCGGTTCCGATTTGGGTCCGGTCGGGTTCCAGATCACCTACCGAGTTTTGGTTTTTGGCCCGAATTGTACCATTTGTTGGGCTAAATATTTGTTTGGAACATTTGTTTTGGGCTTCATATATAATAACCACGTACCAAACACAGTTTATAATTTTATTATAAACTAACAATATAAGTTATTAATTTTTAAAATAGATATCAACCGAAAATAATCATTTATATACGTTAATTTGGAATTTGAAGTGAAGAATTATGAAGTTCAAAAAATTGCACAAGTCACACATGGACACCATCATATTTCACTTTGTATTTTTTGTAAAAATAATTACTTAAATTATGTTTTGACATTAACTACTTAAATTTGTTTTTGTAGTTAAGCACTTAACTATAAAAACAAAGATCGATTGAACTTCATATTACCAAAATATTATACTAAATCCAAGAAATACCAATAATTTATATTTTATTTAGTGATCAGAACATGAAATAATAATTTTTAAATACCAAGGGTGAAAGGTGTTTTTAGCTCTCAAAAACAATTTTACTTATCTTGTGTGTTGTCGTCGATCACCAAGGAAGAAACAAAATAAATTGATTTTGTGTTGTTGTGTATGGGAGGGGCAAAAACTATGTCTTATCAAATATATGACCCCTATATGCTGCATCTGAGCTATAAATTTCAATTAAAAGTCAAAGTCTTTTGAACTGACCCATAAATTTCAATTAAAAGTCAAAGTCTTTTGAACCGATCCAGATCTTCTATTGGACCACCGGTTCAATCCGGGTTTTAACTGAAACCCGAATTTCACAAAAAAATGGAACCGATAACTGTCCTGTTTATAGGCATTTCCGGTTCAGTCCGGGTCTGGTCCCAGTTTTCTCTGGTCCGGTCCAGCCTGACGGATTTACGGATTTGTTACGGTTAAACCTAAATCAAATTCTTAATCAAAACCCATACATATAAAAACCTTCGACTTAGTAGCAACTAAAGTTTAATACAATGTCTTGTCCTTTTTTTTTTTTGGACATTACACGTAAAAATTGATGTTACCATTAGGGGTATAAGTATTCTAAAATCTCAAATTTAGTACAAACTAGGGAAGAACCCCGCTTTGCGGGATTGGAAACGCCAAAGAATTGGGAAAAACAGATAGATCATATCAGATTTCTTCAATTTCATTTTTGATGGATTTCAACATTAAGATAGTTGGTGTAAACACTTGTATTCCATTTTTTTGTTTAAAGATATTACCCAACGATCAAATAGAAGGGGATTGGAATTCAAGATTTCTTTCTATATGGACCCAATTACATGGTTGATAAATTTCTCCGTTCTGAGGATTGGTGGAAGGGTTAGTAGAAGGAATTCAATGTCTTTCTTTCTTTTATACTAAAAGACCAAAATACCCTTCTTATATTTCAAATCCAAGAATCCAGCATATATCACAACCGAGACAAACTTCCCCTGAAAATTAAAAATATTATTGTTTTTTGAATTATTCATATTTTAAAAGTAAAAAGTACATGTTTGACAATTCATATTGTATATGTTTCCAAAATTAAATTATGGGCATTAAGTACCTTGCAACATAACAACTTACAACAAAAAACACAGCTCCTAAATGTCACAGATGATAAAAACAGGAAGCAGAAATAAGAAAAAGCATGCCTCTTTAAGTTTTGACAGTTAAAGATATCTGTCAAGTATTGGTGGCCCTGGTGTAGATATGTTGGCATACTTCTTAAGTCGATTTACTAACAATGTTGCTCCCTTCATGGGTAGCAGGTTCACAAAATGCAAAGAACATGAATTTGAAATCAATACACATGTAATCCGATCAGAGAAAATGTATGCAAGTGGAAAAAAAAAAAAAAAAAAAGCCCTAAAAGCACCCACCTTTCGAGAAAGCAACATCAAAAGGTTAAATTCATTTATAGAAGCCAAAAGAAAACAGTTTTTTTTTTAACAAAATTTATGCAAATCATTGAATTATTGCGGCTACTTCTTCTATTTTCTAAAAACAAAGCCAATTATAAATGAAAACCGATAAAAAAAATTTATACCACGACCATAATAGGAAGAGAGCATACCCTGTGTTTGGTTGCTTTTTTTTTTTTGAAAAAGGGTAAATTCTGAGACACAACAATTTCACCTCTATTGAACAATGACTTACCTCAATCGCACACTGAGTGTTATGGGTTTAGAATCATCTATTGTGTGAAGCTAGGGCATCTTTCTCATTCACCTAACAAAAAACAATCCAACCCGAATCATCAACAAAACTATGATAAAGTAAAAACAATCAATAACATCGTTTCCATTGACACGATTAAAAATAATCACCAACGAAATCAAGACATTAGAGAAGAAAACGTCAACAAAATCCCTAGGAACCGTCAAATAAATCTTACCCATAAAAAAACTGGACCCAAATTCAGTAATCCTCGGGATCAAACCACCAAGACGTCAATGGATACGTTATCATAATAATAAACATACAATGAAATCAATAAAAAATCTAATATTTGTTAAGAAATCAGAGAAAATTAACCAATAGCATTGTTCAAGCGGATAAGACATAGAATCAGAAGACAATCGATCGAAGAATGGAAAGACGTGCACAGTTTTATACATACAACAAACCAAACCTGTAGCGGTCGGAAGCGGGAGGATGAAACGACACCTTCCTGAAGTCGAAGCAAATGAAGGAAGCAGACGATGAAGATCGAGAAGGTGGAAGACTTAATTAATTTCTGAATCTGAATATGTGTAAGTTTAAAGCTACTTGAAATTTCTAATTCTTTCTAAAGTTGATTCTACCATTCTAAATTTTGATTTTTTTTCTTACACTGTGCAATACGAATTTCGAAGTCTGATTTCAGATTTTTTTTATAATGATGTATTGGCTTTTTTTAACTGAACTGCTCGGAGGTTTTTAACAACTAACAACAGCAGGTTTAGCAAGTTTTTGTCCCATATGCTACCGTAGTTGTTGGTTTAAGGCTTTCATACTAATTTGGCTTGGTATTTTGCTATTGGGAATGCTCATGTCTTCATAGAAGTACATTGCTCAAGTTATGTCTAACGCATTCAATCTCCAAAGGCTTTAAGATGCTTCTTGGTTTGCTGTTGAACAATAATTTAATGTACCTTGCTATTTGTGTTATATCCCCACAACAGTTGTGTATTGCCAAGGGAAAACATGAAAAATAAGTATTTTTTAAATTGTTGCTACTTGGTTCATACTTCCTGATGTTAATTTTCTATTGATTTGTTGCAAAGGGTAAGCATGGAAAAATAAATATAATTTATTGTTGTAGATTGTGGCAGCGGACTTGCATTATACTTTTTATTCATTTGATTGTTATTATACCTCTAGAGTATTTTTGGTTTATTGCTTCTGTTTTGGGCCTCAATTAATAAAATATCAAAATGATCATAATTTTTTTATATTGGTAATGTTATATATAATTATAAGTATATCATTATGAAAAACAAATTAGATTTTAAGTTTTATTTAATTTCTCTTTATGCTGAACCAAACAATGGGAAACCGATTAAACCACATTATTTTGTTTGGTTAAAGTTTTAAAACTAAAAAAACACCCTAAAAAGGGCCCCATTTTTTTTGTTTTCCTTAGGTCTCTAATCGGTTTGGACCGGCCCTATATATATATATATATATATATATATATATATATATATATATATATATATATATATATATATATATATATAATAAACTTATGAATATTAGAAAGTTCAAAACTTAGTGAACGTTTTAAAAATTATATATGAATAATGGAAGATTCAATGAAATTAATTTTGGAATCAAAGTCAATTAAGTCTCACATAAGTTATTATTACAATTCCCTAAGATTGGTTCTATGATAAAATATCATTTATCCATATAATATTTAGTTAAATTTTTTGGAATCCAAAATGTTGTATTAATTTTCCCATAGATTTTGCATAAAAGAAAGAGTAGTGCATGGACCATTTATCCATATAACATTTAGTTAAAAAAAAGGACACATGGCTCGCATGAAAAGAAATATGGCATATTAAAGAAGAGACCTGCAATATCTCTAATCTTGGTGGAATTTTGAGCGAACATTAGTGATCATACAATCCCTCTCTTACAACCTGAAACATAAAAATACATTTAATAAAACTACTGATTTCTACTTGTTAAAGACCATTATCATACCTAATAAAATAGAAAAGAAAACCTTGACAGATGAGAAGCTTTGTCAATACGGACAATCAAATTTAGAACCATTAATTCCTATTTTCAAGTATTTAGAACCTCAAAATATAAACCAGTTTAATGGACAAAAGTTAGTTTGCATGTGTTCAAATTTCCACATTTAAAAACAATGAAAAATAAAATTAACGGATAAAATTAGTTTCAAACATTTAGAACCTACAGAGAAACATAAAGGACATTAAATATGTTTGACCCTCAACATACTTTATTATAAAAAAAAAATAGAACTTTAGTGTTAATTTGCTATTGGGCCACACAAACAAAAAAACACCTTTTATGGTTATACCATGCTACATACCACATACAAAAAAGCTTTCTTCTATTAAAAACAATATCACATGAAAAAGCCTCCATGGTATCCTGGAGTTTCATTACCTTCAGTAGAGCGACAGTGTAACACCCCGATTATCAGGTATTGATTTAATGTACGAGTTTCTTGATTTCAAGGGTTACTCGACAAGTTGATTCCCCTACTCGTCGAGTAGCAGCGGGTTGGTCCACGTATTTTAATGACCTACTCGCCGAGTCCAAGAAGGGACTCGACGAGTAGGAGCTGGCAGATGAAACCCTAAATCTCGGGGTTTTTTATCCTATTTAAAGGATCATTTTCCTCCCCCAATCTCCCTATTATTGCCCCTTGTCCCTCTCAAACCCGAAATCGTGTGTGTGTGTGTCCTTTTGGTGTGTGCAAGCTTGGAGGAGGAACTTTAGAGAAGGAAACACTTGGGGAAGCAAGGAAATAAAGGCTAGGAACTCGTGGGGAGCTAAGAGATTCATCAGTTGTCACTCTTTGGAAGGTATTAAGCTGTTCCTTAAGCTCGTCTCTCTTTTTACCTCTTTTGGATGGGTTTTATGAAAGGCTCCCCATGTTTAAGCTAGGATTTGAAGTTGTAACTTCAGATCTGGACTCCCTTTGACCTCTAGATCCATAAAGTCATCAGACTTGCCTAGTAGGAGCCTTCCCTCAAGTGTGGAACTTCATTGCAAGCTTAGTTTTGCCATTTAAGGGTCTTAAAGCAATGCATGCATGTAAAGTTTGCGACTTTACGTGATAAACATGCTCTAGAAGCTTGGATCTGTAATCTGGAACCTTGCCATGGCTTAAAAAGCGTCTGCATGGATAAAGGTCTGCAAGAACTCGGCGAGTTGGCTGAACGAATCGGCGAGCCCGTTGAAGATGGCCATGAACTCGACGACTTGGATGAACAACTCGACGAATCCATTGAAGATTGCCTTGAAATCGGCGAGTCGTTCCAAGACTCGGCGAGTCGGCTAGGGTTTCTCCAAATTCTTGGACATGTATGAACTCGGTGAGTTAAAAGGGAACTCGACGAGCCAATCAAGGATTTCACGACTTCTCGAGTTCAGGAAGGACTCGACGAGTCGGTGAACTGCACTCGGCGAGTTGAGTCAACATGGACTGTTGACTTTGACTGTGGACTTTGACTTGGACTAAGGGTTGACCATTTGACTTCTGAGGGTATTCTAGGTGGTGGAGTTCGTGTTGGTGATCCGGGAGTTGAGCTTTCTAGTTTCAAATGACAGTTGCAAGGTGAGTTATCCTCACTATACTAAGGGGTCTAAGGCACCCAGGCTGGCCCATTTGATATGTTATCTTGAGTTGTGTTAGATGTTGAGTATGACTTAGTGTTGCATGCTAGGGGTTATTCCTGTTAGGTAAGTCTATAGGACTACCTGTGATGTTATATGGTTACTGCATGCTCGATTCTTATGATTTATGTGTTTGTCATATGGGATGGGTTGAGGTTGTACTGCTTTGTGCGGTAGCCAACAAACCCTAGGAGCATTCCAGTTACGGGCTAAGGGAGACTCGTACTGTGGGCTCGGGAGCATTCTAGTTACGGGCTGAGGGAGACTCGTACTATGGGCTCGTGGGTAATATAGTCTGTATGGTTGTGGATCCGTTATGTGTTGTTCTGTTCAGTTGTTATGATATGTTATTGCTGACATGGTTATGTGGACTGCATGTATGTTGGTATTTTGGGGGTAACTCACTAAGCTTGCAAGCTTATAGTTTCAGTTTATTGTTTTAGGTACATCAGGGGATCACGGCAAAGCAAATGCATGATCATACAGCTCCTCATATTATGTTTATGTTTCTAGGAATACTCTGATAAATAATATTTTGAAAACAAACTCTGATAAATAATATTTTGACAACAAAGTTGTAATGTTTTGATGAACTTGGTATGTTTTAAAAGTTTAAATTGGTTTGAAATTTTTGGGTGTTACAAGTTGGTATCAGAGCCTTAGTTTGATTGAACTGGAGGAACACTCGTGTAACTCCAGTATCAAATCAAGGAAAGGATTTTCAAAATGATTTTTTTCTTAAAAAAAGGGGGTTTTCAAAATAAATAAAGGAGGATGCAGGTTGTACGATCAGCCGGAGCCAGTAAGTAGACCCCAAAATACCATACAAGTTATTGATTATGTGATATGTTAGAACAACATGTTAGTACTAGGCTAGGGATCTTCAGAAATTGCACGATAGAATTGTCTGATTTCATGATGCCTGCTAGCCTAGGGTTTCCTTTATATGAAATTGACATCATTACTGTAGTTGCTTAGTGTATGCATCACAGTTATACATAATTAACATCTTATAGCCTGAGAATGTTTCATTTTCGCCTTATGTTATGTTCTTGTTTGATTGGGAGCTTAGGGTAGGATTGGATATTCGAAAGTCTATGGGGTCCAGCGTTATGTATGGCTAGCATACGCTAGTGCTATAGGGTTGGTGGAAGTTTCATGGATAGGTGGGTTGAGTGAGGCCGGGAGGCTGGTTATGAGATGTGTATCATTCCTCTAGGGTGAGGGTTGAGCTCTCGCCATGTTGTGTATTCAGTTAGGGCATTGTGAAGATGCTTAAGACAAATATGGGTAGGTGTGGAAGGTAGTATGGGCCCGTACTACTGAAAGCACATGATCCATACGCGTGTCAAGTAAGTCAAAATCCCTAGGGTTAGTAGGGAGTTGGCTCCCAATTATTTATATGGATTTTTTGATATCTTGTGGTATGTTTCAGAATGGTGATGACGAGGCGCTTCCTGGCTGGATCCGGTTCGGGATCAGGATCAGGGGATAGAGACCAGGAGGGGCCGACAGCACCTGAGTCGGTGGTGTAGATGGGTATAGAGGAGTTGGATGCCAGGATTCGAGAGATCCTGCATGATGAGGTTGCTGTTGCATTCCAGGCTCAATTACCGGAGATGTTCTGGTCGATTAAGACCGCCATGGTGGCGTATTTTGATGAGCGCTACGCAGCCCTTGTAGAGACAGTCGCCGCAGCAGCTGCATCAGCTGTATCAACGGCATGGGGAGGAGTTGGTAGATGTTTTCAGTATGGGGACTTCGATAACATGAAGCCCCCTACTTTTGATGGGACGCATGATCCCATCACGGCTATGAGATGGATTTCAGATGTGGAGGGATGTTTCTTCACCTGCTCGTGTCCCTGTTGACCAGAAGGTCAGGTGTGCTCTGAACCTACTTAGGTCTGGGGCCAAGGAATGGTGGAGACTTGCAACTGGGTCGTACGCTGATGATCAGAGAGCTGTTGTTACTTGGGAGCAGTTCAGGGACATGTTCCGTGCCCGTTACATTCCGCTGGTTGAGCGGGAGTGGTTGGCACAAGAGTTTCTGAGTTTGAGACAGGATGGGGAGCCGGTGACGGAGATCACTCATATGTTCACTGAGCGGGCAATGTTCTGTTCAGAGTTTGCTTCCGAGCAATCTCAGATGACCCGTTATCTGAGTATGCTCAAGAATGATATCCGATAGTTTGTATCTGCCCCGCGATGTGATACTCTTTTGGAGTTACAGGAGGCCGCCAGACGGCGGGAGTTAGAGATTGAGCTGTAGCTGAGGGAGCAGCGGCCGGCCCGGCACACTCGCAGTCGGAGCCGAAGCGGTCTAAGACCGCTGATTTTAGGTCTGGGAGTCAGCAGAGCCGCTCTGGTGGGAAGGGCGGCAAGGTTCATTCCGGGATTTGTCGAGCCAGTAGTGGGTGCCACAGGTGTGGCAAGGAGGGGCACTATGTGAATGATTGTCGCCAGGCCGCTCCAATACCAAGTATGAAGTTATGTTATCATTGTGATCAGGTTGGCCATTTGAAGGCCAACTGCCCGTTACTCGTTGCCAAACCGGTGCAGGTTCCAACACCGGCTACTTTGAGGATCATGGATGGGAGACCAGTCAGGGCAGAGCCTCCGAAGGGTCAGGGTCGTGCTTTCCAGCTTACGGCGGAGGAGGCCAAAGCAGCACTAGATGTGGTTGCTGGTATGTTTCTATCCTTTATCTCATTTTCTATATCTGTTGTGTGCTTATCTATTGTACCTGTAATTAGGTACGTTTTTGGTGAACTCTTTGCCTGCTTTGGTCTTATTTGACTCGGGGGCGAGTCGGTCCTTCGTATCTCGGTCATTTACTAGGGAGTTCAGCGCGCCAGTGGGCGAGTTAGAGTGTCTGTTGCGAGTGTCTATCGTCAACGAACACGGGGTTTCTACTTCTTCAGTTTATCGAGGGTGTGACTTGGAGATTTTTGGGGTGTCCTTTCCGATAGATTTGATTCTGATCCCCATGGGGGAGGTGTGCGTGATTGTGGGCGTGGATTGGCTCAGTCGGTTTGGTACTATAATCGATTGTGAGGGCCAGCGAGTGGTAGTTTGAACCTTAAGTGGGGGAGAATTGATTGTATATGGTGAGGGCACCAAAGTAGGATTAGGGTTTTGTTTAGCTGCCAGGGCTCGGCAGTATATTCAGCACGGGTGTGCAGGATATCTATCGTATGTGGTGGATACGCGAGTCAGGGATTAGATTTCGGTTTCCGATGTATCAGTGGTCAGGGAGTTTGCAGATGTGTTTCCGGAGGAGTTTCCAGGGATACCTCCGGAGAGGCAGGTCGAGTTTAGGATCGACCTAGTGCCAGGTGCGGCCCCTATCGCTAAGGCGTCGTACTGATTGGCACCACCAGAGATGCAGGAGTTGTCGTCGCAGCTAAAGGAACTGCTGGGCAAGCAGTTCATTTGACCTAGCAGTTCTCCATGGGGAGCGCCGATTCTTTTTGTCCAGAAGAAGGACGGTTCGCACTGGATGTGTATTGATTACCGAGAGTTGAATAAGTTAACGGTGAAGAACCGTTACCCACTCCCGAGGATAGACGATCTCTTCGATCAGTTGCAGGGCGCATCTTGGTTTTCCAAGATAGACTTGAGGTCTGGGTATCATCAGGTCAGGGTATAAGAGGAGGATGTGGAGAAGACTGTGTTCCGAACTCGTTATGGACATTACGAGTTCGTGGTGATGCCGTTTGGGCTCACCAACGCGCTAGCAGTGTTCATGGACCTGATGAATCGGGTCTGCAGACCGATGCTTGACCGCTCGGTCATAGTGTTTATAGATGATATCTTGGTGTATTCTAAGACCTGAGAGCAACATGAGGAGCATCTGCGAGAGCTGTTGGGAGTTCTGAGATGAGAACGGCTGTACGCCAAGTTCTCGAAGTGTGAGTTTTGGTTATGAGAGGTCCAGTTCCTCGGACATCTCATTAACCAGGAGGGGATTCTGGTCGATCCGGCCAAAATCGAGGCGGTTATGCAGTGGGAGATTCTGAAATCCCCCTCAGATATTAGGAGTTTTCTACGATTGGCAGGGTACTACCGGAGGTTCATACGGGATTTCTCCAGGATTACAGTACCCATCACTCGTCTGACGAGGAAAGGGGTGGATTACCGGTGGGGCCCCGAGCAGCAGAGGGCGTTTGAGACCCTACGTCAGCGTTTGTGTGGGGCACCAGTCTTGACACTCCCGGAGGGAGTTGAGGATTTTGTGGTGTTCTGTGATGCATCCATCACAAGTTTAGGGGCGGTCCTCATGCATAGAGGATGAGTGATAGCCTACGCATCGCGGCAGCTGAAGCCGCATGAGACGAGATACCCTACGCATGACTTGGAGCTGGGGGCGGTGGTGTTTGCCCTCAAGATATGGAGACATTACCTCTTTGGGGTCCGCTGTACCATTTACACAGATCACAAGAGCGTGAGACATATCATGGATCAGCCGAACCTGAACATGAGACAGCGCAGGTGGCTGGATGTAGTCAAGGACTACGATTGCGAGATCCTTTACCACCCTGGTAGAGAGAATGTGGTTGCGGATGCTTTAAGCTGCAAGTCAGCTGGGTCTTCCACCCCCGCGGTATGTATTAGGATAGCGGTGGATTCCCCGCTTGTGAGTTTGATCAGAGATGCCCAGGTAGAGGGCATGCGACCAGAGAATTGGAAGCTGGAGAGGATCAAGGGTGAAAATACCCAGTTCATGCAGGATAGTCAGGGACTATTGACCCGATGCGGTCGGGTTTGGGTTCCGATGTATGGTGGGGTTAGGCAGACGGTTATGGAGGAGGCTCATAAGTCTCATTTCTCTATTCACCCGGGGGCCACCAAGATGTATCGGGATTTGAGTTTGAGCTATTGGTGGTTGTGCATGAAGCGAGAGATCGCTTGGTACGTCGAGAGGTGCTTGACCTGTAGGATGGTGCAATGCATTTCACGTCAAGTGCCATTGTGGTGAAAGTTGCATTTGTTGCACTTTGGTAGGTTCCCGGCGTATTGCCTTATCGGAGTTGGGTTGGCAGTAGTTGTGGCGGCATTCACAGCAACCACTTGTTGTTTCTTTGCAGGGTCTTGAGTAGGTTGACCCTTCTTCTTGTTCCAGGACTTCCTTTTGTTACCATGACTGGCTTTATGGTCGATGAGTTGTTGTGCCAATTCTTTGGCACTGTCAAAGGTAGTTGGCTTTGAGGCCAATACGTTTCCTTGAAGTTGGGATGATAGTCCCCAAATGTATCTTTCCACCTTCTTGCTTTCCGACGGAACTATCCCTGGACACAGTATGGCTAGATCACTAAACCTTGAGGTGTAAGACAAGATGTCAGAGCCTGTCATTTTGAGACCCCAAAGTTCCTCTTCCAACTTTTGTATCTCGCCCCTTGGGCAGTACTCCTTCATCAACATGGTTTTCAGGTCTTCCCATGTTATCCAGTTAGCCACTGGAAGTGTCAATGTCTTGACGTGGCCATTCAACCAGGTGAGTGCCCTTTCATAGAATGTGCATGCTGCAAACTTGACCTTGTTTGCTTCAGGGCATGCACATATTTCAAAGACGGATTCGGTTTTCTTGAACCATTGAAGCAATGCTATGACACCTCCGCTCCCATTGAAAGTTTTGGGTTTGGCATTAGTACAGTCTTTGTAGGTACACTCTCTCGAGCATCCATGACTGTCCCCGTTATTAGAATTTGTGGGACCATTACTCGCACCACCCGCATTATTGGTGCTGATTTGGGACATTGCGGCTGCTATTGCGGATGTTACGACAACCTGGAACATTACCGGGTCGAACTGAGGGGGTAGTGGAGGTGGTGGTGGAGGTGGTGCAGCTCCTGTGGCGCCGCCACGTCTAGGATTTCTACGAGGTGGCATTTTCTGCCATAACAAGAATGAAAAGACAATAAGTCTTTGATAGCGCTCCAAAAGTCGAGAGTTAGACTGTAACGCCTGTGTTTCTGGGCCTGTCATTAATGTTGATATAATAGTCTAGTTTAACCTTTGTAACCCGTTTTGAAATAATAGAAGTGTATTATTTGAGTATTATGTGTTTTGTGCTTAATTGCTTAATTATGTGGTTGGATTAATTAAGAATAAAAATAAGCGTCAAAATTAAAGTGTAAAATAAACTAGATATCTTTGGATAATGTTGTAGCAGTTGAAATGAGGTTTCCGAATATATATATTGAATGAAAATGATATACAGGTTTTAAACTATGTATGAAAATATATATTTTTATCTACTAATATGTTGGGTAGAACATGGGTAGATAGTTGGTGTGTAATAAACAGATGAGAGGCCTCGATGTTGTTGTTGTTGTTGTTGATCTAGTTATTCAGCGGAGTATGGATAACGACCACAGACTCTTTCCAGACAGTCCTGTGGAACGCTAGCAGGTTCATAACCTGTAGGTGTTGTGAACGATGTGTTCACCGGTGTACTCTATCCCCCTCATGGTTGCCTTTAGGATATCTATTGTTGAGGAAACCCCTTAGCAGTAATGTCCGTCCCGATGAAAATCCTAGATTAGGTCCCTTGAGATAGATGTTATTTTAGGGACGTAAAGTGAGGATAACGGGAATGGGTAATCGGGATAGTGATTGATTGGTGAAATTAAATATAATTTATTTATTGTGGGTTGAAAACCCTATATGCTCACCAGGCTCCCAAGCCTGACCCACTCAGTTTTATTTGTATTACAGGAAGTGGCGCGAGGGCATAAGATGGTTGAATCATCAAGTTGTTTTGTTTACAAGTCTGTATATGTATATATTTGTTGAATGACTTGTAATGTTATCGTTTATGCTTTATGGTTTGTATCGGAACATGACATCCCGAGTTTTGGTTATATAATGAAAATGCATCTCTTGATGAAATGCTTTGATAAATATTATTTTATCATGTTTTGTTTTGGGAACAAATTCCGCAACACTTTTAAATCAAAAGGATTTACTCTGAAATTATTTTAAAAAGCATAAATGAAATCGGTCTTTTCTGGCCGTGATTTTGGGGATGTCACAGTTGGTATCAGAGCATTAGTTTAAGCGAACTAGGAATTTGTAGGATTTCTAGACTTAAACTTAGAATGCTAAGTGGAAATTTGAGTTAAGTGTCTGTTGGATTTTAGACACGAGCACTAGTTATTTTAGGAAAGTTGCCTAAAATGTTTTTATGTGCTAAATGTTATATGTTGCCATATATGATATTATTTGTTCGGATCTACGGTCTGTTGCCGACCGGATCTAGAAACCTTATGTGTGTAGGATTCTAAGCGTATGTCTACGGTATTAGAACTAGCATGTAAACGTTTTGGAGTAATAAGGATGATTTGAATATCTATTGTGAATGAAGATCTAAATTTCACCTTATTCGGTGTGTAGATCAAAAATGGTGAGAACAAGGAGTGGCGTTGGAAATGCGGATGAAAACAGGAATCAACCGCCAGTGATTGAGCAAATACCTGTTGTAGCAGTAGCACCAGAACCAATAACAATGGCTGGGGTGCAAGCCATGATTCAGGCTATGTTAGCCGAACAAAGGGATGAGATGCAACAGATGTTGCATGATAATAGGGACGAACCTATTATACCTATTGAGGAACCCGAATTGATCCCCGAGCAATCGGAGGAAGGGAACAATAGTCGCATTATGAGTCAAGTTGGGTCTCAAGGAGAACGAAGGAACGATCCGGAAAGGAGAAACAACAAGGATGGGCGAATGTACAAGAACTTCTTGGGCGCCAAGCCGCCAAGTCTTTCTAGGAGCCCAAAGCCCGTTGAGATAATGGATTGGATCTCCGAAATGGAGATGGTGTTTGAAAGTTGCGACTGTAGCAACAAACAAAAGACTGTCTTTGCAGTCAGACAACTGAAGACTGGAGTCTTGAGTTGGTGGAGGTTGTTGGCAGATACTATGCCATGAGGGGAAGCCTTGAAAATGTCATGGGAGGAGTTCTTGGAACAACTAAGGGTGCAGTATTGTTCAAAGATAGATCTGATTGATCTGAACAATGAGTTCCAAAACTTGAAGAAGGGGAGGATGAGCATAGATGACTATGCTACTGCATTCACTGAGAAAATGAAGTTATTTCCGTACCTAGTGCCAACGGAACTATCCAAGATTGAGAGGTTTGCTAATGGACTGCCTGCCGACTTTGGTCCGACAGTCAAGATGGAAACTATTTTGAAAACGGCTATTCGTGTAGCTAAGAATGTGGAGGCCCAGCAGAAGGAAAAGGGTCTGGAAAGGATAGAAGTTGGTGAAAAGAGGAATTTCGATGGAACTTCAGGGTCCAACAAGAAAAACAAGTTCTTGAAGTCTGGTTCGAGGGGAAGTGGAGGCGAAGCGAAATGGTGCGAAAAATGTAAGAAGAAGCATCATGGAAAATGTGAGGTAGTGGCCACGTGCTACAAGTGTGGAAAGCCAGGGCACTATGCCAATGAATGTACCCTCTCTAAGTAGGTTTGCTATGGTTGTTGTGAGGAGGGACACATGTCGAGGGACTGCCAGAAGAAGAAGGAGGCAGCTAGACCCAACATTCCGCCAAAGCCAAAGGCGAGAGCATTCCAGATGACACTGGAAGCTGCTAAAGATGAAGTTGATGTCGCTTCAGGTACCTTTCTCGTTAACGAATTGCCTGCCCAAATTTTATTTGATTCTGGAGCCAACTACTCCTTTATATCACATGAATTTGGCAGAAAACTAGCTTTGCCTGTTGATAGACTAGATAATGCCTTATTAGTCGAAGTTGCTAGTGGAAAGTTTGTACCTGTTAGCCATCGTATGAAAAACATCTTAATTGATCTGAATGGGAATAAGTTCCACGAGGAATTATTGCCTATCGAACTTAATGGTTTCGACTCGTGCTTGGAATGGATTGGCTTAGCGCCAATGATGCCGAAATTTTATGCAAGAAGAAGATAGTTAAAGTGAACCCGCCTGGGAAAGATTCGTTTATGGTGTATGGGGACAAACTCAGAGTAAATTCTAGAATCATTTCCCTAATGAAATCCAGAAAATGTTTGACCAAAGGGTGTACATCATACTTAGCATTCGTGATTGATGCTAAGAAGGAAAAGAAGGTGATGCAGAATATTCCTGTTGTGTGTGATTATCCGGAAGTATTTCTCAAAGATCTTCCTGGATTACCGCTTGATAGATAAGTGGAGTTTAGAATAGACTTGTTGCCAGGGACAACGCCAATAGCAAAAGCACCTTATCGATTAGCGCCGACGGAGATGAAGGAGCTGATGATGCAACTTCAGGAGTTATTGGACAAAGGTTTCATTAGACCTAGTTCATCGCCCTGGGGAGCTCCGGTGTTATTTGTGAAGAAGAAAGATGGAAGTATGAGAATGTGCATTGATTACAGAGAGCTGAAGAAGGCAACAATAAAGAATAGATATCTGTTGCCAAGGATTGATGACCTGTTTGATCAATTGCAAGGTTCGAGCTATTTCTCGAAGATCGATCTTAGGTCAGGATATCATCAGCTAAAAGTAAGAGAGCAAGATATCGAGAAGACTGCATTCAGAACTAGATATGGACACTACGAGTTCGTGGTTATGTCGTTTGGACTAACCAATGCTCCGGCAGCATTCATGGATTTAATGAATAGGGTTTGTAATCCGTTCCTAGATAAATCTGTGATAGTGTTCATGGATGACATTCTGATTTACTCGAAAAGCCAGGAGGAGCATGGCAGACACTTGCGAGAAGTGTTGGAAGTTTTGAAGAAGGAGAAGCTGTATGCAAAGTTCTCCAAATGTGATTTTTGGATTCGTGAAGTCCAATTCTTGGGTCACGTGGTCAACCGAGAAGGGATAATGGTTGATCCGGCGAAGATCGAAGCTGTGATGAAATGGGAACAACCGAAAAGTCCCATGGAGATCCGAAGCTTTTTGGGATTAGCCGGATATTACCGAAGGTTTATCCAAGGCTTTTCTTCGATCGCTACTCCATTAACAGCTTTGACCCACAAAGGAGCTACTTATGCTTAGAGTGATAAGCATAAAGAAGCATTCGAGAAGCTAAAGAAGAAACTATGCGAGGCACCGATACTTTCTCTACCCGATGGAGTTGAAGACTTCGCTGTTTATAGTGATGCGTCTGGGGTTGGATTGGGTTGTGTTTTGACCCAAAGAGAAAAGGTGATAGCATATGAGTTTCGACAGCTGAAGGAGCATGAAAATAATTACCAGACTCATGATTTGGAGTTGGCAGCGGTAGTTTTTGCACTGAAAATATGGAGGCATTACCTCTATGGCACGAAGTGCAAACTTTTCACTGATCATAAGAGTCTCCAATATCTCTTTGGTCAGAAAGAATTGAATATGAGGCAACGACGTTGGCTAGAATTACTCAAGGACTACGACTGCGAGATACTTTACCACCCCGGTAAGGCTAATGTTGTTGCTGATGCTCTCAGTCGGAAAGTCAATCTTGAAAGGAAAAGGCCCAGAGCATTGAGAATTGAAGTTGTCTCGACCATTATGGAAAGTATAAAGAAAGCTCAAGAGGAAGCTTCTGAAAAGAATGACCGAAAGGAGGAACGTTTGGGCAAAACGTTGGTATTTGGTGTAAACAGTCATGGACTGAAGGTATTCCAAAATCGTATTTGGGTACCCAAGTCAGGAGGAATTAGGGATCTTCTGATGGAAGAAGCTCACAAAACCATGTACTCGATTCATCCTGGTAGCACTAAAATGTATAGGGACCTGAAACCCTACTACTGGTGGATGACGATGAAGCTTGATGTTGCAAAGTATGTAGCTGAGTGTGTGACTTGTGCGAGAGTAAAGACACAACATCAGAAACCGTACGGGAGTTTAGAACCATTGCCTGTGCCTATGGGTAAGTGGGAAGATATTGCTATGGATTTTGTCACTAAACTGCCCAGTACAATGAATGGTCACGACATGATTTTGGTGGTCGTTGATCGATTCACTAAGAGTGCACATTTCATAGCAGCCAAGGAGAAATGGTCTATGGAAAAGCTTGCGAATTCTTACGTGAAGGAAATTGTGAGGCTTCACGGTGTTCCGTTAACGATTGTGTCGGATCGTGATAGTCGTTTCACCTCGCGATTTTGGAAAAGTCTACAAGAGGAATTGGGTACCAAGTTGTGTTTAAGTACAGCTTACCATCCGCAGACTGATGGTCAGAGCGAACAAATGATACAAACACTTGAAGATATGCTGAGAGCATGTACCTTGGAATTCCTAGGTAATTGGGATGAACATTTACCTTTGGTAGGATTTTCCTATAATAATAATTTTCACTCGAGCATTAAGATGGCACCTTACCAAGCTTTGTATGGACAGAAGTGTCGTACGCCGTCTTGTTGGCTTGAGGCTGGGGAAAAGCAGTTTATGGGACCAGAGATAGTCCATCAAACTGCTGCAAAGTTGAAAATAATTAGGGAAAGAATGTTAGTAGCTCAGGATCGTCAAAAGAGCTATGCTGACAAGAAGCGAAGACCGATGACTTTTGAGGTTGGGGATTCGGTTTTGCTTAAAGTCTCGCCGTGGAAGGGACTTATAAGATTTGGTAAAAGGGGAAAGTTGAGTCCAAGGTTTATTGGACCATTTAAAGTTCTTCAGAGGATTGGGAACCAAGCTTACAAGCTCGAACTACCAGAAGAACTGAATGGAATTCATAACACTTTTCATGTGTGTTATTTGAGGAAGTTCACGGGGGAAGTTCCCGACATGATTCCATTTTCGGAGTTGAGAATCGATGAGAACAAAAGGTTGATTGAAGAACCAGAAGCAATCGTTGACCGAAAGACTAAGAACTTGCGACGCAAGATGGTCGCGTTAGTGCTTGTCCGATGGAAACACACGGATGGGCCGAATCTCACCTGGGAGACGGAGAGTGACATGATGGGTCACTATCCGCAGTTGTTTGTTGAAGTGTGATTCCGGGGACGAAATCATTCTAAGGTGGAGAGAATTGCAACGCCTGTGTTTCTGGGCCTGTCATTAATGTTGATATAATAGTCTAGGTTAACCTTTATAACCCGTTTTGAAATAATAGAAGTGTATTATTTGAGTATTATATGTTTTGTGCTTAATTGCTTAATTATGTGGTTGGATTAATTAAGAATAAAAATAAGCGTCAAAATTAAAGTGTAAAATAAACTTGATATCTTTGGATAATGTTGTAGTAGTTGAAATGAGGTTTCTGAATATATAAAGAACGCCCAAATCTGACTTCGTATGAGGAAGTTACGATTTTCTGAAGTTTCGACTTAGCGGTATGCAGCCTGAAATACTCGATTTGAGATCGAGCGGTTTTTAGCCGAAGCAATCTAAACGAGGATCGAAGGTCTCGTTGTTGGTATCGAAGCGATGAAAAGTTAGGCGAGAACGGACGTCAAACAAAGAAGTTATGAATTTATAACGAAGTTTTTCTGTCCCGGCCTATTAAAAATAAATAATAAAAATAAAGTTAAAATTAGCGGACGGAGTCTAAACGAAAGTTGTAGAGCGTAGTCTCACCTACGCGTGGATATAAAGAACATCGAAAACGGAGTTCGTATGAAGAAGATATGAATTTTCAAAGTTTATTAAATAATTAATAATTAAATTTAATTATTAAACCCGGTATTATCCGAAGGGGAGTCACCGGGCATATCCGAAGTACGCCCAGCATACTGCTGTACGCCCCGCGTACAGCGAAGCATGACGACCTTCGCACTCGAGTTCTTCGGATGACGAACGCCATGACGATTTCGGACGAGTACGCCCAGCGTACTCTGAGGCTCCAACCTCCTATAAATAGGATGCGAGGGCAGCCGAGTTCTTTTGCTCTTTTCTCTCTTCTCTCTCCCATTTTACCTCGATTTGCATGCCAGAAGTACCCCGAAGCCCCGGTAATATTCTCGAGCCCCGAAGCAAGTCCCGAGATCCCGAAGATCCCGAGAAGTGCGGTTCCCGAGCCGAAGCTCTGCCCGCGAGAAGTTCGATTTTTGTAGAGATCTTCCAGATCTGCTGAGGATTACTACTTCTACAAGCCGTAGTGCTGTCTGATCATCTTCTGATCAAGTGAGTGTATACTACCTTTCATAAACACGATAATAATACAAGTATGGTTGAGTGTATTAAGTATATTGTTGTTTATGTCTATAATTTTTTTGTTATAAGTGTGAATGTATATTCATTCTCTTCTATTTCATAGATCTGATTTACTTTCTATGAAATACGTGTTATGTGGGTGTGCCTCATCTGTTATGTGGAATATGTATTGAATGAAAATGATATACAGGTTTTAAACTATGTATGAAAATATATATTTTTATCTACTAATATGTTGGGTAGAACATGGGTAGATAGTTGGTGTGTAATAAACAGATGAGAGGCCTCGATGTTGTTGTTGTTGTTGATCTAGTCATTCAGCGGAGTATGGATAACGACGACGGACTCTTTCTAGACAGTCCTGTGGAACGCTAGCAGGTTCATAACCTGTAGGTGTTGTGAACGATGTGTTCACCGGTGTACTCTATCCCCCTCATGGTTGCCTTTAGGATATCTATTATTGAGGAAACCCATTAGCAGTAATGTCCGTCCCGATGAAAATCCTAGATTAGGTCCCTTGAGATAGATGTTATTTTAGGGACGTAAAGTGAGGATAACGGGAATGGGTAATCGGGATAGTGATTGGTTGGTGAAATTAAATATAATTTATTTATTGTGGGTTGAAAACCCTATATTCTCACCAGGCTCCCAAGCCTGACCCACTCAGTTTTATTTGTATTACAGGAAGTGGCGCGAGGGCATAAGATGGTTGAATCATCAAGTTGTTTTGTTTACAAGTCTGTATATGTATATATTTGTTGAATGACTTGTAATGTTATCGTTTATGCTTTATGGTCTGTATCGGAACATGACATCCCGAGTTTTGGTTATATAATGAAAATGCATCTCTTGATGAAATGCTTTGATAAATATTATTTTATCATGTTTTGTTTTGGGAACAAATTCCGCAACACTTTTAAATCAAAAGGATTTACTCTGAAATTATTTTAAAAAGCATAAATGAAATCGGTCTTTTCTGGCCGTGATTTTGGGGATGTTACATAGACTAAACATTATTAGTTCCTTATGTGCATCAAGATTTCGACTTGTAAAGATACTGTATGAATCCATTCATACTAAAGGTCTATAGATAAATAAATATAGACTTTATGAATGCTGATAGATTTGATTTACATGAAATGTCTGTGATAGAATCCATACCAGCGAATACGAACGGAGTTGACTTGGCTGGTGGCACCAACTTCCATGGGATGTCGGGTGTTAACTCTTGTTTGCTCTTCGTGGCGTGTGACACGGTGAACTATGACGGGGAGGGCTCGGTCGGCTGACCCTCCTCTGCTAAGATCGTAGAAACCCCGTTGCATGCCATAGGGAGGTCGTTGACCTTGCTCTCGGCTCCATCGATGTATAGTTTCAGCCCATTGGGGCGTCGGGCCCTAGTAGTGTTGTGGAGGAATGGGGGCAGGGTGTGGATTGTAAACTTCGGGTTCCGAATCGGTTCCATCCGAGTCTTCTTCTTCTTCTTCACCGTCTACTGATTCTTCCTCTTCCATGGGTTCTTTATCCTCTATGGGTTCCTCATCAGAATCTTCCTCCGAGTCTTCCACAATCCAACCAACATTCCCTTGGTAGGGGAAGTAGGGGTCACTCGGCAAGTGAAATCCTGCCATCGCGCCTGTACGAGAATAGGGATAAGAAGGATATGGCGAGAAATTTTAGTATAAGAAATTAGTTATTGTAAATATATAATGTGATTATTTGTGTTAAAATACTCCTATAGTATTTTTACGTTTGATTCTCAAGTTTGTTGGTAAGTTGAAGACTTGTTGCTCATCATGATCCTTCTTCGACATACGTTGGTCATACCTTGGCTAAATATAGTTGATCAGGCTATATTCGTCCAAGATCTGACTACATACCCCGAAGCTGGATCATGGTGTCCAACTTGTCTCAATACTTTTATGTTATTGCTATTGTGATACTGAACTAGTGAGTGCGATGGTACGGATACTTTTATAAAAATACGAATTTTTATTTTTAAAAGTATTTTTGAAAGGCTACGTCAGAGAATTTTGTCCTGTTGTATTTATAGTTTGTATATCTTATGTGGTTCAATATACTTAGTTTATTATAAACAAAGCTCTGATACCAATCTGCCACACCCCCAAACCGGAACGGCGGAAACGTTCGAGGGCGGAGGACGTCATGTTCAATATCATAACCATAGTGAAGAAAGTAAACACAACCATCATAAATATGATTTAAAAGGTTACATCGTTGCAAAATACATGTTTCCAAATAAATTACATATGGTGTCAAAATAGTTCAAAAGAAATCTACGCCTTAGCGTCTTGCCTTCAAAAGTCTTGTGGTTACCTGTATTACTGATTACCTGAGAATACAAGTTGTTTTTGAAAGAGTATCAGCATTAAAGCTGGTGAGTTCATAAGCAATTTATGAATGAAAAATGAATGTTGTTCTTTGAAGTTTGTTACAGGTTTGTTTCAAGAAAATCCAATATTATCTAAAAGGTTTAGTGTAGTCTTAACTGAACCAAGACTTAGTATATGTAAGTAAATCGTCACACTTATATGTGGTTTTATATTTAAATAAAACTCCTTTTCGTGAAATCCTTAAATTCACGTGAACGGTGTGTTTGTTAATTTCTCATGTGAGTTGTTATAACCATACTATGACTCGAAGACCTCGTACTCGAAGTTCTTCAAGCGTCGGATATTATGACACTTGTCACCCCAGACCTGCCGGTCTAGCTGTTGCAAGCAGCTCAGGTGCGGGTTGTCAAACCCAATATAGATCTATACACAACTATCACGCTCTCCCTACAAGAGATTCTGGCTATAACTACAGGACTTTTCTGTTGTACCAAAGAGTACTCCGAAGATGAGTGTCTCACAAATTTATTCATTAACATGTTCACGTAGTTTGTAATAAAATACTCGCTTTGTAAATCGATAGTATTAGCGTTTGAGGTGTCCAAACTATACCTATTATAGTTTTATCAAAATGTTTTATGTTGTAAATGAAACCTTGCTATGCATGACTTTGTATTTCAATAAAATGACATTGAAAATGCTAAGTATAAAATCTTACACACCTTGCTCAACATTTTACAAGGTGTGAATAACTCTTAAACTTGTTTTAACAATTTAACTCTAAACTGTCACTGTTTTAGATTATTTATAGAAAAATCATCGTAAGTCGAAAACTAAATTCGCAAACTCGGAGAGTTTGGAAAAAGAATCTACTATGTTCACAAATTTTCTTATAATTTTTCGTGGTCTAAAACCAGTGTGAAAATGTTCATTTTCACAACCTGGTCCAATTTCGTTGCTGCAGTGATAGGAAGTTTTGTAAAAATCACCAAAAATTGTACGAAAATCGTATGGAGAAGTGCAAGTAGTCATTTTAAAGGCATAAACCTGAACAATTTTCATATTGAACAGTTTTGAAAATTATTAAGTTTAAGTTGGGTAAAATAGTTTGTGAACAGGTCATAACTTTTCAGTTGTAAGCTGTCAAGTTAAGTTTTAAATATGTTTTAGTGTTTTAACTTGTATCCCCCCCCCCCCCTGAAAACTAAAGAAAACTAGAAAATGTAGGGGTATGAACTCACCTTGAGTGATTCTTGGAAGAGTGGAAAGGTCGAAGACGAGGAATATCAAGTCAAGAACACTTGATGAACACGTGAGAGTTTGGATGATCCTAAGAACGATTTGTTTGGTGTTAAAACGGGTGTAGATAATTCACTGATGTTATGGAAACATGGAATAAAACTTGAGTTTAGATGAAATACTTACCAAAAGTGAAGTAGTTGCTCAAGAACACTAGCACAAAGTGGTGGGAAGTAGAGAGAAAAGAGTTTTCTTGAGGTGGTTTGAAAAGTGTAAGTGTTTGAAATGATCAAGTGAGCCAAGAAATCCTCTAAGGATTTCTATATATATTGAAGGTTGCTGGAGCAACTTGTAAGTTTGAAGTGATGTTTGTATTGGTTTGTGTGATGTGGATAGGGTTGGGTTAATGGGGAAGTGACACATGGAGGCAAGTGGGCACACTCGACCCACTTGTGGGGTAAAATATCCTTAGATATTTCTATTAATGAAATAATGATTTTTAATTAATAAATCCTTGAGAAATAAATAAAATATGAGTTTTGGGGGTTTAAAATGGTAAAAATATGAACTTGGTGAAAAAATCCCGTAAAAAACGGGCTTAAGAGGCAAAAGTAGTCGAAAATCGGGAGAAGGGAGCGAACCCGCAAGGGGTTCGGTGCTTAAGGCTAAGGACCGAGAGTGGCACAAGGAGGAACCAAAGGTGGAGGTTCGGTTCGCAGGTTTCGGTCCGAGGGGTGGCTTGGCTTCTGACAAGTTCGCCTCTGACAACTTCGGTCCTTATGAGAGGTTCGACCCTGAAAGGTTCCCTCTAAGAGGGTTTCGGCCCTAATTAGCCGTTTTTCAATATAACTTCTCATTTTGAGTGATTTTTGGCCAAGCTAAGGTTCAGGATGACCCGGTTGACTATAAAACATTGAGAGAGATTTTGAGAGAGATTTGAGAGAGATTCACTTTTAGCCATTTTTATCGAATAATCTTGCAATGCAAGGTCCGTGGACCCCGTTATACTTCATTTATGATTATTTTAAGTCCATTCATAGTCGTGTTTTGATGCGTTTAACTCCCTTCTTAGGGTTTCACATTGATAAACACATATATTTACCGAGACACTCGAATTCTTGACATACAAATGTACGTTTTCATAGAATAACTTTTAATCATACAAGTATTATACAAGATTGACCGGTTTGACTTGTTGACTTGACTTTGAATTTTTGACTTTGACTTTGAATTTGACGGTTGTCACATCGATTGACCAAGAGTGCCCATTTCTTGGCTATACGGGAGAGCTCATCGGCCGAGAAATTGGCCGAAGTGTACGTTCGCGAGATCGTATCACGCCATGGGGTTCCTGTTTGCATTGTCTCTGATTGGGATGTCAGGTTTACCTCCCGCTTCTGGCAAAAGTTTCACAAGGAGCTGGGTACTCGGATGCACTTCAGCACAGCATTCCACCCGCAAACAGACGACCAGAGCGAGCGGACTATTCATACCCTCGAGGACATGTTGAGGGCGTGTGTCATTGATTTCGGTGGGAGTTGGGATTCCCACCTACCACTTACGGAGTTTGCCTACAACAACAGCTATCATCCAACCTTGGTGCCCCGTTATTTGAGCTGTTGTACGGGCGGAGATGTCGCACCCCGGTTTGTTGGGGCGAGGTTGGCCACAGGGTGATGGGTAGGACGGAGGTGGTCTTGCAGACTACCGAGAAGATTCAATAGATTAGGCAGCGGCTGCAGACCGCTCAAATTCGGCAGAAGAGTTACGCCGACCGACACCGCTCCGAGTTAGAGTTTCAGGTCGGTGACATGGTACTCCTGAAGGTCTCGCCCTGGAAAGGCGTGATCCGCTTCAGGAAGAGGGGAAAATTAGGTCGCCGATATATTGGGTCGTTCAGGATTATTTCTAGCGTTGGAAAGGTAGCTTACAGACTAGAGCTGCCGGAGGAGCTTAGTCGGATGCACAACACTTTCCACGTATCGCAGCTGCGAAAGTGCATTATGGATCAAGAGGAAGTGGTGTCGCTGGATGATATTCAGGTTGATGAATGCCCGAATTACATAGAGAGGCATGTGGCCATACTGGAGAAGAAGATGAAGATTCTGAGGAATAAGGAGATACCTTTGGTGAAAGTACATTGGGAGCATCGGAGGGGGTACGAGTGGATGTGGGAGTTGGAGGCTAAAATGCGGGAGCATTACCCGGAATTATTCGCTGCAGCAGACTTCGAGGAAGTAGTCTAGTTCAAGTGGGGGAGAATTGTAACGCCCCGAT
This sequence comes from Lactuca serriola, assembly GCF_051521515.1. Taxonomy (NCBI): domain Eukaryota; kingdom Viridiplantae; phylum Streptophyta; class Magnoliopsida; order Asterales; family Asteraceae; genus Lactuca; species Lactuca serriola. The sequence goes on along the minus strand of NC_136412.1, from coordinate 284,478,622 downwards.
TCTCAGGTATTGATTTAATGTATGAGTTTCTTGATTTCAAGGGTTATTCGACAAGTTGATTGCCCGACTCGTCGAGTAGCAGCGGGTTGGTCCACTTATTTTAACGACCTACCCGCCGAGTCCAAGAAGGGACTCGACGAGTAGGAGCTGGCAGATGAAACCCTAAATCTCGGGGGTTTTCATCCTATTTAAAGGATCATTAGCCTCCTCCAGCCTCCCCTTTACTGCCCCTTGTCCCTCTCAAACCCTAAATCGTGTGTGTGTGTCCTTTTGGTGTGTGCAAGCTTGGAGGAGGAACTTTGGAGAAGGAAACACTTGGGGAAGAAAGGAAATCAAGGCTAGGAACTCGTGGGGAGCTAAGAGATTCATCAGTTGTCACTCTCTGGAAGGTATTAAGTTGTTCCTTTATCTCATCTCTCTTTTTACCTCTTTTGGATGGGTTTTATGAAAGGCTCCCCATGTTTAAGCTAAGCTCTGAAGTTGTAACTTCAGATCTGGAATCCCTTTGACCTCTAGATCCCTAAAGTCACCAGCCTTGCCTAGTAGGAGCCTTCTCTCAAGTGTGGAAATTCATTGCAAGCTTAGTTTTGCCATTTAAGGGTCTTAAAGCTTTACATGCACGTAAAGTTTGTGACTTTACGTGATAAACATGCCCTAGAAGCTTGGATCTGTAATCTAGAACCTTGCCATGGCTTAAAAAGCTTCTGCATGGATAAAGGTCTGCAAGAACTCGGCAAGCTGGATGAACGACTCGGAGAGTCCGTTGAAGATGGCCATGAACTCAACGAGTTGGATGAACAACTCGACGATTCCATTAAAGATTGCCTTGAACTCGGCGAGTCGGCTAGGGTTTCTCCAACTTCTTGGACATGTATGAACTCGACGAGTTAAAAGGGAAATCGATGAGCCAATCAAGGATTTCACGACTTCTCGAGTTCAGGAAGGACTCGACGAGTCGGTGAACCGCACTCGGCGAGTTGAGTCAACATGGACTGTTGACTTTGACTGTGTACTTTGACTTGGACTAAGGGTTGACAAGTTGACTTCTGAGGGTATTCTGGTTAATTTGGAGATTTATGAAAAAGGTTTTTATGGTAACTATAGGTGGTGGAGTTCGTGTTGGTGATCCGGGAGTTGAGCTTTCTAGTTTCAGACGACAGTTGGAAGGTGAGTTATCCTCACTATACTAAGGGGTTTAAGGCACCCAGGCCGGCCCATTTGATATATTATCTTGAGCTTTGTTAGATGTTGAGTATGACTTAGTGTTGCATGCTAGGGGTTATGCCTGTTAGGTAGGTCTGTAAGGTAGGTCTGTAGGACTACCTGTGATGTTATATGGTTATTGCATGCTCGATTCTTATGATTTATGTGTTTGTCATATGGGATGGGTTGAGGTTGTACTTCTTTGTGCGATAGCCAACAAACCCTAGGTGCATTCCAGTTACGAGCTAAGGGAGACTCGTACTGTGGGCTCGCGAGCATTCCAGCTATGGGCTGAAGGAGACTCGTACTGTGGGCTCGTAGGTATTACAGTCTGTAAGGCTGTAGATCCGTTATGTGTTGTTCTGTTCAGTTGTTATGATATGTTATTGCTGACATGGTTATGTGGACTTGTTAGGTGCATTTTGTGCACCTTTTTGCACACCTTTTAGTCCTATTTTATGCATCTATTTAGCATAATTGTCTTTCATTTGTCTTGTATTTCATCATATTTCATGTTAGTCTCTAGAACAACCTTATTTGCACATTTTCATGTCTTTTTCAGGTAAACCGGAGGTTGGAACGCACTTTGGGAAGTGTCGGGAAGCATTGGTAAAGATTTCGGGATGATCGGGCGAAGAACAAAAAGTTAGAAAAATAAAGTTTGGATTCGGAGTCAGAGGGGTACACGGGCCGTGTTGGATTTACACTGCAAAACCAACACGGTCCGTGTTGACCAAAAAGAGGAGCTGTTGACCATGTTGAACATGGGCCATGTTAGATTTACTCTATGTTCAACACAAGCCGTGTTCGACCCAGAAACCAACTTTTGGCAGTTTTTCCTATCTTTCATATTACGGGTTAAGGGCCATTTTTCACACACACAACATATCAGAGCACCATTGGAGAAGAGAATTCGAAGGTTTTTGCAAGGGTTTGTCCGTTAATCATTTGGAAACATTAATTCTCGTTTTTGTAAGTTGTAATTACACTTAATTTCATCTTCTAGACTTGTGATCTTGTTCTAGCCATGTGTGGCTAGAACCCTAACTTCTCCAATTTCATGTTTTGACTTTTTGGTTGTGAATCAAATCATATGACCTGATGTTTGTGTTTAATTTCTATCTAGTGAAATTGATTTTACTTCAATCGAATGTTTGATTCTAATAATGATTCTTATTGGCCATTTGAATTAGGGTTAGGTCATTCAAGTTATTCATTTTTCAAAATCCGTAATTGTTTTGTGAATTGAACCAAGTAACAAGCATTAAATTGATTTCTTATGAATGAATTTAGTGTAAATCTTTTCACACATTCTTATGCTCCCGAGCTTGTGAGTAGTATTGGGTGTCGTTAGGAACATTCACAATAAGCTTAATGCAATCTTTTAATCTATTTCTAAGAGCTTGTTTAGATTAGGTTAGTAAGGTTAGGATTAATCAAAGAGCTTGTTTTGATTGATTAATGTGGTGAATGGAAAGTGTTATAGCTTGTTAACACTTTCACATACCAACTTAGATAGAATGAAACAAATGTCTTGTCATCTTTGATTCACATTGCTGGATTGTCATACATGGAGTTGGAGTCCTTACAAAATCTGAACTTAATTCATTATTTTAGTTGTTTACTCGTGTTTTATATTGGTTTGCTACATCATTACACGCACCCCCCTTACTTAATCTTTTATCAACAAATACCTTACGCAAAGAGGTATATACTAATTATCCCGTGTCTCTGTGGATCGACCCTACTTGCCTTGTACTACCTTTCTAGTGCAATAGAGTAGTGTACTTGGAGTCATTTGTACCCCTTTATTTGTTGGGTTTGACACGCCTAACAATTGGCGCCGTTACAGGGGACACAGTGTTACTAATTCTTTATGCCAAGATCTTTTCGTACAGGTACACCATTACCATTTGATTCGAAGATAGAGAAGCCTGCAAGGAGAATACGGAGGCAAGCCAAGCTTAGTAGGAGGCAACCGGTTTCCAAGACTTCTTCGCCATCTACTCCCCCGATCATCAACATTTGGGAGGACATACCCCTCTCAAGTGTATCCGCATCAGAAACAAAAAGCCCATCACCCTCACCACAACCATCATCACCCATAAATACCACTCCACCCTCTTCACCTAATCATCATATCCCAAACACTACACCCACAGAAACATCAATTACTACTCATACCATGGGAGATAACCACGGAGGGAATCCACCTCCAAATCCACCACCCAAACAAACCCTCCGCCAATGGTCAAGACAAGAGGTTACTCAACAACCTCTTTGTATCACATATCTAGCTGCCACAAACCTTGAACTAAAATCCGGGTTTATCCAATTACTCCCAACTTTTAGAGGTTTGGAGAATGAAGATCCTCACAAGTTCCTCACTGAGTTCCATGTAGTATGTGTGGGTATGAAACCACACAATGTCACGGAGGACCAAATCAAGCTTAGGGCATTCCCCTTTGCGGTGCAAGATGCAGCCAAAGACTGGGTTTATGACCTCCCACCGGGGATGGTTACTACTTGGGTAGATCTTGCAAGGTTGTTTTTGGATAAGTACTTTCCCGAGATGAAAGCTTCAGCCCTACGGAGGGAAATCATTGGAATCAAGCAGCACAAGAGAGAAGCTTTTCACACATATTGGGAGCAATTCAAGAAACTTTGTGCTCGATGCCCAAAGCATGGAATTACCGAATATCAGCTTCTTTAATATTTCATTGAAGGAATGACTTCAATGGAAAGAAGGCTTCTTAATGCCTCCAGTGGCGGATCTTTACCCGACAAGAATCCTTCTAAAATCCGCAATCTAATCAAGAACATGGCTGTAGATTCCAAACATTCAAGCCATGATGAAGAATGGTACACGGATGCACCCCGAGGTGTAAAGGATGTCCAAACTCCTCAAATTGAAGCTCAATTATCCAAGCTTACGAAAGTGGTTATGATGCTAGCCAAAGACAAAGGTGTGTAGCCCACACCCCGCCCATGCGGTATTTGTACTCAAGTGGGGCATCCAACCGACATGTGCCCTCAACTTCAAGAGGAAGATTATGAAGAAGTAAAAGCCATGGGAGGTTTCTTGGGTCTAATTAAAGGGGATATGAGCAGCCATGGGGTGATCAAAGATGGAGTAACAATCAAGGTTGGGGAGGAAATCAACCAGGAAATTATCAACCAAGTCAACCACATCAATACCAACAAAGACCACCTTTTCCATCACAAAACTTTCAACCAAGGCAACCAAAACACCCTCCTCAACAATCAGGTTCATCAAGTATGTCCTTAGAGGACATAGTGAAGACTTTGGCAACTAGTACACAAGCTTTCCAACAAGAGACAAAAGCAAGCATAAAGAACTTAGAGAAACAAGTTTCATAGCTTGCTACTTCCATAAGCAAATTAGAATCTCAAGGAAAGTTACCTGCACAAACTGAAACAAACCCAAGGCACAACGTGTGTGCCATCACATTGAGAGGCGGAAAGAGCTATGATGGTCCAAAAGTGTCGGATGATCAAAAGGAAGAAAAAATAGTGGTCGAAGAGGCAACCAAAGAAGATATGAAGGAAGAGAAAACAATCGAAAAGAATTCCTTCATCACTGAGTCTAAAGCCACACCTGCTCCATTTCCCGAAAGATTAAAGAGCACAAAGAAAGAACAGGAGGAGAATGAGATCATGCAAATGTTCAAGAGAGTTCAAATCAACATTCCACTCCTCGAGGCCCTCAAGCAGGTACCTAGATATGCAAGGTTCCTTAAGGATATTTGTGTATCTAAAAAGAAATTAAAAGGAAATCAAGTCGTAACAGTTGGGGAACATGTATCTGCGATTTTGCAAAAGAGGATGCCCCCGAAGTGCAAGGATCCCAGTGTCTTTACCGTACCTTGCAGATTGGGGAATCTTCATGTACCCTGAGCCATGCTTGATCTAGGTGCATCCGTAAATGTCCTACCATATTCTCTTTTCAAATCAATTGGTGTAGGAACATTGAGCAAAACCGGTGTGATCATCCAACTTGCCGACCGGTCTTTGGTACACCCAAAGGGTGTACTAGAGGACGTGTTAGTGCAAATCGATGAATTTATCTTCCCGACTGATTTTTATGTCTTAGATATGGGAGATGATGAATCTCCAAGTTCAAGTTCCATACTTTTAGGTAGACCTTTTCTTAAAACTTCCAAAACAAAAATTGATGTCTACAATGGAACTTTAAGATGGAATTTGATGGTCAAGTTATCAACTTCAATGTTCATGAAGAAAAAAAGGTTCCTTACGAGGTTCAATCCGTCAATTTTGTGAATTTGATCGAGCCCTCAACTAAAAAGGGTTTAAGTTTATCTAACAATGAATTTCTAGAGTTAGTTTTGCAAGGAAAACTAGACAGGGATAAAGCCAAAGAGCTTTCAAAGGAGGTCGATATGGACAATGAGGTGTTGGAGAGTTTGGAGTTTATTGATGACAAGAAGCATGTGAGGAGTGATGATATAAAACCTAAGCCATCCACCAAAGTCAAAATCCTTCCACCGGTGGAACAAGCGCTAGTTCCGGGAGCAAAAACTCCACCGGACCCTATAAAGCTAATACATGTCGAGATGGAGAGCACTCAACCGGTCATCAACTCAAATAAACTATCGAAGAAGGAAGAGAGTGAGTTGATAACCATGCTGAACAAATACCAAAAAAGGATTGAGTGGACAATCTCTGATATTAAAGGGTTAAGTCCTTTTTGGTTTGTTCGCAAAAAGAAATCCAAAGGAAGGTTGAAGGTTCAGTTGAAGGAGGTGGCAAGAAGATTGATGTGTTGGAGAGGCCCACATAATTAGAACGAAGCATATGCAGGGGCAAAGTCGAGCCAACGACTTAAAACAAGGACAACTTACCGGGAGGCAACCCGGGGGTATTTTAGTCTTTTTCTTTAAAAACATTTCCATTTCTTTGAGTTTTTGGTTTTTAATGTTCCAGATGAATTTAAGCATGTTTTTAAATCACCAAACGGACCTCGGGATGTAAAACCATTTCGTTTGAATGAGAGGGAATTTTTGGGCTCAAAAAGTGGGAAGTGGCAAACAGAGCCGTACACGACCCGTGTTCATTTTTGCCTTATATTGAACACGGGTCGTGTTCAAACGAGGCAAACATTTTCGCAGTCAGAGGGGTACACGACCCGTGTCATTTTTCCCTTATGCCCAACACGGACCGTGTTTAGCCATTTTTAGAATTTTAAACCCCCTACACGGACCGTGTGTTTTTACACTAAAAGAACACGGACCGTGTTCGTGCTGCAGACCAAATGTGTTTTAAGTGTAAAAGTCGGTTTTTATCACCCCCATTCACCTACAACTCACCCCCAAAACAATTTCTCTCTTCCAAGAACCCCTAGGTCCGAATTTTTCACAATTTGTTTTGTGCTTTTGGGCTTGATACTTTATGTAGGCAAGCTTGGGGAGGTTGAAGAGGAGGTTCTCACCACCAACTGCAAGGCTCCAAGAACGATTCGGTAAATTCTTTCCATATCTTTAATCGTTCATATTTTGCTTTAAAATTCAATATGTGTGCACTTATAATTGTTTTGGACCTTACCCGACCCGACTACCATCCCGCACCACCTTCCGATGATTAGGTTGTTCCACCATCTCCGAGCATCGGGGACGATGCTTATCTTTAATCTTGGGGAGGGGTAGAGTTGTACATTAGGTTTATCCATGCGTTTCATGTTCATATTCATCCAAAAAAAAAGATTTTAGCCTTCTTATTTTCCTTTTCTTGCATTCTGCATTTTAAAAGCTATAAAACCCAAAAATATTTTCTAGTTTTTGCATCCTATTTTCATTCATTGTTTCCAAAAAAAAATTACGAGATGAATACTATCTTTACATACAAGTGCTCCATGAAGTGGGAAAACGAAAAATCAAAATGGAAAAAAAATACCGAAGCAACCGGATTGTTACCGGAAGTGTAGAATCAGCTGTCATAACTAGGGGACCCAAACACCGTAATTCGAGACCCTAGCCTTAGATAATAAAAAGAAATTATATTGAAACGTTTTTTGGGCGGTAATAACAGCTTTAGGATGATTTGCTTCTGAATGTTTAATAAGAATCTTTATCGGCAACTCTGGACCCACAGGACGCGTACCTATTTGTTGACACACGTTACCCTCGCGGTAACAGAGAGCTTAAGTATCAGATCCACACAGTCAAGAAAGAAGAAAGGGTACAACTGTCACATCCAGTACCCCAATCATAAATTCAAGTGCCAAAATGAAGAAACTTTCAAAAAGTCAAAAGTTGATTGAAGAATTCAAAGCTCAAAATGAAGATACAAATCCAAGTTCAATCAAAATTAAAAGCCAATTCAAGTCAAATCTGGCGAATGAAGAACTGTGTGATATGATACTTGTGGCTCTCGAAAAAGTGAAAGCGTAGGAGCTGGGTCCCTTCGGGTGGGCTCACTATTTCAGTGAAGGCTGATTCGTCGTGACGGGTTCTGAAGGATGTGTCGATTCTGATTCTTGGCCATCTAGTCTTAAGGACATGAGATCTGGACTATGTTATTTTCACCCATAAAGCTTATTAAGGTATAAAGTTTTAATAAAACTAGGGTTGGATTATTGGGTTACACCGTTTCGGGTCTTCCTTACTTTGGGAGTCTGTGATATGTGGAAGGGAGCAGGATGGTTGCCTAGGTATTAATGATTAAAGCAATATTGATGTAAAGTCTGATCATAGTTGTATAGATTATTTAATTGCGCCTTAAATTTCTTTTTGATACATTTTGTTTCTTTAGTGCTTCTGTACATAATTTTTCTTTTCCTTTTTAATTGTTTGCATTGCATGCATTCATCCCTAGTCCTTAGAATCTTCTCTTCCCCTTTTGTTCTAAGTTTCTTTCTGTCATCTAGAAATCGTCCTGTTTTGTCTGTTTCTTGTTCTTTCTTGAGGACAAGAAAGGTCTAAGCTTGGGGAGATTTGTTAGGTGCATTTTGTGCACCTTTTTGCACACCTTTTAGTCCCATTTTATGCATCTATTTAGCATAATTGTCTTTCATTTGTCTTGCATTTCATCATATTTCATGTTAGTCGCTAGAAAAACCTTATTTGCACATTTTTACATCTTTTTCAGGTAAACCGGAGGTTGGAACGCACTTTGGGAAGTGTCGGGAAGCATTGGTGAAGATTTCGGGATGATCGGGCGAAGAACAAAAAAGTTGGAAAAATCAAGTTTGGATTCGGAGTCAGAGGGGTACACGGGCCGTGTTGGATTTACACTGCAAAACCAACACGAGCCGTGTTGACCAAAAAGAGGATCTGTTGACCATGTTGAACACGGGCCATGTCAGATTTACTCTATGTTCAACATGGGCCGTGTTCGACCCAGAAACCAACTTTTGGCAGTTTTTCCTATCTTTCATATTACGGGTTAAGGGCCATTTTCACACACACAACATATCAGAGCACCATTGGAGAGGAGAATTCGAAGGTTTTTTGCAAGGGTTTGTCCGTTAATCATTTGGAAACATTAATTCTCGTTTTTGTAAGTTGTAATTACACTTAATTTCATCTTCTAGACTTGTGATCTTCTTCTAGCCATGTGTGGCTAGAACTCTAACTTCTCCAATTTCATGTTTTGACTTTTTGGTTGTGAATCAAATCATATAACCTGATGTTTGTGTAATACCCCGGATTCCCAGGTATTATTTGTTCTTGTATTTTTTGGTGATTTGTGAGGAGACTCGGCGAGTTGGAGCCCAAACTCGTCGAGTATGATTGCGGTTATGGGCGCGGGTTCGCGTCTGGACTCGGCGAGTCCATGCTATTTAATGAAACCCTAATTCCCCGGGTTTGGAGCCTATTTAAGGGCACTTATAGCCTCCCATTGCGGCTACCAGTCCCTTGAGAGAACCCTAAGAGAGCTAAATCGCTTTGAGAGAGAAGAAGTCACTTTTGGATCTTTGCATCCTTTGTTTAGCAAGAAGAAGGTGACAAGAGCAAGGAGGAGGTGAGATTCAAGAAGATCCAGAGTCCAGAGACTTCATTTTGAGGTAATAGTTCATTCAAGCAGAGCAGTGGGGCCAGTGATGAGGAGATCCGCCGGATCATCCATGAGGAGGTGGCTGTAGCCATCAGGGCAGAGATACCAGAGATGTTCGGGTCTATTAAGACCACGTTGATTGAGACTATCGACGAGCATTATGCTGCTCTTTCTGAGGATGCTGTTGCAGCGGCCACCGCAGCTATTGCTGCCGCGAGGCCGCAGGTGGTGATGCGTTGCTGTTCCGAGAGTTTAGCAACACAAAACCGTCGGAGTTTGATGGGACCCAGGACCCGGTGGCAGCTATGAGATGGATTTCAGACATAGAGGGGTGTTTCTTCACTTGCTCATCTCCTGAGCATTTGAGAGTTTGGTTCACACTGAACCAGCTTCGCTTGGGAGCGAAGGACTGGTGGAAGTTTGTGACGGCGCACTTTACGCCTGTTGAGCTTGCGACAGTGACCTAGGAGGGGTTCACTGCCATGTTCCGAGATGAGTACGTTCCCCTGGTGGAGAGGGAGCGTTTGGACCAGGAGTTTCTGACCCTCAAGCAGGGTACTGAGTCTGTTACGGTGATTACCAGGATGTTCCACGAGAGGGCAATGTTCTGCCCTGAGCACGTGTCCACTGAGCAGGCACATATGAGCCGATATTTGAGTATCTTGAGGAGAGACATTCGGGAGTTCGTAGTGAACTCCTCGTACCGGACATTTGTCGAGCTTCAGGCAAATGCCCGGAAGAGGGAGATTGAGCTAGAGACTCAGGCTAGGGAGGAGGCGGAGTCTCATGGGAGGGATCGGCGACCGGCATAGTCCCAGCCGGCAGCCAAGCAGGCCAAGCCCGCTGATCCCAAAACAGGGAGCCAGAAGGGTCGCACTTGTGAGAAGTGCGGCAAGGGTCATGATGGAGTTTGTAGAGCTGGATCTTGATGTTGGGTTATGTGCATTCTAACACTTCCTAAGTGTACATGCAACCCTAAATACCTTGGATCTATGTTTTCTCTATTATACATGCAAATAAGAACATCCAAGGTATTATCCTAATCTAGCATACAAAAACTATGAATGTAACAAGATAGAATACATACCTCTTGATGTAGCTTGATGTCTTCAAGCTTTAAGAGCTTAGCCCCAATAGTGTGGAAGCCTCAAGTGGAATCACAAATCACCAAGACACCTTGGAATACTTTAGAGAATATGATTACTTGGTTCTCTCTAGTGAAATTGGCTAGCCCTTCTTTAGTGTATCCACACTAGTGCCTATTTCACCAACCAAAGACATCTTTATATAGTATGGAGGATTAGGGTTAAACCCTAATACCCATGACCTTTCATTTCCTAGGATCCATGGGTTAAACACTCCATGGACTATCCATGAAAGCTTAGCCCAACCTAAATGAACTTGGCCCATTCCATATATATAAGAGTCCATATTTAATTAGTTCCTTTTGATCACTTAATTAATTATAAATTAATTCTTGATCAATACTAATTAAATAATATGATTCCATATTAATATATTAGAACTTATAATATATTAATATTAATCATAAACATACTATTCTCAAAAGATTATCCATATAAATTGTGTCGGTGAAGTGCAACCCAAATGGACCATGCCGGGTCGGGTCAAGTACATACCAAATATAGTTATGGACTTAGACATTAATCCAACAGTCTCCCACTTGGATAAGTCTAAAACTATTATTGCGTATGACTTCAAACCTAACTGGCAATCGTAGCTCTTAAAGCTGCTGTCGAACTCTGATCTTGTCAACGAACTTGTCCATTAGATAAGGGATCATATATTCCTCCATTCTAGATATCATATGGACTGAGACATGGATTATAATCATTCTCTCTGTCCATTTGTTGTTTCCCGATTTCCGATTTATGACGACTGACTAATTGAACAAATCAAATCAGTCCTGGCCCGGCCGAGCACTTCCATTTGTCATCATCAAATCATCGAGGGGCCCACAGATATCGCTTTTATCCCGAAGGTAAAAAGAATGGATAAACTTCGACTCATATGGCTTGTTCTACTACTTGTTGAATCATACACAAAGGCACGTTTTATAGCACCGAGTTACCAAATGCGTTTTCGTGCAATCAATGTACAACCAACTCATAGTAACAACTCATATCTCTAGGTTTGAAGAATATAAGATATTATTGTCTCATGATCACTCGTGATAAAATCCATGAAGTGATTCCAATGAGCGCGGGTTGAATCCAATACTCAGAACTTATGAGCACTCATGAGTGTTGTAGCCCTTTGTCCAACACCTTAGACCTCTACAAGCCAACCCATGACAGTCTTAATTCATATCTACTTCCAACATATGACCGACTGTGGATGTTTGAATAACTTAGTCATTCAGGAAGAATAACCCAGTTTATTCGGGAAGTCAAAACATGCAAAATAAAACACAATAATAATTGAATCCAATATGGTATCAACCCTTTGAACATAAATAAAACACCTTTTATTTATCACCATATGATTACACATTATTCATTGTATACTGTTTCAGCTATCAACTTTATTCTTGAATTTAAAACAATAGTTGTCCCATGCTCCAAGCATGTACACTATGTTTTCTTAAACACTAGTCATGCCACACACCAAGTATGCATACTATGTTTGTCTATGATCTTTATTTTGTGAACTAGATCAATTGAACATAACTTCAATGATTCTCTTTTCACACTCCCAAATCCTTACTGCAAATGCAAGAATTCCAAATTCATGCCATTTACAGAAATCTGTTAGATTCTAAACTTATATGCATTGATCCTCTTGTAACGATTATGCACAAAGTCACAAAGACTTGGCAACAATCATTACAGAGTATTCCAAAGGAGATCAACTCCTTGAAATATCCTTCTTGCATTAAGTTTCCTTAATCTTACACAGATTGAAAATTCTAACTTTGAAACATTTCCAGATTCCATTTTGACTATCACTTCTGAACAAGAGTTGCCTCCTTACAGATTATGTCAATATGGTCCTTCCAGAATTATCACTATACTTCCAATTGTCCTTGAGTAACCAATCTTTGGTAAACCTTAGATTGTCCTCGACAATTGTTTAATCCTTTTAGTCATATCCAGTTCTAAACCTTTTCCCTTCTTAATGCCCCAGGCATTTTGGAAAATTTTAGAACGGATGAATATAGCACATGTAATCGATCCTATATCCGAAGCATATGGGACACGATTCATGATGTCTTACATAAAGACTAAACCAGTCTTTTGCTATAATATTTCCATTTCAATTTGCCAAGTTCTCATAATTCAGATTATGAAAAGGGATGCCGTAATCATAATCGAATTTTAGAACGCAAATAATGGACCCATATACAGAATTTCCTTATGTTGAGCCATTCCAACATGAAATTCATATATATCCTTGACTAAATGATTAAAACCTCATGATCTAAGCTTATAGATTTGAGATGAAGCATAATTTCCTCTCCCTTAATTATAGCAAAACAACTTTTTCCCAATTGAAACTTTTGTTTTCTATAATTAACATTGCTAACTTGCAATACTTATCATAATTATCATGCTCCCACTAACATGATGATTATTAGCATAACACTTATGCTCCCACTAGCTTTGACATGTACTCAGAAATCAGCTGGACAGTCTGAAATTTAGATTCACACACCCTTTCCGTAGATAGCTCACCTGTGTGTCTAAGCAATTTCAAGAACCATGAAAAGGGATACCGTAATCATGGTCTCAATTGCTTAGGCATTTGCCATTTCTCACAAGTCCATGTTAGTGTGCCGGTTAACCACACGCGCTCCACTAACGACTTTTGAAAATGCAAATAACACAATTGATATCTTCATAAAATCTACTTAGTGAAAGCGTTTCCTCACCATCATTTTCATGAATCGGAGAGAAACCTTATGACACTTAGATTTATATGGTGTATGAGTTCCTACCCATATGAATTTGTCAAACCATAATCACAAGACAAAGATAATGAAAAATCCAAAACCATATGGATTGAACTCAATCTTAACTTCTTGCCACCTGGCAGCTCAAGGGCCTGCCATTGCTTCCAAGTTGTTATGCAACAAACTGAGAACTCTAAGAACTCATATGCAAAGCCAACTTTAACTGGAATGGGCACAGATATGTCAACACGATAGGTTATAAACCTCAAGTCGTGTGCTAGTGAAGAACTTCAGGTTTTATTCTTGATTATTTCTTGAGACTTTCAAGACCTTTAAGACTCCCGCTGTCCTCTTGACATATAAGACTCCCTTGTCAAACATCCAAGAGATAGTGCGGATTCTAATCAAGAAAAACACTTTACCCAATTGGCCTAAGTTGTTCTTTGTTTTATCCAAAACATCACAACTTACCAATTTCAAATGTACAAGAGTAGAAAATTTTTACTCTTACATTTGACAAGTGTTTTAAACCTTCTTTAAGACATGTCACTCAAATGACAATCTTGGAGTATGACTCTAAGACTTGTATTGGAATGAAGTATGACTCATCTTCTTGATTTAACCATTTCAACAATTCAAGTTCCTCTTCTTAGTCATAAGAATGCACTAAGATTTCCTTAGAGAACTAATTTTGATATGGTTTCTTAATCATTAAGATGATCACAAAAACTGATACTAAAGTACTCTCCCATCTTTTCAGATTTGAGAAACTTTTATCCTTCTGCCTAATTTGATTCTTCTTATTCGCTCTGCCTTACATTGGAACCTTTTCCAATGTCTCAGAGTTACACTTAAGCATGTAAGTATAATCATATTTACTGAGCTTTAGTAAACTATGACGAATAATCTTATCGATCTTTTGTGGTGGACTTAATCAGTGCACAAGACTGTGTACTCGATCCTTTAGTCCTTCACTTGACTCACACATCCATGTGAACCAGTAATTAGTCTTAATTTTTCCAAAACTTGAAAGTTCTCATTCATCATGCTATATAACTTGCATGATTCCAAGTCCCGGTCCAAATGAAACTTGGGTGATGAGAATCTTTCCTTATTTGGTAAATATAGACATTACCACAAATGAAAGAATCAACTTCATATTTCCACTCTTGCTCTTAATGGAATCATATAAGCAACAATTTTTCCTCAAAAGCCATTGTAAGGATATTTTAAAATAAATAAAATCAAAAAAATTTTCTTTTATTTTAAAACTTTGCGGAAAAACTTATCCTTACAATCCATATGAAAACTTGTTGTTATCTATTCCTAAGCAATATCTCATAACTCCTAAGAAGTTGCTCAAGAATCCGATCTTCAAACTATGCGATAGAAATCCATCTACGCCATCAGATTCAGCATATTCTTTCTTTAAGTTTCTTCACTTTTCTTTGATTCTTAAAACATCACCATGTGACCCAGTCACATCATGTATCAGGAATCTCAGAATAGAAACTTAACAGAGTTAGATAGTGGTCTTTACCTGAAGTAGAGTCAAACTTATTGACTTTAACATCCTTAGGTAAATTTGGCAGCTTCGCAACCAATGCCCCTTCCCTTGGCAATATAAACGTATGGACCCTTTGATAATGGTACACGAGACTATCACAGACTTAGCTTTTCTCTTTACCATTTGGTCAACCGAGTTGACTATGGCCGATCCCTTTCCATTGGGAAGAGAATGCTTTACTGGATATCCAATGTCATCATTGTCAATGTCCATAAAGTTTTAGGAAGTTGATCTTAGCAAATAGATAAGATCATTAAGGGTCTTGTCATAGTCTATTTCATAGGTGTCCCAAAGGAACTCACTATGTGACTTAGAAAGTGATTGAACCACCAACTTTCTCAAGACTTTGACACCCAACTCTCCCGGCTTGTCAATATGTGACTACATCTCCAAGATGTGTTCACACCTAGACCTTGCCTTGCCAATAGGGCTTGAGTGACCTTAAACTTTTCAAGAACTTGTGGGTTGGGGAGAATAATTGGAGGAGGTGAAAGAGGTATGATTTCCAAAGGACATCATCTTCATTTAGGAAACCTTGTTTCAGTAGATTTGGGAAGATCATAGGTGTCTATTACAGACATCTTTTGGGAGATATTCAAGATAGTTGATTTAAAGTCCTTAATATGACACCCAATATGAAATATTAAGGCTAGGACCCAACAAACTATTTTATAACTTAGAAGAGGTATGCCGTAATCCAAGCTATAAAATATTTGAAGGTAGGTGAATGATGATTCACCAATTTCCACCAAGATAAACGAAATGAATTATTAGGTTTTAATTGGTTTTGAAACTCCTAGATCTTTGAGATTCATTGAACTTTTCAAAGGCATGTTTCAATCTCGAGTGTGCCCTTCAGGTTTTGTGACTGGGATGCCGAGGATCACAAAACAAGGTGTGAAGTAACCATGCAAATCACTTGGTACCCTTAATAAATTACCCCTCAATCGATGTGCCGGTTAACCACACACGCTCCATCGATACTATGATAAATATTAAGTCACCCTTTACCTACCTTGTTAAGTCCAAGTTAGTGTGCCGGTTAACCACACACGCTCCACTAACGACTTAGACAAAGTGCAAAGTGTAATTTCATGGATTAGCACCTTATTCACATTTTTCCTAAGTAACTAAGATTGGGT
This sequence comes from Lactuca serriola, assembly GCF_051521515.1. Taxonomy (NCBI): domain Eukaryota; kingdom Viridiplantae; phylum Streptophyta; class Magnoliopsida; order Asterales; family Asteraceae; genus Lactuca; species Lactuca serriola. The sequence goes on along the minus strand of NC_136412.1, from coordinate 284,462,763 downwards.
ATTATTAAGAGTTTAGTTACTTAGTATTATCATTAATACTTTTAATGAAGGGAGAATTCTAGTCCTGTCAAACCCGTTCGGCTAACGACCCTCCACCAGTCAAGAAAGCGGTGGGTGAGAGTGGACACCCATTAAGTTGCCATTTTATAGGCAACAACCTTATACCCACCTTATAGACCGACTTCGTGAATGAGGCGTACTAGCGGTAAGACTGACTTTACTCTTATACATATATATTATTAACTTATAATATTATAAAGTATAAGGGTTGAATTTTAACTTTTAAAATTCTAAGGGCTAACTTGGAATTAAAGTATTCATAAGAGAAAACTTTACAAATTCCAAAACTTGAGGGCAAGTTTTGAAACTATTCAAAACTAATTAATTCCATAACTTATGTGTTTAAAGTAGTTTTAATCCAAAAACTCTTCAAGTTCCATAACTTGAGGACAAGTTATGGAAGACTTTAAACTAATAAAAGAATTAACTTTTCTTTATTTTATAACTTATGGAATTAATTAAGGTTACACCTTTTTTATTTTATTAAATGAAGAGACTCTTGGTCCTCCATAACTTGAGGACAAGTTATGGAGTCATAAAACCATTTAATTAGAACTAGACTCTTCATTTTTGTAACCTTTGCCAACTTTTATGAGTTTTAAGATTCATAAATGTGACTTATAAGTTACATAAACACATTTTATGAACTTCTTTTAGATTAATTTGGATTAAAACCAACTATCACATAATTTTATTCATTAATCTAAATTCACTCATAAAACAAGGTAACACAAAAAACTTTTGGTGATCCATAACTTATTCTTAAGTTATAGAATCCTTTAAAACATTAACACCAAATTTTGTAACTCCATAAAAACTTTGAATCAATTTTTTTTAAAAACCTTTTCATATCCATAACTTATGGAGGTTTCAAAAAATAAAACTCTTTAGATCAAACTTTTAAAACTAATAAAATAATCATATCATTTTATCTTTTATTAAATTTGACCTAATTCAACTCATAAAGCAAATTATTCAAATTTTACAAATAATTAGTTTTTCACAAGAACAAGTAATTATCTTAAAATTTGACAAACTTCATGGTTTTTTCCTTTTTTTTCCACTTGGAAAATAAAATATTTGCATCAATATAACAGAAAACAACCCGTGGCTCTGATACCACTGTTGGGTTATGTGCATTCTAACACTTCCTAAGTGTACATGCAACCCTAAATACCTTGGATCTATGTTTTCTCTATTATACATGAAAATAAGAACATCCAAGGTATTATCCTAATCTAGCATACAAAAACTATGAATGTAACAAGATAGAATACATACCTCTTGATGTAGCTTGATGTCTTCAAGCTTTAAGAGCTTAGCCCCAATAGTGTGGAAGCCTCAAGTGGAATCACAAATCACCAAGACACCTTGGAATACTTTAGAGAATATGATTACTTGGTTCTCTCTAGTGAAATTGGCTAGCCCTTCTTTAGTGTATCCACACTAGTGCCTATTTCACCAACCGAAGACATCTTTATATAGTATGGAGGATTAGGGTTAAACCCTAATACCCATGACCTTTCATTTCCTAGGATCCATGGGTTAAACACTCCATGGACTATCCATGAAAGCTTAGCCCAACCTAAATGAACTTGGCCCATTCCATATATATAAGAGTCCATATTTAATTAGTTCCTTTTGATCACTTAATTAATTATAAATTAATTCTTGATCAATACTAATTAAATAATATGATTCCATATTAATATATTAGAACTTATAATATATTAATATTAATCATAAACATACTATTCTCAAAAGATTATCCATATAAATTGTGTCGGTGAAGTGCAACCCAAATGGACCATGCCGGGTCGGGTCAAGTACATACCAAATATAGTTATGGACTTAGACATTAATCCAATACTTGCTACAAGTGTGGCAAGGAGGGGCATATGGCCAAGGACTGCCCCAAGGGGTTTGCAGTGTGTTTCCAATGCAACCAGACCGGACACCAGAAGACAGAGTGTCCGCAGTTGCGGGGATCAGCTCAGGGAGCACCTCAGGGATCTGCCCCTGCCGCCATCAGAGCTACGGAGAGTTGGCCAGTGAAGGCCGAGGCGCCGAGGGCACGAGGGAGAGCCTTTCAGTTGACCGCGGAGGAGGTCCGCACAGCGTCCAATGTCGTGGCTGGTATGTATTCTTTTGTGTATTTATTTTGATGTTGAGATATTATGCTTATATTATGTTATGCGTAGGTACTTTTCTTGTGAATTTTGTACCTGCCTTGGTGTTATTTGACTCGGGTGCGAGTCGGTCTTTTGTATCTTTGGCTTTTAGTCAGCATATCAATATTAGTCGTGAGGCGTTGAGTCGGCCTCTGAGAGTTTCCATAGCTGACAAGAGGGTGATATATGCCACGGAGGTGATCTGTGGGTGCGTATTCGAGATTTTCGGTGTTGAGTTCCCGATTGATTTGGTTCCTATTGCGATGGGTGATGTCTGTGTCATTGTGGGCATGGACTGGTTGAGCAGATGCAGTGCGGTCATCGACTGCGAGTGGCAGCTGGTGACCATATGATACCCTAGTGGAGGAGTTCTTTCGGTGTACGGTGAGGGTACACGTTCTGGGCCAGCGTTTTGTTCGGCCGCTAGAGTGAGGCAGTGTCTACAGCAGGGCTGTAAGGGCTTTGTGGCGTATGTGATGGATACGCGGGTGGATTCAGAGAGGCCGAGGTCAGTTGAGGAGGTCCCGATAGTGCATGAGTTCCCAGATGTATTTCCACAGGAGTTGCCGGGTGTGCCTCCCGTGAGGCAGGTGGAGTTCGGTATCGATTTGGTTCCGGGGGCCGCACCTATTGCCAAGGTGCCTTATCGCCTTGCACCTTTAGAGATGCAAGAGTTATCCTCGCAGCTTCAGGAGCTGTTGGGAAAGGGATTTATTCGGCCGAGCAGCTCGTCGTGGGGAGCGCCTATCCTTTTTGTCAAGAAGAAGGATGGTTCACACCGGATGTGTATTGATTACCGGGAGTTGAACAAGCTGACGGTCAAGAACCATTACCCGTTGCCAAGGATCGACGATTTGTTCGATCAGTTGCAGGGAGCATCTTGGTTCTCCAAGATCGATTTGAGGTCTGGATCATCAGGTGAGGGTGCGAGATGAGGACATCCAGAAGACAGCGTTCAGGACGCGTTATGGGCATTACGATTTTGTGGTGATGCCTTTCGGGCTCACCAATGCCCCGACAGTGTTCATGGACCTCAAGAACCGAGTGTGCAGGCCGATGTTAGATCGGTCACTGGTTGTATTCATCGACGACATTTTGGTATATTCGAGATCTAGAGAGCAGCATGAGGAGCATTTGAGGGAGATCCTCGGAGTTCTGAGATCGGAGAGGCTTTATGCCAAATTCTCCAAATGTGATTTCTGGTTGCGAGAGGTCCAGTTCCTAGGACATCTCGTTACCCAGGAAGGGATATTGGTCGACCCGGCCAAGGTTGAGGCAATGATGAGTTGGGAGGTGCCGAGGTCACCCTCCGAGATCAGGAGTTTCTTAGGGTTGGCAGGGTATTATCGAAGATTTATCAGGGATTTCTCTAAGATCGCAGTGCCACTCACCAGGTTGACCCGGAAGGGTGTCGCTTTTTCATGGGGCCCCAAGCAGCAGGCCTCCTTTGAGACGCTTCGCCAAAGGTTATGCAAAGCCCCGGTGTTAGCCCTCCCGGAGGGGATGGAGGACTTTGTGGTATACTGTGATGTGTCGATCTTGGGGTTGGGAGCGGTGCTGATGCAGAGAGGGCATGTGATAGCATACGCATCGAGGCAGCTGAAGCCTCATGAGACGAGGTATCCTACCCATGATCTAGAGTTGGGGGCGGTGGTGTTCGCCCTCAAAATTTGGCGTCACTATCTGTATGGGGTTCGGTGTACGATATACACGGACCATAAGAGCCTGAAGTATTTGATGGATCAGCCCAACCTAAATATGCGACAGAGGAGGTGGTTGGATGTGGTCAAGGATTATGATTGTGAGATCCTGTACCATCCGGGCAAGGCTAATGTGGTAGCCGACACCCTGAGTCGCAGGGCAGAGAGCGCCCCATTGCGGGATGTATGTTTGCAGTTGACCGTGATGGCTCCGGTGTTGGACGCCATTCGTGGAGCACAGGATGAGGTCGTGAGATCGGAGAACCAGAAGAGAGAGCGAGTTGTTGGATTGGTATCGGAGTTCATTACCGATGGTTGGGGGCTTATGACATTTCAGGGGCGTATATTGGTACCGTTTGTGGGTGGGACGCGTACCATTTTGATGGAAGAGGCTCATCGGTCGAATTCTCGATCCATCCTGGGGCCACTAAGATGTATTTAGACCTGAGGAGAGAGTATTGGTGGCCCTATATGAAGAGGGATGTTGCGTGGTTTGTTGAGAGGTGCTTGACCTGCCGAAGGGTTAAGGCCGAGCACCAAAGACCGCATGGTAAGCTGCAGCCATTGGAGGTTCCCGAATGGAAGTGGGAGCAGATTTCCATGGATTTTATCACCAAATTGCCAAGGACTACTAGGGGAGTCGATGCAATTTGTGTGATTGTGGACAGGTTGACGAAGAGCGCCCACTTCCTTGTTATCAGTGAGAGCTCCTCCGCTGAGAAGTTAGCAGAGATGTACGTGAGGGAAGTGGTATCTCGGCATGGGGTGCCGATCTCGATTGTCTCAGACCGAGATGTACGTTTCACTTCCAGATTCTGGAAGAAGTTTCACGAGGAGCTGGGTACTAGGTTGCATTTTAGTACCGCATATCACCCCCCGACTGACGGACAGAGTGAGCGGACGATTCAGACGCTTGAGGACATGCTCCAGGCATGTGTGTTGGATTTCGGGGGGAGTTGGGATACGTATTTGCCCTTGGCAAAGTTTTCCTACAACAACAACCATCATTTGAGCATTGGTATGCCACCCTTTGAGCTGTTGTATGGAAGGAGGTGTCGGACCCCCATTTGCTGGGGAGAGATCGGACAGTGTGTTATGGGCAGTACAGAGATCGTGCTTCAGACGACAGAGCAGATCCAGCAGGTCAGACAGAGGTTGTTGACCGATCAGAGTCGTCAGAAGTGTTATGCGGACAGACGCCGGTCCGAGCTTGATTTTCAGGTCGGCGACTTTGTGCTCCTGAAGGTCTCTCCTTGGAAAGGAGTGATTCGATTCAGGAAGAGGGGCAAGTTAGGGCCCCGATATATTGGTCCATTCCGGGTGGTCGCGAGGGTAGGAAGGGTAGCCTATCATTTGGAGTTGCCAGCAGAGTTGGGTCAGATTCATGACATTTTCCACGTGTCGCAATTGCGGAAGTGTATAGCCGATGAGTCGGCAGTGGTACCATTAGAGGATATTCAGGTGGATGTGAGCCTGAATTATGCTGAGAGACCGGTGGCAATCAGAGATCAGAAAATCAAGGTTTTGAGGAACAAGGAGGTACCCTTGGTTTTGGTTCAGTGGCAACATCGGAAGGGGTCCGAGATGACTTGGGAGCCGGAGCGTGAGATGCGTGAGCAGCATTCGGAGTTATTTGCAGAGCGAGACTTCGAGGGCGAAGTCTAGTTCTAGTGGGGGAGAATTGTAACACCCCGGATTCCCAGGTATTATTTATTCTTGTATTTTTTGGTGATTTGTGAGGAGACTCGGCGAGTTGGAGCCCAAACTCGCCGAGTATGATCGCGGTTATGGGCGCAGGTTCGCGTCTGGACTCGGCGAGTCCACGTTGTTTAACGAAACCCTAATTCCCCGGGTTTGGAGCCTATTTAAGGTCACTTATAGCCTCCCATTGCGGCTACCAGTCCCTTGAGAGAACCCTAAGAGAGCTAAATCGCTTTGAGAGAGAAGAAGTCACTTTTGGATCTTTGCATCCTTTGTTTAGCAAGAAGAATGTGACAAGAGCAAGGAGGAGGTGAGATTCAAGCAGATCCAGAGTCCAGAGACTTCATTTGGAGGTAATAGTTCGAACCTCCTTCAGTTTTAGGGTTGATCATTAGAGTTAGGGTTGTCTAACCCCTTTGGAGAGTGATTATGTGGAGCAAATGGTCCTTCTTCGAGTTTGTGCCTTGGATCCGGACTCAAAGAGGTCCAGAGACCTTAACCCTGGGAGCCTTTTGGGTTAGTATGGAGTTATTGGACTTAGGTTGTCACTTTTGGGACCAAATCTCCTTTTGATGCCTTGTTTTGGTTATACAAGCATCAAGTTTCGAACTTTACGTGACATTCATGCTTGGGAAGGCCAGATCTATGGTTTGGGGAAACAGATCTGACCTCAGGAGGTCAATAGAGTTTGTGCATGGCATGAACTTGATGAGTTGTTCTTGAGACTCGGCGAGTAGGGTTTGGGTTTCACGTAAATTGTTCAGCGAGTAGACTCGCCGGGTTGGGGGACGACCCAGTGAGTCAGGGAGAGTTAAGGGGGGGCTGAGTCAAGCCGGAACTCGCCGAGTTGTTCTTGATACTCGGCGAGTTGAGTCGTGGTGGCCCCGCGATTCATGCCAGGTAGAACTCGTCGAGTTAGGGAAGTACTCGACGTGTCAAGAGAGGATCCAAGGGAGTCAGTGGACACATATAAACTCGCCGAGTTCGGTCAAAGTTGACCGTTGACCATGCTGACCTTTAGGGTTGAGTTCAGTGTATTTATGGGTGTGTTACTTTGTGTGATTAGGAGGAGGCTAGATCACATTTGTTCCGAGACAGATATTTACCGAGATACCCGAGGTGAGTCTTCTCACTATACTTTACCTTGAGTAGGTAATCAGAGTTATGTGACAGAGTATTTGTATGCTATATGTATGTTATGTGTTGTACTGCATTATTTCTATGTGATTTATGCTGTGCATGTTTATAGAGTTGGAACCGGAAGGTTCGCAGAGTTAGAACCAGAGGGTTTACAGAGTAGGGTCCACGGACCCATAGAGTTATAACCTCGAGTGGCTAATATGTGCTATGTGTGGTATTTTGGGGAACTCACTAAGCTTTGTGCTTACAGTGTTTGGTGTTATTTGTTTCAGGTACTAGTGATGACCGTGGGAAGGCGCTGACTTGATCAGTACACACACATGATTTTTATGTTATGAGATCTTGGGATTTTTATATGTCATGGATTTGAGTTTCAAACATTGATGTTTTTATGAATATTAAATGAATTATGCTTTTATAAAATGCGAAATATTGTTTTGAAATTTATGGTGTTACAGTTTGTGTTTAATTTCTATCTAGTGAAATTGATTTTACTTCAATCGAATGTTTGACTCTAATAATGATTCTTATTGGCCATTTGAATTAGGGTTAGGTCATTCAAGTTATTCATTTTGCAAAATCCGTAATTGTTTTGTGAATTGAACCAAGTAACAAGCATTAAATTGATTTCTTATGAATGAATTTAGTGTAAATCTTTTCACACATTCTTACGCTCCCGAGCTTGTGAGGAGTATTGGGTGTTGTTAGGAACATTCACAATAAGCGTAATGCAATCTTTTAATCTATTTCTAAGAGCTTGTTTAGATTAGGTTAGTAAGGTTAGGATTAATCAAAGAGCTTGTTTTGATTGATTAATGTGGTGAATGGAAAGTGTTAGAGCTTGTTAGCACTTTCAAGTACCAACTTAGATAGAATGAAACAAATGTCTTGCCATCTTTGATTCACATTGCTGGATTGTCATACATGGAGTTGGAATCCTTACAAAATCTGAACTTAATTCATTAGTTTAGTTGTTTACTCGTGTTTTATATTGGTTTGCTACATCATTACACTCACCCCCCCCCCTATTTAATCTTTTGTCAACAAATACCTTACGCAAAGAGGTATATACTAATTATCCCGTGTCTCTGTGGATCGACCCTACTTGCCTTGTACTACCTTTCTAGTGCAATAGAGTAGTGTACTTGGAGTCATTTGTACCCCTTTATTTGTTGGGTTTGACACGCCTAACATGACTACATGTGTGTTGGTATTTTGGGGGTAACTCACTAAGCTTGCGGGCTTTTAGTTTCAATTAATTGTTTCTGGTACATCAGGGGATCGCGGCAAAGCGAAGGCATGGTCGTATAGCTCCTCATATTATGTTTATGTTTCTGGGAATACTCAGATAAATAATATTTTGAAAACAAAGTTGTAATGTTTTGATGAACTTGGCATGTTTTAAAAGTTTAAATTGGTTTGAAATTTTTGGGTGTTACAGACAGAAAAAAGCTGCTTCTATTATAAACAAAGCTCTTGAATAAACAAAAAGTTGCTTCTATTTAGGGTACAAATGGTCATTTTAAAATACTAATTAAAAAAATTAACTAATTGACCAACAAAAAATAGATTAAAAATATATCAAGTTAAAATGGTCACTTTAAATTGATATTGCATTTTCAGAACTGCTATAGATGGCATTGTACTTTCAGAATTGGTACCTTAATTGATGGTTATTGATTCAAAAACACTCTCAAAGATCAAGAACTCAATAGCAACTCTGACAATCTGGTTAAATTTTCTGCAAATCAGGGAATACAACAATTGCCAACTCATGATTATAAACTCTTACATATGTAATTATTACAGGTGGTGTGTTTGGTGCAGGTAAATTTCCACTTCTAATAGTGTGTTTGTCATTCTTGCCATCAACTTCTCAAAGCCCAATATAAGCCATTTTACAAAACATATTTCAACATGAATTCCTTTTTTGTGCAAAATCTTCTTTTTACACTTCAAATGTTACTAAAATATTTTGATATTTTAAATAAGTTACATGAAGCCAGTCGTCTAACATCCTTGATAAAAAAAATGGCATCATTTTACCTCCTTCATAAGAAGATTATTCAAAACTCTTGTTTTTATTTCTGTTTTTCATGGAGCTTGACCTTACATCCTTGATGTGACTTTACTGAAAGGAATTGATTCAGAACCCAATCTATTTCTTGATGAGATTTATCTACATGAATGACTGATGCCCCAAAATTATGACCAATAAGACATGTCAACAGAGTGGCCACTTCAACATCACACAACATTTACATAATATCATATCACATTTCAGTTTTTTGCCATGAATTATTTAAAATATACCTGAGTTTTGGCGATTTATCCCCTTATATTTTGGTTCAACTGAAGCATGAAGTCATTTCTCATTTGGGGGATTTTGATAACTTTACCCATGAATAACTGAACATAGAACATATTAAAGAGACTAATGCCTGAAAATAGAAAATATGGAATAAGTCAAAGTTGAGTTGACTTCACAAAGAGATGGTTGGTATGTAGAGAAAAATAATAGGATGTCTCCTAGCTGCAAAACTCACGATCGAGGTTAGTATAAGGGATTGAAATCGAGAAGAGAGTAAGGATTAGGACCCGATGGTGGTGCAAGAAAAATATTTTAAAATCATGAACAATAGGAAATACTTGCAACTGAAATCGATTTTGAAGCCAATTCAAGGTTCTTTGGCTGATTTCACCTTTTTGAAGTCGAATTCACTCTTCTTAGCCGTTAACGTCCTGATATCCCAACCATTCTTGGTTCCCTGCACACAAGTAATGAGTAGATAAACAAAAAATGACAATTTCAACCTTTCATTTGCAGATTACTTACCAAACTCTGCATATCAGACAAAAAAACACAAAATAAAAAACAGAAAAAATAAATAAATTTAGAAATTTATCATAAAATCACCTAAAAGAACAAAATTGGGCATAGAAATTGAGCAATAAAAAAACCTAAAGATTTATGAAATGTTATTCAACATTTTTTTGGTCAACAATTCAAAATCGTGTTTTGTAAGTATGGAAAAATCCCCTCCCAACTGATGTACCTCTTAATATGTGGTCAATCCCATCCATACAAGAAGAAGAATCATCAACTTGAGAAGAAATAATGCAACTAATTAGATCTGAAACTGCTTCAATTACGCCATGAGAGAATTTTGGGTCTTCACTCTACGTGAGTGGTCTATTCTTATGGAAACATCAACAGTAGAGGTACATCGTAGTGAAGAATGTGACTTCATCCAGGGTTTATGGTAATTTTTTTATAGAAGATGAGTGATGGTGTTGATGGATTATAAGGGTTTTTCAGAGAGAGAGATGGCGATGGTGAGTGGTAAACAATGTTGACATAACTAAAAGAGAAGATGTCATATAGATTGTATCTCTGTTGACCGATTCAATCGGCTGAATAATGTGAGAAAATACCGATTAAATTTTGACTTATTCATGTTTTTCGAAGAGTTTGTTCAGGGATGATACATTTAAGAGACGCCCTTACTTTGACTTTTGACTTTTACTGACTAAATAAGATTTTCATGCATAAAATTGGTGTACATATTGCATAAACCTTTATACCTCTTAAAATTCAGCATTTGAGGTTAAATGTTTATTAAGGTGTATATATATATATATATATATATATATATATATATATATATATATATATATATATATATATATATATATATATATATAGGGAAATGATCAAATGAAAACACCTAAAATGTTGAGAACGCGAGAACAATTCTAGACCAATCAATATATAAGGGTATATTTGTAAATGTGTAATTTAATTAAACCATAATAAAATTAAATTAAATTGTACTTTCTGAAATCTATGGATTCTGTTACCAAAAAAAGAATTGATTTTTTTCTTTTTTTTAACAAATCGTAAAAATAATTTTTATTAATTTTTTTCTTTCAAAATAAAAACCTCACGCTTTTTCCTTCTGGCATTTGATTTATGTGTGATTCCATTAATATATGATTATAAAATCATAATATGGCTTATAATTTTATGGTTATATTAATTTGTTCATAAATGAATATACTAGGGAACAAATTCATACATTTATACTAAACAAGCCATAAATGAGTATGCTAACACTATAATCGTAATTAAATATGCTAAGATTGAATCCAATACAATTATAATCACAATTGAATAAAACGTAATTGTGTCACCCGACTTCCCTTTTCCATAGCATTCTTCCATTCTTTCTATCCAATACAATTATAATCATATTTGAATAAAACGTAATTGTGTCACCCGAGTTCCCTTTTCCATAGAAATCTTCCATTCTTCCTATGTGTATATTTTTTTTGATCAAGCTATTATATTTATATCAACATAAAGCCTAATATTTATAAATAAATAAGACGAGAGTGAAAAAAAATAATGTAATATAGTAAGCCAAATTGTGATATTCACTGTTCATAAATGAATAAGGTGTTAGTTAAAAGAAAGAGCTTAACGTCTTAAGCCAATTTTTTTTATTCATTAACGAATAGATCAACAAAACATAATTAATAGTAGAGATATGCCCACGACTTTTGTTGATACTTTATCAGAGTTGTTTTTGCAATTTAACAAAGTGTAAAAATAACTACATATAAAACAAATTTATATGTCTTGTCTTTTGACCCAATAAACCAACCTGGTGCATAGTCAAATTCTCCATTTATATACATATCAATGCCACGAATCTAAGTATAAAAACAAGATATATAATATTAATATTGCAGGAAACTATAAAAAAAACTGAACTTTAAGGGGGACAGTGAATCCAAAATCAAAAGCCACAAAATTCTAGGGTTACCTTGAAATTGGGAACAAGAAAACAACGGGAATTAATCTGGCTATCCAACCGGATTACAAACACCATTTGCTGTTGTCCGCACATTAGATTGCGTCGCCAACGACTCCATGGCCTCCACCGCTTTTGATGTAGCAATCGGTCACTATATATGTCTCTCTGTCGCAATCGGTCTCGGCACATGAGTGAGGAGGCTCAGTAGTGTCAGCGGCATGAGATGATCTAGATGAACTGATGGTGCTCTCGTGGTGTGTGGATGATGAAGGCGTGCCCTAGGTATAGAGAGAAAAAGAGAGAGATCGAGGAAGAGAAAGAGACACGGGAAATTGGAAGGAGAGAGAGAGAGAGAGAGAGAGAATGAAGTATGTGAGAGGTTATAAAATCAAACAATTATTTAATTAATATTATACCCTTTTTTCCATTTAAAAGTTACATTTTCATACCAATAATTTCAGAATGTGCATAAATGGCCCGATGAATAATAGCCTTAGATTTGGATATTTAGATGGTTCAGATATGTTCTCGCGTTCTCAATCTTTTAGGTGTACTCATTTGATCCTATATATATATATATATATATATATATATATATATATATATATATATATATATATATATACTAGTTGTTAGACCCATGTATTAGATGGGTTAATTAAAAAAAAAAGTTAGATATAAAAGTCTAAATATTTGAGAACTTTAAATTTATAAGAAAATAAAAAAAAATTAATAAATTATTAAAATTGAAATGTTTTATTTTTGTATATTTTAAATTTACACAAATTATTTAAATAAATAAACCAAATCAATTAATGAGGTTTAATTTGAGAATTTTAAAATTAAAAAATAAGTTCATTAATGAAATTGATACCATTTATTATTGCATTTATTGTGATGATTACATTAAAAGATTATGTGAAATTTAATAAAATAAGAGAACCCATAAAATAACATGTGTAAAAAAAATTTAACATATAACAAATTGAATGTGAATGTTACATGTGGCAAAAAAAATCTTTCATTTATTAGAGTATATATATATATATATATATATATATATATATATATATATATATATATATATATATATATATATATATATATATATATATATATATATACTAGGAAAGTATTAAGGCCGTCCTAAGGACGACCCCGTATCGTAACAAATTACGTGACCTATGACCTTTATGTAGGAACCAGACGTTTCTCATTTAGTCCAAAAAAACAATTGTTTGTATAATTTTTTTAGTATATTATATGCATGTTACAAAAGGAACATATTTGTTTAAATTATTTTTCAGACATATAGACACTATTATCATCTATTTAAATTTTATAAATTTTAGGGGATCTGCTATATGGATTTATGCTTTACTCAACATGCAACATCAATTACCAGTTGCTTTGGAGAGTGCGTTGTTACAAAGCAAAACAATTTTTAAACGATTTACCATTTAATGTTGAAAGTCTACTATAGTCTTTGCAATGGACGTGTTCTACAAATAAAAATATAAATTTGAATAAGAAAATCTTATCGATATTATATTGGTCTAATGCAAAACTTTATTCACTCTAAACCCATTTGTATAGTACCTAATAATAACTCCATATATATGAACTAAACACTTCTCGTTATATACAACCGTTCTGGAACAATTATAATTCCGTACTTCTAGCAACTACGTGTGCTACAAGCCAGATGTCACGGACCAAGTTTCTGGAAAACTCCACAGACGTCTAGAGAACTCTGGAACGATCAAGTATACTCGAGAAATCTCCGGAGAGATCAAGAATGCTCTACGAGACCCTGGAAGGTGCTAGAATATTATAGATGTCCATGGAATAAAGGAGAACGATCCGAAATAAATGAAGAAGGCACTAGACGAAACTAGAACGACCCGGAAGACTTTGGAAGGATCTAGAACACGCTAGATCATACAAGAACGATTTGGATAATGTCGGGAAGACTTAGAGATTTCTAGAGCATCGTATACAAGTCTTGTAAAATCCATGTATATAATAGGAAGAGTCTAGATTAGTCATGAATGATCGGGACCTAGAAACTTCCATTTGAGGAGGTGTAAGGTTCCTATAAATAGGGGGGAAGACTCATTTGTCCAAACCATCAAGAAGTTGCCTTGTAAAGAAGTTGAGTTATATAATAGAAGCTTTCTTGAAATGTCCCTTGTCGTAACTCTCGCTTCCTAAGTTCGTTAGTACATCTAGATCTTCGAAGTTAGCCTGACTTAGTCGGAGAAGCACTAAGTGGCACACGGTATTGACTAGTCTAAAAGAGTCATCCCGTGACACGTGGTATCAGAGCCTGGTTCGAGCAAGCAAGAGACCATTACGATGGAAGCAGCAAGTGAAGTATTCAACATTCCCCCTGTCGTCGAGGAGAAAGGAAGGAAGTCCAAGAAGAGGGATCAATCGGTAGATGCCTTGGCAAGCTTAGAAAACAAGCTTACAAGGACAAAGATTAACGTCGGTGAGATCCTTGAATGGAAGGATATCGTCGATCAATTCGTTGTTGAGATAAGTGACATGAGCGATGGATTGAAGGAGACCATCGGTGTCATCAAGGAAGAAGTCCTTGGACTTATCAACGCTCTGCGGAGTGAGTTCCGTGAGAAGGTAGACGCATTACAAGCCGAAGTAAACCTGTGCAAGGCAGCAATCACTGGAGGGACCATTGTAAGAACGTTTCCACACACAGAAGCACCCAAACCATTGAAGTATGGAAGTAAACGCGACCCCAAAGAACTTGACGAATTCTTTTGGTCGATGGAATGCTACTTCAATGCTAGTCAAGTGAAGGACGACAAGACGAAGGTAGATACATCCGTACTTTATCTATGCGAGAGTGCAACTCTATGGTGGCGAAGGAAGCACGGTGATATTGAAAAAGGATTATATACCATAGACACATGGGAAGAATTCAAGAGGCAACTCAAGAGACAATTCTGCCCACATAATGCTGAAGACATAGAGATGAAGAAACTTCATGGGCTAAAGCATACGGGATCCATCCGAGACTATATAGTCGAGTTCACGAGCTTGATGCTAGAGTTACCCGACATGCAGGAGAAGGACAAACATTTCTATTTCATGGATGGACTACAATCTTGGGCCTACAACGAGCTCAAGAGGAGAAATGTCAAAGACATTGACGAAGCTATTGCCGTGGCAAAAGATCTAATGGAATTTCGAAAAGAAAGCACGGTTAAGAAGAATAGTGGGGGAGAACAAACTATGACGGAACCGGAACCAAAACAAAACACACCCCAACCTTTAAATACGAAAGGAAAAGAAATCGAAGGAAGAAACCGAAGAGAAGAGCGAAAGGAGATCAAGTGCTACTTGTGTGATGGTCCTCACTTGATTCGAGACTGTCCGAAGAAAAAGACTTTTTATGCGATGGTTTTGCAAGAAGAAGAAGACGAAGCACAAATAAGCTCAATGCGTTTTCTGAACTCAATATCGAAAGATGAGATAAAATCTTCTAAGAAGGAAGAAAATAAAGGAGGGAGTCTCATGTTCGTCGAAGTTAAAGTGAATGCAAGGAACACTAAGGCGCTAGTAGATTCCAGAGCAACGCATAGTTTCATCGTAGAGGAAGAAGCTAAGAAGTTGGGTATTCACTATACAAAGGAGTTAGGTCGGTTGAAAGTTGTCAACTCTCCATCCAATCCGATCCTCAGAGTTTCTCGCGGAATACCCATGAAGATTGCAGAATGGAAAGGGACCATCGACTTGATAGTGGTTCCGATGGACGACTATCGCATGGTACTAGGAATGGACTTCCTAGATATGGTATGTCCTTGGTCGTTTGAAAGAGACAACACCATGCGTATAACCAAGGGATCAACTATCCATATAATTCCCTTGGAAAGAAGCAAGACAAAAGCTCGAACCCTTTCAACTATGAAGTTTCAAAAAGGCCCCGAGAGAAAAGGAAGTACGCACATGTGTTATTGCCAGAGTAATATGATCAAGAAGAATATGAAGCCAAAAAGAGAAATTCAAGTAAATAAGGCATACATGAAGGAGCAGGGATCCATTACCCTTTTGAAGATTTACTCAAGAAGTTATGAGGCTGAGAGAAGAAGTATGATTCAAGGTAAGTTGAGAAATAAAAGCACACCCTACTCGAAGAAATACTTTGGAGAAAAAGAAAAGACACAAAGTAGCTCCGTGACAAAACCAAGACATATGTATAGAAGACTTGACGAGGACGTCAAGGGTTTAAGTGGGGGAGGGTGTCACAGACCAAGTTTCTAGAAAACTCCACGGACGTCTAGAGAACTCTGGAACGATCAAGCATACTCGAGAAATCTCCGGAGAGATCAAGAATGCTCTACGAGACCCTGGAAGGTGCTAGAATATTATAGATGTCAATGGAATAAAGGAGAACGATCCGAAATAAATGAAGAAGGCACTAGACGAAACTAGAACGACCCGGAAGACTTTGGAAGGATCTAGAACACGCTAGATCATACAAGAACGATTTGGATAATGTCGGGAAGACTTAGAGATTTCTAGAGCATCGTATACAAGTCTTGTAAAATCCATGTATATAATAGGAAAAGTCTAGATTAGTCATGAATGATCGGGACCTAGAAACTTCCATTTGAGGAGGTGTAAGGTTCCTATAAATAGGGGGGAAGACTCATTTGTCCAAACCATCAAGAAGTTGCCTTGTAAAGAAGTTGAGTTATATAATAGAAGCTTTCTTGAAATGTCCCTTGTCGTAACTCTCGCTTCCTAAGTTCGTTAGTACATCTAGATCTTCGAAGTTAGCCTGACTTAGTCGGAGAAGCACTAAGTGGCACACGGTATTGACTAGTCTAAAAGAGTCATCCCGTGACACAGAGCACACAATATTCAACGAACCCATCTTAGATCATATCAAGTAACATTACATTAATTTTTAAACAACCTAAAAATTGTCATATTATTTTGAAAGAAACTTTCTTTGGGAGGCCTAATATATGGAAATGCGGATGTTCTTGGCGGACGATTTGTTACAAAAGCAATTTTACATATGATGCTAACAGGAAGAGCTCAGAGAACAAAAATGTTAACTAAAAAATAAACTATAAGCCTCATAAAAATATGTTTCATCTTTCTTATGTAGATATAAAAGCTCTACAACCCATTTGATATACTCTCTTCTGTGAAAACAGTATGAAAAGTATATATTAGCAAGCACATATGTCCTCGAAACATATAAAAAATAGTAATATTATACCCATTTGAATGAAGATGGAGGCGAATATGTGCTTCATCTAAATTTACCTAGCCTTTAAGTACAAGAGGAATAACTTGCATTCTCGACTTGGGATAAAATCTCATGCCTTTCACAGATTATAAATATTCATCTAAATCACTAAAAATCACATGATTGAAGAAAAAATCAAAGCATGTGATGAAAGAAATGATGTCATGGTGAAAGAACAAAAGTACACCATAGCAAGATTTTAAAGCCATATTATTGTTAATATATTACAATAATTAATTTTATAATCAACTAATGCAAAAGGAATTAGGATTTGAGAAAAAAAATACATTTTTGAACTATAGATATATTATGATGAACATAGAATAGTAAAAAGTGTCAAGATAAAACTAAATCAAAAAGGTTCTATTCATCTTATAACAAATTCATAGGCATGTATATATATATATATATATATATATATATATATATATATATATACACACACACACACACCAGATTCAATATCATTTGGACTGTATGAATTGAACAATCTTTAACAAGTGTTAACAAACGAATACCAATAGCTTTTCCAACAGGCAACCCGATCAACTAAGCTATTTTTATTTCATTCTATTATAAGACCGTCAATATCAACCGCCAGTATCGAAGTATCTGAAGATCCTGGGCATTTGTCATAATTAGACAATAAGTAGTTATATATCATAGAAGTGATATATTTCTCTTTTTTTAAATTCTCAATAATGTAACAATTTCTTGGTCTAATTATTTCATCAACTTTATAAAATATATTATTTATATGATCACAGTACACATAAACTTTCTTACCGTGATTGGAAGGCTCTTTGAGGAAAATTATAATTTCTCAGCAGCTTGTCAGAGGCAACAAATGTGGTCTGACTTGGGAAAATCAGATCAATTATTCATAATCTGAAGTTCTGAACCCATAGTTGGTAATTTTCATTTAAAGTAACATTTCTTTAACTTACGTTTGTATGATACATGGGCATTGAAACATCCCAAAAATCATGACCAAAAATTTTCGTTTTAAATTATGAAATAAACCATAGTTATCAAAATCATCACAAAATATAAGTCATACTATCTCAAAACATTGTATCAAAAACACATGTCAATATATCAGAGTAAAACATCCCATGCTAAACATCATGGTGTGTGTAATGCAGTCATCCCGAGTTCTTCCCTCTGCTACCAGAAGTACTTGAAACCAAAACTGAAAACTGTAAGCACGAAGCTTAGTGAGTCTCCCCAAACTACCATATATCATACACGTAATCACATAATCACATAATAACATACCATGGGCCCCACCCGACATCGGGCCCCGCCCGACATCAAGCAAAGCTCGGTATACATATAAACATATCAACAAATACACATAACATATACATATAAACATTCCTCTGGCCCTGCCTGACATTGGACTGAAATTTGGAAGCATACTAACATTCCTCGGACATTGTTTGGCATTGAACCGAAATCTGAAAACATATAAATACAGACACATGCAAGAATCATGAAGACATCAAGCATACAAACATTCCTCGGGCATCGCCCGACATCGGACCAAAATCCGGAAAGCATATAAACGTTCATCGGGCACTGCCTGACATCGGACCTTAGTCTAGAACATACTAACATACATAAACGGGTTGACATTGGTGCCTTCAACCCGTTCTTATAGGAGGAAACTCCCCTCCAATGTCGAATGATAGCTGAAATGTCTCTGTCCCGAAATCAGCTCCACACACTACCTGAATCATAACAACCCCTTAGATACCATTTATACTCATACCCCTTTTTGGGTCAACTGTGGTCAAAGTCAAAGTTAATGCTCCAAGTTGAATCAACTCGTCGAGTTTACTCCTCAACTCGTCGAGTTCCCATAAATCACGAAATCGTGAAATTGCGATTCAACTCGTCGAGTTTTCCTCAAACTCGTCGAGTTCCTCCTCCTCAACAGAATCAGGACTTTCCTAGTACAACTCGTCAAGCTCCCTTGTAGACTCATCAAGTTCCTTCTTTTCAACAAAGTCGGGAATTCCAGACCAACTCGCCAAGTTCCCTTATGTACTCGTCGAGTTCATCAGTCTGTCAATCCTTCTTAATGCATTAAGCCCTTATCCTTCAAATCCAAGTCCCATATTCATGATCTAAACTGGAAATGCCTCTAGAAGGGTAAAGTTTCCAACTTTACCCATTAATGCCTTTCCTAAACTGATTAAGCTCAAACCCTAACCCAAAAAGGCCAAAGTCTTAATCCCAACTTCACCAAAACTACAAGATAGACCATAAGATCATAGATCTGGACTCTAGGGACAAGAAGATCACGTAAAGCTTCAAACTTTAACCCCATGCATGGCCATTTGGAGCTTAAAATGCGATAATAGAAGCTTAGAGGTTGCATGGGACTTCCATGGCCATAGACTTGGCACCTTTATGCAATGAAAACCCCTCAAGACCTTAGATCTGAAGTGTAAATCCATTTGGGTCGTCCAACTCCCAAAGGCTATGATATTTGGACCAAACTAAGCAATATCACCCCAAAAGAAGATCTAGATAACTACAAAGCAAGGTTCAAGCATTATACCAGCAAAATGTCGTGGATGAAACAAGGGTTCTGGATCTATAAACTCCTTCTTGTGTCCTCAAGCTTCTCCTTCTCCCAATAACTACAAAACACACACTAAATCACTTGGAATAGCTCACAAACACTCACAATAGAATTAGGGTTTCGAGATTTAGGGTTTGGTACTTAGAGGCTGGAAATGAGGCCAACATGGAAGGTTTAAGGTACTTAAATTGGGTGCAAACCCTAGAAATTAGGGTTTCTCTTCTGCCAGCCAACTCGTCGAGTTGAGGCTTCTCAACTCGTCGAGTAGGTTAATTAAATCACGTGACCCATATGATCTCTACTCTACGAGTTTTGGGCTTCCAACTTGTCGAGTTGGTCTTATAAATTGAATAATTAATAAATTATATACGTACACCGCCTCAGTAAGGAACCCAGACCCTCCGATGCGGGGTCAACAACCCACGACTGTCGTAATCGAATGAGGCCACCTGGCCTATGATCCGCTCACACTTCTGGAACTCCTCCTTCATACCATCGACATGCACCTCCCGAATCCATTCCAGAAATGGAGTAATCACTGTCATCCTCAGGCATATGTCTCGTATCGGAGCTGTAGTCGCCTTGCGGCTAAGAGCATCGACCACCACATTGGCCTTCCCCAAGTGATAAAGTATCTCATCATCGTAGTCCTTCACCACATCTAACCACCGACGCTACCTCATATTCAGGTTTGACTGGTCCATCAAATACCTCAGACTCTTGTAGTCCGTGTAAATGGTACAACGAACCCCATAGAGGTAGTGCTGCCAAATCTTGAGGGCGAAAACCACAGCTCCCAACTCCAAATCGTGTGTCGGGTAATTCGCCTCATGAGGCTTCAACTGCCTCGAAGCGTACGCAATCACGCGACCCTGCTGCATCAGCACTGCACCCATGCAAGTGAACGAAGTGTCACAATAAACCACGAAATCATCAACGCCCTCCGGTAGAGTCAGAATCGGTGCCTCACACAACCGTTGTCTGAGAGTCACGAAAGTTGTGACATTCCCATTTTCCACGGCCATAAAAGACCGATTTTTTTATGCTTTGTTAAAAATCAGAGTACTTCTTTTCATAAAAATGTTGCGGAATTTGTTCCCAAAAAACACGATAAATACGTTATCAAAACATTTTCAAAGAAACATATTTTATTCATTTTAAAATGTTTGGGATGTCATCGTCAATACAGAAACATAAGCATAAACAGAACTTACATTCATTTACACTAGTGATCTATATCTCCTTAATCTCTCAGTGTAATGTCACTTCATATCGACACCTGTGATATAAATGAAATGAGTGGGTCAAGTTGGGAAACCTGGTAAGTACTTAGGGATTTCAATCCCACAATGTTATATCATATATATATATATATATATATATATATATATATATATATATATATATATATATAATTTAGAACTCACAAAACATACAATTTCACCATATATTTGTAAGCAACTCTTATCCCACCCCGTCGATCCTCACAACGAGACTATCCTTACTCTCAAACCTAAGATTAACCGTTTTACCTAATCCATACTCTCAGATTAATGACGAATGGTTATGCCTAATCCATACTCTCGGACTAGGGACGAATGACTAATCCATACTCTCGGATTAATGACGAATGATTATGCCTAATCCATACTCTCGGACTAGGGACGAATGACTAATCCATACTCTCGGATTAATGACGAATGATTATGCCTAATCCATACTCTCAGACTAGGGACGAATGACTATGTATTAATCCATACTCCCGGACTAAGGACAACTGACTATGTCTTAATCCATGCCCCCGGATTAATGATAGTTGACTATGTCCAATCCATACTCTCGGACTAGGGACAATGGCTATGTCTAATCCATGCTCTCGGATAAATGAAATATACTAAAGTTCTATTCTCTGAGTATAACTCACTTGTACTCGTAAGAAAATACTACCCAATATTCCTCATAATTAATTTAGGTTTACTCTTTATCCTAAATTATCATATATAATCAGGTATGTTCTTTAACACGTATTTCAGGCAACATCAATTAACTCGCACATAAACATATAATTAATACTTCAATCAATACTTGTATTAAAATCATGTTCATGAAAGGGACTATGCACTCACCTGGTAAGGTGGTAAGTCGGCACTCGGACAGCACTTCGTTACTCTTAAATTAATTATCCCTTGACAAAACCTAGTATCATTACCACTAGAGTTTAGTCTAACGTTAACCACGACTAATTAATAGTCTAGCTATTATTACTTAGGGGTGTGCAAAAAACCGCCTAACCGAAAAACCGAGCCAAACCGGTCAATCCGAAACTGAAAAAATCGAAACCGAAGAAAACCGAAACCGAAAAAACCGGATATCAACGGGTCGGTTTTTGGTTTTCATATTTAGGTATCCGCGGATAACCGAACCAAGCCGTTTGATTATATATATATATATATATATATATATATATATATATATATATATATATAGTTAAAAAAAATTATTTCATTAGTTTTGTTTTGATTGATCTACGAGTCTAATAAGCTAAACAAAAAACCATACCGGCAACTCCAATTTTGTAATTCTAAATTCATTTGATTTTCTTGTTATTTTTATTATTGTATTTATTATATAATTATAATATATGATATTTGAATTTAATTACATTTTTTAAACTTCATTATGTTTTTTTAAACTCTTTGAGTTACTAATTTTAAGAAAGAGATAACTAAAATGGAGTTTGTAGTTTCAATTGAATTTAATTTTTTATATTTTACCGGGTACCCGTGAACCGAACTGTAGTTACCCGCTTTCATACGGTTCGGTTCGGTTCAGTTTTTTTGTCAATACGGTTCGGTTTCGGTTAGTACGCATAAGGTACCCGCCCAGTGGTTACGGTTCACAATTTTATTACTATCCGAACCGAACCGCCCCGTGAACACCCATATTATTACTATTATATAAGAGTTAAATAACACTCAATATAACTCATAATAATAGCCCAAATAATTATTTTAAGGTCCTAATAATATTGCTATAATTAATTAGAAGCTATATTAAAAATAGCGTAGGCGTAGCTCACTTACAGCGGGTTTTTCGCAAAAACCGGGCTTCGCTGGAGCAGCGTTCCCGAGCCGAAAGACTCTTTTCTCGGGACTCCGGGAGCCTCGGGACTTCCTTCGGATGCTAGGGGGTTTACCTAGGCTTTTAGGAGGGTTAGGGAGCTTAGAGAGAGAGAGTGTAGAGAGAGAAAGAAGGTTTGAGAGGTGTGAAGAAATGGCAAGACACGACACCTCTATTTATAGGGTGAATTCCTGATGGACTCGCCGAGTAGGAGGACCTACTTGCCGACTTGGGGCATGTGGCAGCCTTCTGGTGGTGCCACGTGTCCAATTCTGGTGGTGCCATGTCACCCCCTATCGCGTATCAACCTTCAAACTTAGAAAAATCATAACTCTCACATACGAGCTCCGTTTTCGACGTTCTTTTCTTCAAAGCGTAGGTAAAATCAATATCTACAACTTTCATTTAGACTATGTCGGCTAATTCTTGACCGATCTCAAATTTAACAGTAGGAGGCGTTTAGACTGTTAAATGACCGCGAAGAATTCGTAACTCCTTCATACGGACTCCGTTTTTGTCTATATTTTTACCGTTGAGTTCCTATTAATGAGATCTTCAACTCTCATTTAGGTCGCGTAAGCCAAAAACTGCTCGAACTAAAATTTGAGTTTCGGGTCGTGCACTACTAAGCCGAATCTTAGAAAAATAATAACTTCCTCATACGAAGTCAGATTTGGGCGTTCTTTTTATGGATGTTCTCGGTTTAACGTATACTACAACTTTGCTTTAGATTTCTAAGGCTAAAAGTCACTCCATCGTAAATTTACTATTTACGCTTCCCGGTGTCGTGTCGGTTTTGCCGTAAAACTTCGACGAGCCATAACTTTTTCGTTATAACTCGGATTTCGGCGTTCTTTATATGTACGGAAACCTTGAGACATATTCTACAAATTGGTTAAGACTATTTATTATAAATAATCTTTTGCCAAAAATTCATTTTCGACCCCTATTATCTCTAAATTGACTAGCCCGGATCTACGGGCGTTACAAAAGCTGCCTGCTGCTCAGGCCCCCAACGAAAAGTCACCGACTTCTTGATCAGCCGGGTCAGTGGGACAACAATCTTGGAGAAATCCTGGATGAATCTTCGATAATAACCCGCTAGACTAAGAAAACTTCGAATCTCAGATGAAGACCTCGGAACCTACCACTGCATCACGGCCTCTAGCTTGTCTGGATCGACCAGAAACTGCACCTCGCATAACTAGAACTCACACTTGGAGAACTTTTCGAAAAGTCTCTCCCTCCTCAATGTCTCTAGCACCTCCCTCAGGTGCTCCTCATGCTGCTCCTGCATCTTGGAGTAAACATGGATGTCATCAATAAAGATTGTCACAGACTGATCCAATATCGGTCTGCATATGCGTTTCATGAAATCCATGAACGGGGAAGGAGCATTGGTGAGCCCAAACGACATCACCACGAACTCGTAATGACCATATCGAGTCCGAAAGGTTGTCTTCTGTACATCCTCATCCTTGACTTGCATCTAGTGATAACCCGATCGCAGATTAATCTTGAAGAACCAAGGTGCACCCTGAAGTTGGTCGAATAGATCGTCAATCCTCGGGAGGGGATAACGGTTCTTCACCGTTACCTTATTTAACTCTCGGTAATCTATACAAATACGATGTGACCCGTCCTTCTTCTTCACAAACAATATCAGGGCTCCCCATGTCGAACTGCTCGGCCTGATAAATCCCTTGTCTAACGTCTCCTGCAGCTGTGTAGACAACTTTTGCATCTCGGGAGAAGTCAACCGATATGGTGCCTTGGCTATTGGAGCCGTACCAGGAACAAGGTCAATTCTGAACTCTACTTGCCTCTTCGGAGGTACCCCATGCAAATCCTCTGAGAATACGTCTGGGTACTCCCGTACGATCGGTACATCATCCACATTCGCCTTACCATTATCCTGGGTATCTATGACATAGGTGACATAACATGCGCAACCCTGTTGTAGGTAGCGTCTCGCCCTCGCGGCTGAACACAAAGTTGGTCCACACTGTGGCCTCTCACCCTAAATCACCAAGCCTCCCCCACTTGGGGTCCGAACTCCTACTAGTTGCTGCTCGCAGTTGATCAGTGCCCCATTGGGGCTCAACCAGTCCATACCCACGATAACCTTATTCCTTCGCAGGTGAATGGGGACTAAATCCACGAAAAACTGCTCATCGAACAACTCAATGTACATCCCCGGTGAACCCTCGCAACCCGAGTGGTCCTATCATCCGTTATCTCTACATCAAGTGGACAGTCCAGCTCTCCTGGAGCTCCTATAGATCGCTTGCTGAGCGCAAGCGATACAAAAGACTGGGTAGCCCCCAAATCAAATAATACCATAGCAGATATATCGTTCACAAGGAACGATCCTATAATGAAACACATAAACATAAACAATAAATCAATATAAATAAAGAGATAAGGAGAAGATACATACCCGTCACAACATCGGGAGCTGCATGTGCCTCCTATGTTGTCGGCTGGAAGGCTCTGCTCTTCGCCGCAGACACCTTTGTCTGGCCTGACGGCCATCGGTAATCATCAATGTAGCAGGAGCGAGTGCCGCCACCTGTCCTGCTGCTGCTAAACTCAGACACTAGGATCTCTTATGGCCCCTCTGATTGCACTGAAAGTAAATCGGATCAGATATTGTCGTGGTGGTGATGATAGCAGTACAGTCTCTGCTGACATGACCAGTTCGGCTGCACTTAAAGCAGCCCGAACTACCTGCCCTGCATGCCCCCTCGTGGATCTTGTCGCACTTGCCACAACATCTGTAGCCCTGTCAGTTTGTGTATTCCTTCCTCATTTCTCATTTCCTTTCTAATTTAATGTTGATTTCCACTTCTGTTTGTAATTTATTGCAAGAGAAAAAATCAAGAAGGTTTTTCCTCCACTGTCATAACCCCACCGTCGGTTGTTGCTGTGAGCGGCGACGACTACCACCACCACTGCACCAACTACTGATTTCATGTTCTACTTACTATGATTTTCGAAATTAATTGCAAAATATGTGTGTATTTGATATATGTATTTCAATTTGGGTGTATGTATGTGAAAATATATGTTTTTGGTGTGTATGTGGTTGTTTAGAATATGTGGTTAAACATAAAACTTGTTGTTTAGAATTTATAAAAACTTAATAATTTTGTTGCACACTTATTTTGTTTATTTGAAAGAAAGTAGAATAGTTGAAATTTTTATAGTTTGGAATATTAAAGAGCATTATTTCAAATAAAGATTTATACAAAATATGGAGATTGTGGTCTTGAAAATTCACATGGGGGAAGCTTTAATTAAATCCACTGGCATTCTAGTTCAAATTTTAACCAACTCATAAATTTATCAATTATCATCATTAACAATGTAATATTAAGAGTAAATGTACTACATGTTTATGCATAAATAACTTATTTTCAAATCGAGATATCACGTTATATTATGTTAGCATATTTATTTTCAAATCGAGATATGACATTATATTATGTTAGGATATGGTCTAATATGTGAAAACTAAGTGAAAACACTCTTGTAAATCAATAACGTTTTTCATAAGGTTATATGATAACTTAAGTTATAAATATCATCGATGAATGAAGCTATAGAGATTTGATATATGTATGTGAATTTGGTGTATGTTTGTGACTATTTGTGTATTTTGTATAAGTAAGATGTTATTATGTATTTATGTGAAAGTAAGTGCTTTCGGGCAATAGCGACAGAGCACTACTGATAACTTTTTACCGGCAACATGTCGTCGCTATTGCCTTTACCAACGACATCTCTAACTTTTACCAGTGACTTCTGTCGCTGTGTAACGCCCGTAGATTAGGGCTAGTCAATTTAGAGACGACAAGCATCAAAAATGACTTTTTGATGGAAGATTATTTAGAAGGATTAATCTTAACCAAGTTGTAGTATATGTCACAAGGTTTCCGTGCATATAAAGAACGCCAAAATCCGAGTTATAACGAAGAAGTTATGACCTGTCGAAGTTTTGCGACAGAATCGACACGACCTAGCGTGACCCAGCGCGACGTAAATAGTGAATTTAAGGTTGATAGATATCTATCCTTAGTGATCTAAATGAGAATTGAAGATCTCATCAATAGTAGTGCAACAACGGAAAGATAGACAAAAACGGACGTTAGACGAAGGAGTTATGAGTTTATAACGGAGTTTTCCTATCCCGGCCTACTAAAAATAATATATAAGTAATATAATTATAATATATTAAAAATAAAGTCAAAATTAGCCAATGGAGTCTAAACGAGAGTTGTAGAGCATAATCTCACCTTCGCAGCGATATAAAGAACGTCGAAAATGGATTTCGTATGCGAAAGTTATGAATTTCTGAAGTTCGGGGCGCGAAACCCCAAAACTGTCAGAGACCACGACGTGGCAAGCAGTGCCACGACGTGGCAAGTCTCCTTACACCTCCGGGATTCCCCTAGATGCAACTTGCAATGACGCATGCAATGACGACCAAGCCCACGACGTGGAAAAAGGTTGCCACGACGTGGCAAGGGCCAAATTTGCCCTATAAATAGATTTGAAGGGTCAGCCGACTATGGTTGCTCCATCCCTTCTCTCCCACTCCCGATACACCCTCTAAGCCCTATTTTAACCCCCCCGAAGCCCCGGTATCAACCCCGAGACCCGAAGCAAGTCCCGAAGCCCCGAAGATCCCGAGAAGAAAAGAGTTTCCGAGCCGAAGCTCTGCCCCCGAGAAGCCCGGTGTGTGAAGATATCCTGGTTTCACCGAAGAATACTACTCTTAGACCTATAGTGCTGTCCGATCATCTTTTGATCAAGTGAGTGTATAGTCACTTTCATCTTACACATAGATATGAAGTATTTTATAAAAGACGTGATATGTGTATATATATTGTTGTTTATATGTGTCAGTGTGTGGTTACTTTCTTCTAACACATAAATATAAAGTATTAGCTATGAAATACGTGCTATGTGCTATATATTATTTGTCTATTTGAAATGGGCATGGAATTGATGTTTTATACAAGTGTTAAATGATTTAAACTGTGTAAGTATTTATATCTACAAAAATGTTGGGTAGAACAAGGGTAGATGGAATAGTTGGTGACTATGGAGTTAGCGCTTATTGTTAGATAAACCTTGGTGACTATGGAGTTAGCGCCTATCGAGTAAAACTTGGTGACGATGTGACTTCGTGCCTATTAAGTAAACCCTGGCGACTATGCGACTTAGTGCCTATCGAGTAAAACTTGGTGACGATGTGACTTCATGCCTATTAAGTAAACCCTGGCGACTATGCGACTTAGTGCCTATCGAGTAAACCTTGGTGACGATGTGACTTCGTGCCTATTGTATAAACCTTGGTGACTATGGAGTTTGCGCCTACTGTTAAGTGAACCTTGGTGACTATAGAGTTAGCGCCGCTTGAGTAAACCCCGACGACTATGGAGTTAGCCTCTGATAACTATGGATTTAGTACCTGATAGATAAACTTTGGCAGCAATGGACTTCGTGCCAATTCCTTAGGTCAATCCTTAGGAATGAATGAATAAAGGATAGTTGATTCTTAGGGTAAAACCTTAAGAGTAAAGAATATAATGGGGATGGGTAATTGGGTTGTTTGTTTAATGATTAAATATAATAATTGTATTATTGTGGGTTGAAAACCCTATATGCTCACCAGGCTCCCAAGCCTGACCCACTCAGTTTTCTTTGCATTACAGGTAATGACACAAGAGTATAAGTTGGTGGACTTGACGAGAGGTTTTGGATTATAGATCAGTAGTTATAAATAACTGTTGTAAGGTCTATTTTATATTGTTTATGCTTTTGGTCTGTATCGGAACATGACATCCCGAGGTTTTATTATTTAATGAAAATACATTCTCTTTGAGAAATGTTTTGATAAATGGTTATCATATTTTATTTTGGGAACAAATTCCGCAACCGTTTTCTTTAAACGATCACTCTGATTTATAAAACAAAGCATAAACAAATCGGTCTTTTCTGGCCGTGAAATTGGGGATGTCACACGCTGCTATTTCCCTTTTTTTTCTTGTAGTGATACCCTTTTGTCCTCAATTTAGTCTAACGGTGATGGAAGTGGTTATGTAGTTACAGTGTGATATTTGGTTATCTATAGAACTCACACACATACACACACTGTAATACCCTGTTTATTTATTAGATAAATAAATAAATTAATGAACGAATGGTAGCCCTAAAATAAATATCTATATATGCGTGGTGATGGTCTCGTGGAGCTAATCGTCACACTTTAAGAGATTGGGGTTTAAAAGTGAAAATATGGACTTAATAGGTAATTATTAATGAAGTCAGGGACTAAATGGTAACTTCTTGGACTTCATTTGAAGAGATTTTGGGGCTAAAGGGCTGTTTGGTAAATTAGAAACCGAATTTGTGAAGAATTATGGAAGCGGGGGTTAAATTGGTAAATTATGCACCTAAGTTGTAATAGATTTTAATGTTGGGGGCTAAAAGGTAACATTTGGGTTTAAATCGAAAAAGATCTGGTGGGGAGGGGCCGATGTTGTTAAAATGGGTAGAAGTTTGGTGGAACACGGTACGCCTCATGCAGCCTCCATATATATGTTAAGTGTATTAGAAACCCTAACCCTAGCTCAAGAGCAACCGCCAACTTCCCTTCCACTTCCGGCGCCGCTGCCACCCTTATGCCTCCCCTTCGTCTCCGACGCCGCCACCACTCACCTTGTTCGTTTTCTTTCCGATCGCCTAGCACGACCAAGATGGTCCTCATCACCGGAAACATTGAAGACCGTCGGGAGATGCCAACTGTCGTTCTTATATCGCTCCTGCCTTCGCCGGAGGAGCTGGAACGTGTTTACTGTCGTCGCGAAGTCTCACTTTTTCCGGTTCGTTGCTGCTACGCCACCTCATCTCCTCCCGTTAGCCGCCGCTGGTAGCCACCGTTGTGGCTACTTGAACTGTTGTGGCTGTCATCGTGAACCACCACCACTGCCGCCTCTCCGAGGGTTCTACCGCCGCCATACGCCGCTAGATCAACGGAAGGATCCGTTTTCAAGAAAATATGTGTGTGTGGGTGTTTATTTGGTTGGAAAACACATCACCACCACCGCAAGGTGGTGGCTGCCACCATACACCGCCATGTATGTGTATTTACATTAGTTAGGGTGTGTGTGTGTGCTTTGGTATTTCATTGTAAATTGTAAAAGGAAATGGAATAATGAGAAAGAAACCATAACCACCACCGTGAGGTGGTGATTGCCGCCACCGGCCGCCGTGTCGGGTGGCGGTGTGCTTGTCTTGTGAGTCGACTCGATTGGGGATGCTTGAAACCCTAATGGGCTCAAAGGAGCTTTAATGGGCCCAATAAGACTTAATGGACTTAATAAAACCTTAATGGACCCTAATGAAACCTTAATGGGCTTAATAATATTCTAGTGAGATTAATAGGCCCAATAAAGCCCTAATTGATCTAAAAGCCCAACAAATTAATTAATGGGCTAGTATTGGGTTGGAGACCCTAATTAGGGTTTGGAAAACCCTAATGCCATGAAACCCTAATTTGGGGGAATTAATCGGGACACACAGAAATTATTTAATAACTTGAGATATTAAATAATAAACTTTGGCAAAGATTAATCTAAGCGATAATGGACTTAATGGGTTAAGTAGGAAACTTAACCCTAATCATCATTTTATGTGAAACCCTAATTTCACTTGGGTTTATTGTTGGACCTTTCTTTTGGGCCTTGAGGGTTGGGTAATTAATGGGTCATCCAAAGTCAAGCCAATGAACTAGAATAATTTAATGGGCCTGGGTAAGGCCCATGTAAGGGGCTTGGGCCCAATTTGGAAAATTGGGCCTTAGATGGGCCATAGTTTGGGCCTTAATGATTTTATGGTGTTGGGCCTTAGAATGAGACCATGTATAGGCCTAGGCCCAATTTGGAAAATTAGGCCATGTGTTGGGCTTTGATTTCTAATTGACTTTGGGCCTATGGATTGGGCCTTGGGCTTGAATAAGCCAAGTTAGGGGTAATGTAGTAATTACCCAAAGAATATACTTATGGTTATGTATTGGGACCCAATTATTAATTGGGTGTTATTTTGGTGTTGACAGTTCGGGAATCTGTCAGCCAGCAGTTGGGGTCGAGTCTGCGGGACTTCAGCAAGTGTGGGATTGTGTCTTCGGGACTTCAACAATGTGAGGTGAGTTACCTTCCAGTAGCGGTGGGTCTAAGGTCACAATGCTGGCCCACTAGTAGGAGTTGTATGTTAGATGATTATCTTTGTGATATCATCTAGGTTTACTACTACCTGATATGTTATATGCTGGCATGATATGTTATATGTGATAGTAGTAGAGTTCGGTTGTTAGGACCGAAGGGTAGGTCAGACACCCCAGATATGTCTGACAGTATGTGATGATATGTTTATATGCTGGCATGATATGTTATATGTGATAGTGGTAGTAGGAGGGGAATAGTCCCCAAGTTCGGTTGTTAGGACCAAATGGTAGTTCAGACACCCCAGATATGTCTGATAATCTGTTACGTTATGATATGTGATAATAGTAGTAGTAGGGGTGAAATAGTCCCCGAGGTTCGGTCGTTAGGACCAAAGGGTAGTCAGCACCCCAGAATGGTTTGACATGGGTAGTCAGCACCCCATAATGGCTTGACATGGGTAGTCAGCACCCTAGAATGGCTTGACACAGGTAGGTCGGCACCCCAAAATGGCCGTACCGGGTAAGTCGGGCACCCCAGAAATGCCTGACAGTATGTATGGTATGTGGTATGATGGGGGAATTCACTAAGCTTTGTGCTTACAGTTTACAGCTTTGGTTTCAGGTACTCGTTTTCAAAGGAAATGAGACAGTTTGATCGCAGCGCATCACACTATGGTTTTCCGCACATGAGATCTTTGAGATTACACTCTGATATTGTTTTATGATAACATGTTTGATTATTTCTACTTTGGTTTTGACATGACATAATATTATAGATGTTTTATTACACTGTTGGTTTTAAAATGACGTAATTAAAAATGAAATTTTTGGCCTTTAAATTTGGGATATGTTACACACACACACACACACACACATATATATATATATATATACATACACAAAGAGAGAGAGAGTGTGTGTGTGTGTGTGTGAGAGAGAGAGAGAGAGTGAAAGAAATAAACAATACATATAAATTCTAAAAATCGGGTTGAATTGGATGTCAAATCGGTTGAACCAAAAAGTAGTCACTAGACCGGTTCAACTAAAAGTTGGTTTTTAAAAAATTACACCAAACTTAAATCACCCCAGAAACAAGTCAACAAAGAAAATGTTAATCTCTCAAAATTTAAGTTATATGGTGTTAATAAAAATATTCATATTTCCCTCCAAAAGAATTGTTTTCAACAAGTGATAGTGCAAATACATTTCTTTTAAGTAACATTTAAAAGAAAATAATGGTAGAATAGTCATTTTAATGTTTAGTTTGGTTTTGCACTTGCATGCAATGGCGTCTTTGTATTTTATCATAGTTTTATTTTAGGGATACAGGAAAATGACTTACCAGAGAATCATTTTTGTCATTTTCTTCACATTTAGGCAACTTCTTTATTTTTATACACATTTAACAATTTAAATTTTTATATGTGTTCACAAATTATGGTTGAATGTATACAAAAAAAAGTGGCCTACACTAGAACAAAACGAAAATTAATTACTATGATAAGTTAGTTTCTCCACTTTTAATAGTGATTTTATTTTTCATATTTGTTTGTATTATTTTTTTTCAAACATTATTTTTAAAATATCTATAATTTCCTAAATATCAATTAAATATTGATCAATTCTAAACTTTATATTTTAATTAATAAATATATTTTTGCTTTGTGAAATATTTTATATAGCCTCTTATAATTGTATTCTTTTGTTTATATACATATACAATATTTTTAAAGTAAATAGTAACTAACAATAAAATTAAATAAATTAAATATGTAACAATAAGTATGGAGAGTCTTTTGAAAAATAAAAAGAAAATATTACTTAGCAAATAAAAAAATCTATATAATGTAAATATTTTAAAATTATTAAACTTTTTAATACTTTTTAGTTAGAAGTTTATAAACTTTTAATTTTCTTAATACAACATTTTAAACTAATAGTTAACGAAAGTATTTTAAAATGTTATAAAAAAATATTAAGTTGCCATACAAAATCTGTGAAACACTTTAAAATTGTTGTAAAAAAAATTTAGAGATAATTGTATGAAAGTTATAAAATAAATTGTATGAAAATGTAAATAAAAAAAAAGTTTAAAACTTGTAAGAAAATTTTAAAATATCATTTCTAATAAATGAATGTTTTTTTCCACTTGTCAAATTCTCAAGAGTTTTGTCACATGTAATTTTGTGGGAGTTTTAGAATTATTATTTTCCACTTGTCATATTTTGGGAATTTCCATTTTTTAAAATAAAATTCCACAAAATTCTAACAAGTTTTATAAAGAAAAAGAATTGTTCTATTAATTTGATAATAAAGTTTCATACATACTCTAAAAAATATTTAATTTTTTTTATAAATGTTCTAAAAGATTACATTATTTATGTAAAAATGTTATTTTATAAAATATTTGGTTTAAAAACACTTGCATTAAAATTATATGAAAGTATATATATATATATATATATATATATATATATATATATATATATATATATATATATATAAAGTTTAAAACATTGTATTAGAAAAACCTATAGGAAAAAATATCTTTAAAATGTTATAAGAAATTATAAATAGTCTTAAGAAATTTGTAAAAAAAATATTGTTCACATTCATATAATTTTATTTTTACATTTGAACATTTAATTTGTTAAATGTATTCACATATTATCATTGACACCTGTTATATGAGATGACAATGGTAATATGGGAGCACATGTAACAAGTTAAATAGTCAAATGTGTAAAAAAAAAAAGTTGCTTAAACGTGAAAAAAACGAAAAAATAATTACCCTCACAAGTCATTTTCCTTTTATTTTATAGTTCTTATGCAAATCTCTCGGAATAACATAAACCTAAAAGGAATCTTGATTCAAGTGAAGGTAAAATTTTGTCTTTTAATGCACCATGGCTATCAATACTTACAAATGACGCCAATAGTTTGCGACTATATTTAACAACTTTAATGAAGACCGATGGCACTGAAAATTATGTCACTAATGGAGTAACGATTGCTTATTATATTAGAAAGTTTTGTTTTCAAATAAATTACTCATGTAGTACACGTATGTGCTATGGTTTCTATTCTTCTTTCAAGATAAGTTTGGATTTTACTACGTATGTGCTATATGGCTTCTATTCTTCTTTCAAGATAAGTTTGGATTTTGGAGTTCTTTTCTGTTACTTCAAGTTTTCTTTTATTCTTCTTTCCACGTTCCTTTAAATACATAAGAATATACATTGTGCTGTGCATTCAAAGTACTTGGTACATATATATGAGATAACCACAAACTTTAATTAATATAAATAAATGTGGTCATTTCAATCTTTTAGCCTATAAATACAAAGGATTCATGACCTTTTTTTTTTTTTATCCCAAACTTCCAATAAAGGAGCGACGGAGAGAATGGAAGCAAAGGGAAATGTATCGGATAGTTCATTTACCAGTGTCACCTCACTTACCCTAAAAAGTCCAAAAAAAATTCCCCAACAATATGTTCTTCCTTCTTTTCAACGATCAAACCATAGCCTTCTTGATCACATATCTACTGAATTTCCAATCATCGACCTTTCCATACTCAACCACCCTGCTCACATGCCCAAACTAATCAATGAAGTTGGTGCTGCCTGCAAGAAACTTGGGTTCTTTCAGGTATCTATTAGGCTGCATTTGCAACACGGGAGTAGATGGAACGAGCTTTCTACAACTATTTTCGATAAAGAGGGCGTCACATTCACAGTCTTTTGCACAGACACATACTCAAGAGGAAATCTTTATCCAACCCTTTTGAGTGGTAAAAACTTTGTCATCAACATGAGTTGCATTCCCAATCAAATGCACGCCCAAGTAGTAATTAATTAAAACTTGTTCTATCCTATTTTACTGTGCATGCAATTAATTGTATTTTGAGATTTTATTGTTCCCGATAAAAAAAAAGTGTGTATTTGAAGGTAATAAACCATGGAATTCCTAGTTGGGTCATGAAAGATGCAATAGACTCTGCTAAAGAATTCTTTAGGTTGCCAAGCGACAAGAAGATGTGTTTTGCTTCTGCCGATGTTCACGCCCCTGTTAGATATGGCACCAGTATGAATCATGTGATAGACAAGGTGCTGTTTTGGAGAGACTTCATCAAGCATTATGCTAATCCGATATCAGAATGGATCCATCTATGGCCATCGGATCCTCCAAGTTACAGGTAATTAATTGTTTTACCAATTTGGATACAATTAATTAAGCACGACTTTGATCACTTTATTTTTTTTTTTTACACAGAGAGAAGATGGGAAGCTATGCAAAGGCGGCAAACACATTACAGAAGCAATTAATGGAAGTGATCATGGAAAGCTTAGGACTGAATGCGGATTACTTACATGATGACATAGAAGAAGGTTCACAAGTCATGGCTGTCAACTGCTACCCGGCCTGCCCGGAACCAGATCTTGCACTAGGGATGCCACCACACACGGATTATGGAACCCTCACCATCTTAAATCAAAGCCAGCAAGGACTTCAAATTATGGACCAAGATAAAAAATGGCGCGCGGTTCCATTTGTTCATGGTGCCCTAATAGTTCAGTTGGGAGATCAATTTGAAGTGTTGAGTAATGGAAGATACAAGAGTATACGTCATAGAGCCATTCTTGACACGCATAAACAGCGCCTGTCAATTGCTAGTATTCATAGTATGCCCATGGAGAAAAAAGTAGGACCAGCACCTGAGCTAATTGATGAGCAACACCCCATTGCCTACAAAGAAGGGAGCTTCAGTGGATTTCTTGATCACATCTCTGTTAAATCTGTATCAGAAGAAGATACCTACCTCGACATGTTAAAAATCCATGAAGCATGATATAAACAAGCATCGAAATTCGAAGGAAGATTTATCATGATGAAGCTTACAGAAGTTATATGATTCAGGGTGTGGTGTGGGCCCACAATATATAGGCCCTCTACTTTTATTAAGTGTACGCCTAAATGTGTAAAAAAGACAAAATTATAGGCTAACCTTTCCCTTGTTTTGTACGTTAAATATGTTTGTCCGATCTATGAAAATAATGAACATTATAAGATTACTATATACGAAAAGCTTAAATATGTTGTTCTACTTCCAATATTATTTAACCTAATTGTAATTTTTATCCGATAATCTAGAATTCATATAAATTTATAATTGAAGTTTAGCATATAGATGTTTCAAAAGTTAAAAGCCCAAATGCGGTGCCTTTACTATCAATGGAGAAATGAAACCATTTCTAGAAGGGAATATCATTAAGGTAATTAATTTTTTGGTATGTTCACGTCTAAATAATTATCATTTTTTTATATATCCAGGTAATAAACTTGTTGAAAGTGTTCATATATGACCATTATGACCTGTTATAGCAGGTTAAGTCCTAGATGTGAACGCTTTCAATAAGTTCGTTACCTAAATATATAAAAAAATAGTTAGCCAAATATAAACAAAACGAAAAGTAAAAATTAAATTACACGAATGGTCCCTGTGGTTTGAGGGAATTTATGTTTTTGATCCCTAACTTATTTTTTTAACTTGGATGGTCTCTACTGTTTATTTTTGTTGTGCGTTTGGTCCCTTTCATACCTAAAAAGACTATTGTGCCCTTATTAATTTATTTTTTAATTAATTTTCTTATTTATGTATTTATTTTTTTACATATTTAAAAACATTAATAGCCCACACATATTTGTATCTCCTCGGATGATTCCTACTGTTTTTTTTAATTAATTTATTTTTTTAACTCGGATGGTCTTTACTGTTTAATTTTCTTACGAGCTTAGTCTCTGTCTTACCTAAAAAGACTATTGTGCCCTTATTAATTTATTTTTTTAATTAATTTTCTTGTTCATGTACTTATGTTTTATATATTTAAGAAAAATTAGTAGACCTCACATATTTGTATCTCCTCACCATCCCATCTCTCATCATTCTCAACTTCTATTTGTTTTCCATCTTTAATGATATCGACGTCTTCATCATCACTTCTTTTTTCAGTCCTTCAACTCCGTCGAATCAACACCACAACGCACTAAAGATGAAGAGACAGTAGGTTATGGTGTTGGTTCGCCAAAGTTGAAGTACTAAAAAAGAAGGATGGTGAAGACGTCGATGTTACTAAAGCTGGAAAAGAAATATAAATTTTGGAGGATGAGAGATGAGATGGTGACCAGTAAGACCGAAATTAAATTTCTCAAATGTGGTTTCAGGTTTATGTTGAGAAGATATAGATATGTGGGGTATATTAAATTTTTTAAATATATAAAAAATAAATACATAAATAAGAAAATTAATTAAAAAATTAATAAGGGAAAAATAGTTTTTTTAGGTAAGATAGAGACCGAACGCGTACCATAAATAAACAGTAAGGACCATCCGAGTTTAAAAAAATTAATTAAAAATAAACAGTATGAATCATCCGAGGAGATACAAATATGTGTAGTCTATTAATTTTTTTAAATATGTAAAAAATAAAAACATAAATAAGAAAATTAATTAAAAAATAAATTAATAAGGGCACAATAGTCTTTTTAGGTAAAACAGGACCAAATGCGTAACAAAAATAAACAGTAGGGACCATCCAAGTTAAAAAAAATAAGTTATGAAACAAAAACATAAATTCTCCTAAACCATAGGGACCATTTGTGTAATTTAATTTTTACTTTTCGTTTTGTTTATATTTGGGTAACTATTTATTTTGTACACATATAGGTAACGAACTTGTTAAAAGCGTTCACATCTAGAATTTAACCTGCTATAGTAGGTCATAATGGTCATATGTGAACACTTCCAACAAATTTGTTGCCTAGATATGTACAAAAAAAAAAGATAGTTACCCAGATGTAAACATACCGAAAAGTTAATTACCTTAACAAATCATATTCCCTTTGTAGAAACAAATTAACAAGTAAAAAAAATGAAAATAATCTATATTAAGCCCATTAAAATTGTTTTATTGGTTGTCCTCCATAAGTCTTTGCAAAACTATTAGGTTTTAGAATACCATCCAGAATTTTCTCGATCTTAACCGGGTAATTTAAGGGAAAGTAGATATAATATAAATGAAAATACAGCTCAATTCGGGCATCATCAGTTTTACTTCCAATCACTTTTCAAATCCCAAATATTAAGCGATCAACTGGAAATTGGAAGGAAGAAAAAACGAAAAGGCAAAGGAAACGAAGTCGAGGAACTTACATGATACGACAAAGAAGAGCAGCGGTGGATCCAAATATGAGTTGCGTCGATAAAGAAAGCAGTGATAGTGTCGATTTCACTCAATCGTAACTTCTAAATTAGAAAATAATGAAAACAAATAAACAACGTAGATTAGATACTTGACACCATAGATGGATGGAAGATTGAGGAATGCGTCTTTCTACAGGAATTAATGCTTAGTTTGATAGTTTCCCTCATCTCGGTTTCGTTCTCGCGTCTTTGAAACTTTTGGGCCTTGTGAGGGCGAGCATATTGCAGTTGCACATAGGGTGGCAAATCGTGCTCTAGTTTCATGTTTCGTGTTTCTGTTGACACAGACAATGTTTTATGTAACACGAACACGACACGACACGATGTTGTGTTTTTTTTAACTAACACGAAAATGAACGAATTAAAAAACGACAGACACGACACGACGCGAAAATTATATCATATACTAAAAACTAGTTTATTTAATGAATACTTTATCAAATATAACATGAAAAACACGACAAACATGAAAAACACGATAAAGAACTGCTAAATCGTGTCAATTTCGTGTTGAATTTTGAACACGAACACACCACGACACGACATCGTGTTTTTTACAGTTAACACAAACACGAATTCAAATTTCAATTTCGTCCCAATTTTGTTTCGTGTCGTGCATTTTTGTCGTGTCGTGTCGTGTCATAAATTGTCATCCCTAGTTGCACGTAGAGATATGCACACTTGCGGTCTTATCACTTATGTCGGTCTTGGATCGATTTTAAAACGATTTGGTTTTCTACGACTAGTATCGAAACAGTTCGGTAGAGAGTCCTAAATAGTCTCGAGTTGGAATTTTTTGATCCTGACTTTTTTTTGGGACAGGTCTTTCTTTGATCAAGTCTTTTTTAGAGTAGTTTCGGTTTTGCATACATCTTTTCCGGTTGGGTTTCAGGTTTTTTTCAGGTTGAATTTCAATATATTTCGATTTTGAATTTTCAGGTAATAAATATATGATTAACACCAAAATGATACATTAAGATTCATTAAAAATGATATACTAAAATTTAATAAAAAAAAAAGAAGGGAAAACGTTAGGTAAATGTGATTAAAAATGTGTAATTAACACAAAAATAGAATTTATATAAATTTTCGCTTCCATTTTTTTAGACCTCTCGGAATGATCCGGTCTTTTTTTGGTTCTGAGAATGGTTTGTTCCTTTTTTTGGACCGGTCCCGGTCCCGGATGATTGGACTGATCCTTTTTTGGTCTGTTTCATTTTAGATCATTTGGTCTCAGGTTTTTTTACCATGACATGTCCCTTTGTTCATGTCTAGTTGCACATTCTTATTATCGGCCATTATATTGGACTATAAAGTCAATGAGAAGTTTGACTTTATTCATTAGAAGAACGTTTAATAGTTTTATTAGAGAAGAAGTCATGTCATCAATGTTAGTTAAAGTTAATTGTAAATTTGTTAACTTTCTTTCCTTTCTGATTAATATATATATAGAATTTATTGTGTTATTGAATAAAATGAAGATTTCATTTCATATCTATTTTCTTTAATCTTCATTCTATTCTACATGCATAATTTTAGAGGGAGAGTCTTTGATCATTCACTCTTTTCTCCTCTTCTTTGATTCTCTTTCACTTCGATTGTCAATTTTGAGGCTAGTTCATTAGATCCTACAGTAGGATTTAATGTATCTAACATCGAGATTTCAAGTCCTTTTGATCTCAGTTTATCTAATAATCCAAGCACAATTCTTTTCTCAAAAATCTTGAATGGCACAAGTTTTGTTGCATGGAAAAAATCGATGACACTTGACCTTTCTACAAAGAACAAGATGTGTTTTGTTGATTTATCGCTTAGTCCTCTAGACAAAAATTCCAATTCCTTTCCAAATTGGAATCAAATCAATTCAATGGTGATTTCATGGATTCTGAATTCGTTAACGAAAGAAATTGCTAATAGCGTCTTGTTTATTTAAACAAAGCAAGATATTTGGTTTGAGTTGAATCGAAGGTATGAACAATCAAATGAAGCATTAATATAGCAAATTCATAAACATTTATACTCTGTTCATCAAGGATCTGAAGATTTCTCAAGCTACTTCACAAAAATTATTCATTTTTGAATCAACATTTTCATTACTTTTCGCTAATGAAGTGACATTAATCACAAACATTTTTGAACAATCAACACATTCCTCTTCCTTGATTTCACTAATACTTTCAGAATCACCTTCGATATCAGCAAAATTTTATTGAGTACTTTGTTTATAATTCTCAATCCTTTTTAGGATTTTGATTGTTTTCATTTTTGGTCAAAGTCTCATTCACAATATGAACAAGTTCATCGGTATTTAAACAATCATTAATATTCACAAACCATATGCATATGAATCATTAGGAATAGTATCATAATTAGCTACTTTACTTTCGCAATCAAAAGTAGTCACATCCAGTAGTTCTC
Organism: Lactuca serriola; assembly: GCF_051521515.1. Classification (NCBI taxonomy): domain Eukaryota; kingdom Viridiplantae; phylum Streptophyta; class Magnoliopsida; order Asterales; family Asteraceae; genus Lactuca; species Lactuca serriola. Next base: position 284,422,256 of record NC_136412.1, on the reverse strand, counting down.
TTTTGAAAGTAATAAAGGGAGTAGCTTCCAATGTTGTTCTTTACATATTTCCGATGAATGATAAAGGTCTATCAACTTTCCATATAGACGCTTAGCTATATTACAGTAAATGTTTCTTTGTTTTACTAACATGCTAGTGTCCATACAAATTGAATCCCTATCAATCATAATGTTTTTAATTTTTTAACTCCAAGCCTTCTATCTTACTATTCTTCTCCTCCAACAAATTATGAGCTTCATAAAGTAAAGACTTAGATTAATTTCTTCGCTTCACTACTCATAGAGATCAACGTGTCATTTAGGTAAGAGCATGTATCATCAAAGTCAGATAAAATAACATGATAAGAATTCAAAGGAACATTACAAGAAACAAGAAGATCATGTACCTTTGCAGTCAATGGCGACTTTGGTGCAGTTGTAACAAAACAGCTTCCAGATAGCTCTTCATCTTATTCTTCACTCTCTTCTCCTTTCTCATTCTCCATGATTTCCTAATCAACATCTTCATCATCATCACCAACCAAACTCTTTCCTCCAGATTGACCCTCTTCATACTTTGGGAGCAAGACTCCATGTATTGGATGATGCATCTCCTTGTTATTGGAGCCAGAGGACCAAATTTGATATGTCCATTATCAGTAGCACCCTTCGCCATCAATGAAAGATTCTTGGACTTTGTGGGAAGTTCTTCTAGTTTCATAGAGTAGTAATCCTCATCCTTTACTTTCTCCTTCTTCTCCCCCTTCTTCCTTCACATGCAGTCCTTCACAAGATGATTGTATCTGTTACAATAGTTGCGGTTGTAACCAGAATCACCTTTCAACTTCTTCTGAATCTTCTTTTCTTCTTCCTTCTTCTCTACTTTCTCAACACCTTTTTGTCCTGCACATGTGTTTTTATCGGCTTCTTCTCTGAATTGTTCTTGAAATTCCAACTATTTGGCTTCTTGTAGAATTTTTTCACCCTATTATTGGAATAGTAGACATCAAATTCATCATCAGAGTTGACTAGAAAACCCTCTTCACCTTCTTTTTCTTCTTCATCAGACTCATTCTCTTTCGCATTTGTGTTGGAGCCTAGAGCCATTTGTGACACCAAAATTTTTTTTTTTTGCAAAATTTTTAAACTTTTAAACTCATCTTAAATTAAATCAAACAACTGAAAAAGTCATAACACAATCCATCAAACTTAACAATCATATAAAATAAGTGCGGAAGAAATAACAATAATAAGGTCCCAACAAAAATAACTAGTAGCGATGTCCCGGTGCTCCATGTCAAGCCTTAGCCTCTTTAATCTTGACGCCTGAAAAGTTATAAGGGAAACCGTCAGCACAAAGCTTATTGAATTCAAACAAGGTCATTGTACTAACATTCATATTTACTAACCCTAATCCATTTTCCAAGTATAATTGTATAATAAGGGCAAAGAACGAATCAATGCCTATAATACAAGAAGGACTTGTAGGTTTGAATCGCACCGGGAGGATCCCGTATCATTTGGCCCTAATCACTACACCTCACGATGAGTATTACGTTGGTGATCTTACCTACCCACCGCACCGGTAAATCCGTATCCTTTGGTGGTGTCCCCATATCCATGATTAGTTACATACAGTGCACATGTATGAATTAAAACAATAGTTATATAGCACGCTTTTATAATAAATTCAAATAATCACACACGAGCTAACTAGCAAACACAATCATCAATACAACAGTGTGAGAGAGCTCACCTTGAGTGAGTAGTAAGGATAGCTAACAATCAAATAATGCTACCAAGCTTGAGCAAACTTCAAAACCTCGCCTAAGAAGGACTAAATGTTAGAAAGGAGAAGTAATGAAGCTATGAGTTGTGAAAAGAGTAATCACATCAAGCTCTAAAACAGACCTGCTGTTTAAAACGAATTTACTTCGAAATCTAAAACAGAAACATAGCTTTAACTAAATTTTATAGGAAACTATGATTGTTCAGGATTCTAGAACTATAAAGAACTCCTTCTTACTCCAAAAGATGAATTAAATATGAATTTTACAAAAAGGTGTATCACTTCTGTCTCCAACAAGACAGTCAAGTGATGTTGGCCAATTCTACCCAACTTTTGAGTAGAATTCGTCCAAACCAAAATTCAGAGAAGTAAATGACATACAAATGAAAGTCTCAGAGTTGGAATTGAATGGAAAGCATCTCCCAAACGCCGGATATAAAATTCACATTGTGGACAATCACAACACTTGCAAAAGCTGGTGACTGCCCACTGATCTAGAGTGTGGATCCATTCTAACCAATTTATAATTGGAAATAACATCCCATCTGCTCCAGATCTTAAATTCATAATATAAGGAACATATAGAAACTTGGAATTACTTTAGACCCTTTTCCAAGCCTTAGAAATGATGAAAACAAAATGACATATCAGAACAGACCCGGATCAAACCTAACAGCAAAGATGTCATTATTGCCCATGGATAAATTCCTTATCAGTGATGTTGGCCTGCTTAAGAAAGTTATCCAACTCAATTTTTGAACTTTGGGCACTGGTTTGGGGTCCGTTTGAGTTCTAGAGCTTAAGATATGTGTTTTACAAAATGACTACAGATCTGATGGAAAACAGAATCATAGCCACCCGTGATTCCTTTTTGGCTTATCCATCCTTCTCCCTTTGAAACACATTTTCAGATGTGTTCATCATCCCAATTTATTCCCCATGATCATGGTGGTACTAAAAAGGGTTAGGTATCATTAGGATTTGATTTTTCCACAAGAATGTAATAATAATCAACATGAAAATGAACATAAAGCACATAAAATCACCACTCTCCCTTTTAGGGTTTCTATGATCTTTTGCAATATGTAATCCCCTAGATCCATCATCCACCATATATGGGGTGAAGATAGGATCTTGATATGATTTATAACATACAATTCTTTGCAAATATCAAAAGAGATACAAATCAAATAAGAAGGAGTAGAAGTGAAGATGAAATCATAAAACTAGAACAAGGTTATGAATCAAGTTGTAAGAAATGATAAGGAGGTTCATACTAATATGAATCAAGGCTAGAAATGAACAAGAATTAAGCTCCAAACAACAGCCCCTTGGCTGCTCTTGATCCCAAAGAGAGAGAGAGAGAGAGAGAGAGAGAAGGACGGTGTGAGGGAGAGAGAGTAGAGTTTAGAGTGTTTTCCTTGTGTGTGTTCCAAATGACTCAATTAACACATTAAGTACTATTTACTAGATGGACTTTGAAAATAGGCCCATAGCCCATGGACTTCAATAAAAGGAGTTTACAAGATGATCAAAAGAGTCCAATAACATAAGAAATCAAACCTTGGTTAAATAAATTAACCCAAGGTTACAAGAATAATTAAATTAAATTAACTAAACGTACCGAGAAAAATCAAGGTGTTACACCATTCGACCTCTAAAATTCATTTTGTTCTCTTTAACAATGTCCTTTACTTCCGACTCATGTGCTTTCAGAATATTATAGAGATTCGACAAAGAATGGGTGTCGAAATTCTCTTGAGTCTTAATCATGAGATAAATATTTCTCCATTCCTTTCCCAACCCCAAAACCAAGGTAAGATTTAACTCCATGGTTGTACGAACAACTCCATATCTTTTTCATTTGAAGATAAGCTCATTAAACCTATCTTAATATGATTCAATAGTCTCATTATCCTTTTGCTTAAAATCGGCCAATTCCGACAAGCATAGCGTCACAGATCACTCTTTGGTTCTTTCATTCCCTTGATACTTTTCCTTCAAAGTATCCCAAATATTCTTCACTGTCTTGCATCCTCAAACATAGTTGTAAACAACATGTCACATCCCCAAACTGAGATAGCGGAAACATTCAGGGGTGGAGGGCGTCATGTATAGTATCATAACAATGCACAATAGTAAAACAAGCAACAACATCCATTGCATTAATAAAATAATTAATACATGTGTGCTCATTGTATAGTTGTATGACACCAAAAATGTATAGCAAAAATAAAAGACGAGTCTTGAACATGCTCCGTCTTCTCAAAATCTGTGCTAGTATACCTGTCTACTGGTTCCCTCAGAATACAAGTTATTTTGAAAGAGAGTATCAACATTTAAGTTGTTGAGTTCATAAGTATTTAGTGTCTAATGTTTGTATTTGTTTCATGAAAATGATAGTATACTTCCCAGAAAATCCTATATTTTCTGCTTAAAATGAAAAGTAGTCTTTTACCCAAGACCCAATTGTTTGTATGTTTTGTTCTCTTGAAATAGTGTAAAATGTATGTCTGTACTTGAAATAGCATAAATGTATGTTTGTACTCGACATAGTATAACTGTGTGTTTTCCATATTTGTAAACTATCTTTACTAGAAAAATAGTATGCTTCGTTCAAGTGTGAACATCACTGTATGTATCTGATAGAAGATAATATCTTTTAGTAGTTTTGTTTAAAATAAAACCACTGAAGAAATGTTTGTCTTCTAAACCTAATTGTTTTTGTTAACGTTTTATTGTGATTGAGGTTATAACCATACGTAATTGACTAGTATAAAACACAACGTATTCAGGCGTCGAAAAAGGTATGACATTTGTCACACGTAGACCTACCAGTCCCAACTGTAGCTAACAGTCAAGGTGCGGGATTGTTAATCTCGTATAGATCTATACACAAACTCATGCTCTCCCTCCAGGAGACTTAGCTTATAAGACATGACTTAGCAAGAATGTTGTTAAGTACCATGAAGTAGTAATTCACATTCTAGTTAACTTGTTTACGCATGTATATATTTCTTGTTCTTGTAGATGAATAGTGTACATTGTAATGAAAGGTAATAGTATGTATGTATTGATTCATGTAATGTTTCTATGATCAAGAAAATAGTATGAACTAATCTCTAAACTATACCTATTATAGTTTACTAGTATGTTTGTTTGAACTGTAAGTGATTTGTAGAAAAGACTCATTTTCCCAGCATATGAAACTGAATTAAGTATGTTCTTGAAAATGAGATTTAATATTCATGTATATATTTAGCATGTATAATTATGATTTAGCCTACAGTTGGACTAGTGATCCTACCCTAAGCCCACAACCAAACAAGGAACATGAGTTACGGTATTAGCAATAGTCCTAAGTCCGTTAAAACATGATTATACATAAATATACAAACGAATATGATTTTGATAATAAACAGAAATCTAAAATTGTTTAAAAAGAGTTTGAAAATGGTTTTTAACAACATTTATAAGCATAAGAATTTCTTTGTTTGTTTGTTTTCACATGTAAGTGTTAACACAATTCTATTGTGTTTTGTTTGTATCCCCCCTAAAAATATTGAAAAAGGTAAATTGTAGGGGTATGTACTCACCTTAAGTGAGTGATTCGTTTGAAGGTTTGATATAGGATGTTGTTCCACAAGTTAGATCTCGTGACAAAAACGAGTCCTAATAGCACTTCACGTAATATATATATATATATATATATATATATATATATATATATATATATATATATGTATGTATGTATAGAATTAGTGAATATAATGAAAAGTATGTTAAGGAAATAGCCTAATTTGTAAGTTTCACTTACAAATAAGAGTGTTAGAAGCTATTTAGAAGGATGCAATGAGTTTTTGGCCAACCTTTTGGGTTTTCGGCCACATGAAGATCTTGGTGTTCTTGGTGAAATCAAGGAGATTCAAGAGTTTTCGGCCCAAAGATCACCAAAAAGGAAGGTGATTGCTTGAAGAAATGAAGAACACGTGGTGCTCTTATTAAGATCCTAAGGAGATTCAAAGGATTTTGGATGATATTTGAGAGAAAATAAGGGTTTTTCGGTGTAAGAACTTGAGAGAAAAACTTGAGATTTCGGTTAGAAGGTGTAGAAGTGAGGATATTAAGTGTTGATGGGACATGTTCGTTGGTTTGCGCACCGAGAGGATGAGACCGAAGTTTGCGGTTGAAAACAGTTTGCGGCCGCGAACCGAGGCTTTGCAGCTTCAGACGTTTACAATCTGAGGGTTTACAGCCCTTGTAAGGGTTTTCAGTTCCTGCGAGCCTTCTCGGATTTTGGGTGTTTTTGTTTCTTAACTACTCAACAATATAAAACATGGTTTATACACATAGAGTCGATTATTCTAATAATAATAAGTTAAATCAAAACAATATTTTGACTTTTATTTGACATGTTTGACTTTAGTTGACCCAAGTTTGACTTTTACAATATCGAAAATAACAGGTTGTCACACAACATGTAGAAGAGCTCCTCGCAGTTCTGTTGAAACAATAAAAGCTTATATCGATAGATTCTATTACCGGTGTGAACAAAATAACACAAACAATGAAAAACAAATAGTGTTGAATGCTTAGATTAGATAGCTTTAGAAGAGTTCAACGTGATTTTTTCTATAAAAGCTAAGTAGGGAAAATACAATCGATAATCGTAGAACGGTACATGCATGCACATTAAATAGTTTAACCCTAGCAAACCATAAACCCAGATGGACAGGCCCAATCTGTTATAAATAAGAATATATACGTACAAAAATTTGACACAACACATTAAATAGCCCAACAATCTCCCCCTTTATGTCAAATAAAGAAAGGAGATTCTTCATTGGTGTACCTTCTGAACCTTGAACAACTTAATTGGTCATCAAATTCAAAGTATTTCTGATCACAAAATACCATTTGATCATGTCATTAAAGCATTTCATATCCACATCATTATTTGCTTTGAATGCGACAGTTAACCCCATGATGTTGTTCAATGCAGCAGTGGAGTACAAATGTTTGTCTAATAAAAAGAACAAACATTTCTAAACTTTTTCACCCTCTTTTGTTTGATACACCACACTCCAATATGCTTTCTTAATCTTACCCAGCCTCCTCTTTTGAAAGTTTGTCGAATCTTCTTCAGGTTTCGCAACTGGCCTTTTCTTCAATACGGAAGCGATTTCCACATCCAATTTTGCAACTTCATGAATGTAGCAAATCAGCATTCTCTTCAGATGAGAAATGATTGGCTCATACTTCACTTCATCTTTCGACAAAATCAAAAATAAAGAAATCCAATCATTCGGATTCATACATGGTAGATCAACAAGTGTGAATTCTTCTTCAATGCGACTTGCCCCTCTGAATCCTTAAATTAGATGTTTGTGAAGTGTTCAGTGGGAAAATGTGCATAAACCGTTGCTCGATGAGACTTTAGCATAAACTCATAGTTAGAAGAGGCAATAGATGAGTACAAAAGCAAATCCAACTTATTGTTGAGCTGTTTAAATTGCCCATTAGTCATAGGGGCATCCTCATCATCGATTGCTTATTGGACCGTGAATGGGCTAAAAACAAAATTCTGAAAATCATCCTGATCAACTCTCAACTTAGAACCAGATAAGATTTCGATGTAGTAGTTGGAACTTATGCCTCAACTCTCAACTTTTTGAAAGACTATGTTGTTGATTTCTGCAGAGCTAATATTGTGACACCCCGGAACTTCTACCTTGTTGGCATATTCAATACTATCAATGTTAAACTTGTTTCAGCTATCTTTTAGCATTGTTTGAGTCTGTTTGGATGATCTAAAGCCTCGTACAACCAAATTTTGACTTAGGGATGGGTTGGTTTAAGATCTAGGGTTGCAAAAAGGCCAAACACTCCCTCTAGAGGAGTGTGTGGCCACACACATGAGTGTCTGGCCGCACAACCGAGTGTGTGGTTGCACACCCATTATATATATATATATATATATATATAGATGAGGCTCATTTTCACTTCATTTGCCCTCTCCTCAACCGTACACACCTTTCTCTCTGTCTCTCTCTCTGCTTGAACCAACCACAAACACTTCTAAGGCTTTAAAAACGTAAGTATTCCATCCTTTTAGCTTGCTATACTTGAAAGACTTCATGATTTGAGCCTTGATTCACCTTAAAGTCGACCACTTTAGCATGATCATGAAGGGGTACGGCCGCACACCTTCTTGGTCGCCGCACACCCTACTTTATTGCCTATATAGGCCTTAAAACTCGTGTTACACTACATGGATGGAACCGCAAACACTCAGGGTTACTATATCTGACCCTAAATAACCATTTTCGTGTGTGTTCATGAGTGTGCGGCCGCACACTCTGACCACACACTCCGACCACACACTCTTTTGTGTGGCCTTACACTCCCTTCATACAATCATATGTGATTGTAACACTTGTCCCAAGTGTTTCCTAGTCCCGTAGAGTCTCGCTTATCATGATTAGTTGTATTATACACTAATTATGTCCATACATCGTTATATGTTAAATAGGGTCCGTTTGTGCTCGAGTTTACACTTGACACTCAACACCCCTAACGATCCTACATTCGAATCACATGTCAAACGATGAGTTCATACCCCTATATTTTCCGTGTTTTAATGTTTTTAGGGGGAAATACAAGCCAAACTCAAAGTATTTTATTAAGTTTTAAACTTATTAATACAGCCCAACGATTTCCACGTTTAATAACATATTCATATATTTTATCCCTTTTGGTAATATGTTGAGCATAAGGAAAACTTTTATTTTGGAAATCTAACTTCATAGCTTTCAGAAAGGTTTTTACCAAGAATTTTTCATAACAACTCTAATAAGCTATAATGGGTATAGTTTGGGATAACCCTCTAGGCAGTTTCTACCAAATCAGATTTCATGTATGAATATGTATAAACTATGGCAGATTTAGTTTATGTTATATATTTTCTCAGGAGTATAAAGTACATTTATTCAAGGATAAATATTGTTTTATACTGTCTCTAGCTTGTAAACTAGATTATACAGAATTGTGAGGCTCTACTTCAATACTATACCCTTAGGTGTACAGGGATAAATCCTTTTAGTATAACTAGAGTCTCTTGGAGGGAGAGCGTGAGATTTGTGAATAGATCTATTCGGGACTGACAATCCCACACCTGAACTGCTAGCTACAGTTAGGCAAACATGCCTGGGGTGAACAAATGTCATTTAGCTTAACGCCTGAAAACGTTATAAAGGTCTCGGTCATATCAAGTATGGTTATACGAATCACAAATAAGTATAAACTAATTTTGGTTTACGGACTCTACTCTTCATTGTTTTATTTTGAGTAATAAAACTATTTTCATAAATACACTGATAGTAATCATGGAATTTATAAACTTGCATCTCTACCTCTAGGACGGATAACATGTTTTAAGGGAAAATATAGGATTTTTGCGGGATAACTCGGCTTTTCATTAACGTATTTGTTTTTACATGTAACTAACGGATATTCATATTCATTCCACGACTCCTTGGATTGTACATACCTTGTATTAATCGGCAAGTCGTGGAAGGAATGGGTTTTCAAACACGCTCTTCATAAGAAAATATAGGATTTTCTTGAGGAACACTTTTCAAAAGGATCAAAGAAACATTTTCCACCAAAACTTAATGATTATGAACTCACCAGCTTTATGCTGATATTCTTTCAAAACTGCTTGTATTCTCAGGGGATTAGTAGACAGGTACTTTCAGGAGATTGGAGAAGTCGGAGCGTTAGAGTCACGTCTTTCTATTTTACTTTGGATATGAAAAAAACTATGTACTAAGACAACGTAAACCTTATTCATATATGTATTCAATGTTTGGTTGTGTTTACTATGCTTGCTATGATACAATTGTTGTGATACTACGCATGACGTCCTCCGCCCCAGAACGTTTCCGTCGCTCCAGTTTTGGGGTGTGACAGATTGGTATCAGAGCTCTTGTTTATAGTGAACTAAGTATATTGAACCATACATGGTATACAACTATAAACATTAAGGGGCCTAAGTGCTCTAAACTAAAATTACACTTTCAAAAATATAAGTATTTTTATAAAAAAGTATACAAGTATACCTAAGTACCCGAACCAGTGTCATAAGTAGAGCAAAACAAAAATATTTGGATGTTGGACATCGCGGTTAAACCTGGGCAGTTATGTAATCATGTCTAGGGTCAATATAGCCTGATCAAATATATTCATTCAAGACATGACCAACATGTGTTTGGGAGTGACTGTGGTGTCGCAGCAAGTCTAAAACTTACTTAGGTACCAGAAAAGTTCTAGAGTCAAACATAAGGGTTAAAATACTATAAGAGTATTTTAGGATGCTATAACGACCGAACTAGAAACTTACCTAGGAATCCATCCCTCGAGAATCAATCATGAATCTATAATACATTGGAAGTATTATTAGATTCGATGCCTAATAACTATCCCTTTACCCCCTTATCTCGCGTAGATAGCATGGTCGGATTCCATCTCCCTGGCGACCCGTATTTTCCCAACCAAGGAAATGTTGGATGGCTCGAGACAGATCTAGAAGAAAATCATGAAATTCCCTTGGACGATGACTTTGCAGAACAATTCCCCGAAGAGGCCGACTGTAACGACCGAAAATACAACCAATTTTAAATTTTTCAAAGACATCTCGATTCCATTAAATCTTTACAAAAAGGTTTTCAATACAAAACATTTAACGTGTTCCCAGAATCACAATACTACAAAAACATGAGGAGCGGTACGATCACGCCTTCGCCTTGCCACGATCTCCTGAAGAACCTGAAAAACATAAAACCACAACTGTAAGCCCGAAAGCTTAGTGAGATATCCCCAAAATACCAACCACAAATACCATACACGCATAACATGCCATAACATATCCGTTCACTAAACAGCCCTGCACTTCGGGTCTACTGTGTGACTGGTCCGCCGCACCGGCCTACAGTCCACCTGGTCCACTCTCCACATACATCGAGTCTGCAGTGTGATTGGTCCGCCCGAACCGAGCCTTCAATCCACCTGGTCCACTCTCTGAGTCTACATTATGACTGGTCCGCCCACACTGGGCCTTCAGTCTGCCTGGTCCACTCTCCGAGCCTCGGCACGTCTGGTCCGCCCTCTTGGGGCCTACAGCCTATCCGGACCGCTCGCTGGGCCTTCGGAACAACCGGTCCGCCCTGGGTATCTTGGCCTACAACACAAAGCAGGACCCGCCTCAACCCAACTCCAGTCCAAACAACCATGTGCACATATACATACAATAATATAGCAATTCACAATCAACAAGCAGATCAAACAGATCACATAACATATCACCTTCCTAACCAGGATACCGACCTAACAGGTCACTAGCATAGCATCACCCTATCTCTCAGGATACCGATCTCAATCAGGTCTCTAACATATATCATCCTAGCTCTCAGGATGCAAACATATCAAAGCAATAACATAACAACAACTACCCAGATCTCAATCCGATAAGGGCCGACCTTGGTGCCTTAGACCCTGTTGATATAGTGAGGATAACTCACCTCGAAACTGCCGACTGAACAGATAACCCAAGCTGCTCCGATCACTGATACGATCTCCACCACTGGACAACCACCAATGCACTGAACTCAAAACAATAATCAACAATTACCAAAATGCCCCTGGAAACCACTGGTCAACCCTTGGTCAAAGACAAGGTCAAAGTCAACCCCTGACTGACTCTACTCGCCGAGTCAACCCGATGACTCGCCGAGTCCCCATACTCAGAACTTCCCTCAATCCGCGACCTAACTCGCCGAGTCACCCCGAGACTCGCTGAGTCCAACAACTCTGAGTCCACTCGCCCACAACCCACCGAGTCATCCCTTGACTCGCCGATTCTTGACTCAACCAGAAAATATTGGAACTCTTCGACAAGACTCGTCGAGTCCAAGAACAGACTCGCCGAGTCTAAGGCTATCTTCAACCTACTCGCCGAGTTGTTCATACAACTCGCCGAGTTCCAGGTCATCTTCATCCAACTCGCCGAGTTGTTCTTCCAACTCGTCGAGTTCCAGCTCATCTTCAAGCAACTCGTCGAGTACACCCATGTGACTCGCCGAGTACCACCGGTCTGAATCCATACAGAAGCATTCCAGGCCATGCAATTGCTCCAAAACATAGATCTAGCCTCATACAACTCATCCATCACATAAAGTGGCAAACTTTACGTGAATCCAAAGAGATCTATGCATTTTGCACATTAGGGCTAAGGTTTGGGACATGATAGCTTCATCCAACACTCAACACAGGGACTTTCATGCATTCTAACTCTTCTCCATTCCAGATCTGAGGTAGCAACCTCAGATCTAACCTTTAAACTCCAACACATCCAAATATATAATCTCTAATACCCCCAAAATGATGCATCAAGGAAATAGCAGCTCAAAAACGAGATATTACCTCAGAAGAACGCCCCAACTGCAATGAAACTCAATTCCAAGCAAAGCCCCTTGCTCCAAGCTTCTTCTTCTCTAAGATCTCTTCAACAACCACCTCTCCAAGCTCCAATTTGCTCAACAATGGTGTTTCTCTATGACTTTTAGGGTTTCTGGGACTCAAGGGTGATAAAGAGGCTGGGAGGAAAACATAATGTTCTTTATATAGGGCTCAACCCCGAGAATTAGGGTTTTCTCCACTCAACGCCTACTCGCCGAGTCCACCTCATTGACTCGCCGAGTCGGCTACTTAACACGCGACCCAAATCGCGACTCTACTCGCCGAGTCCATCCATGGACTCGCCGAGTCACTCTTTCCCAATTTACTCTTTTAGCCCTTCAACTCTACTCTTGATATTTCGGGATGTTACAATTCTCCCCCACTTAAATTAGGCTTCGTCCTCGAAGCCTACAACAATTCAATCCCAAAGATACTCCCACAACGCACCACCTGGCCTTAACCGGACCAAGTCCTTCAAGGCATACCCATCGAAGCTCAACACACTTTCTCTTTCCCTATGGTGTCCTGACCATCGTCTCGAGCCGGGCACCGACTGTACCCTCTGATAATCACACTCAACAACCAAGAATTACCCATGAAGCATCACTGCCCCAAATCCCAACAATCACTCGACCCATAAGGGCTAGAAGCCAAGAACCATCGGATCCCCGATCCGAATCCCACTCTATCCATTTCGTGACGACGGAAAGACCCATTCTCAATCTCAGAGCAACTCCCACGAGTTCTCCTCTTGCAATCACATACACATGTTGAACCTTCTCCAGCACCCTCAGGTTGAAAAAACCTGATACACTAATGACATCCTCCAGCATCCCCCAGGATGAACCACTGATACATATCCAATACCCTGATCAGAATCACACTGAGAGCCCAGACTCTCTCCCTGCATCCCTTCCGAGTCTCTTGGCTCTACATCTGCGGAATTCCTCCGCAACCTCAGCAGACATCCCAAACCGGATGAGCTTCTATTCCACTGCCGCAAACACGCTGCTCAAAAACCATACTCGAATTACTTATAATCATAACTCTGCTCTGCCGCTTTCACTTCCGTGAACTTGCACTCCCTCTCGGAGTTACACACCTCCCTCTTTTCCTTTACCAAGGAATCCACTTGGCCACGTTGTCACTCCGACAAGTGTCACGGTGCTCGCCCAACGCTACACCACCCTTTTATAGCGTAACCGCTATCCATGCAACACACATGCTCTGAATCTGCTCGCAAGGACTCTCAATTCCATGCACCATCTCCACTAATCAAGATCAATACCCGGGGCCAGACCTCCTGATGCTAACACATCGCAACATACTCAATCCATCTCCTCAACCAGACTAGCAATACCTGCAGAGTCTACAGCATGACTGGACCGCCTCACCAGGCCTTCAGCCAATCTGGACCACTCTCAGAACCTTCAGCCAATCTGGACCGCTCTCAGTGCCTTCAGTTTGGCTGGACCGTTCTCCGAGCCTTCGGCCTGACTGGTATGCCTACCGGCCTTCAGTCTATCCGGACCGCTCAACTAGCACTCATCATTCCGAGCTATCACTCCCGGAAATCCTCCTATGCGCACTGTTCTAGCCCTTTAAGGGTTCCGAACTCTGTCTCAATCACAAATGCTCGATCCCGGCCTGCTCCCAAGCCCTCCACAATCAAATGCCCTAGGTCCGTATCCCGCCCCGCATGCCCGACATTTGCTCCTATCAGCCTATACTTTGGGCTGACAGAACACTGTTGAATCCCAACAGCTAAGCACCCTCAAATACTCATCGATCTCCCGGAGAATTCCCCAATTCTCCCCCACTTGTAGCACTGATTAACAACCATCGGTCGCCATCACCGACCTCCCAGAACAATTCCGCACAAAGAAAACACTTACACGCAGACTGCTTCCCACAAGGATAACAATCTTAACAAGATCCCACATCAACACTGATTATCCTGCTTGAAAGAAACTCAATCTGCATCTAACCATTCCTCAGAAAGCAGATGCTACCTGGCCTTCAAACCAATGCCAAGCTCCCACTAATAACTCTCATGGATGATAACCAACGAATTTCCCAAAACAATAGCCCATAACCAAACCGTAACCCTCAAAACGACGAATACCACATCGAAAACCAAACAAAATACCAGCACATAAACAATACACCACAATAATCACAAGATAACAAGATATCAAGAAAGAAACATACCCGCAGCTGCATCCGGCACTGCTCTGACCTCCTCTGCCGCAAGCTGATAAGCACGACCCTGAGCCCTTGGGGGCTCCGCTCCACCCTGACCTCCACCTGTGATCCTCAAAGTGGCCGGTGCTGGAGCCTGCACCGGTCCTGCAGCAAGTTGTGGACAATTGACCCTCAAATGTCCAAACTGATGACAATGATAACAAATCCTCAAATCTCGAACCGGCGCCAACTGCCGACAATCCCTCGCATAGTGCCCCTCCTTTCCGCACTTGCGGAACGCACCACCGGACCTACAAACTCCGGTGTGACCCCTCCCACACTTCCCACAAATGTGGTTGCTCAGATCCCCCACTCTAACATCAACGGTCATGGACCGTTTCAGCGTCGGCTGCGACTGCACCGGAGCCTGTCTCAGCTCACACAACTGCAACTCAATCTCTAACTCACGCCGCCTAGCGGCCTCCTGCAACTCCAACAAGGTCTCGCACCTCTGCGCAGACACAAACTGTCTGATGTCCTTCTTGAGCATGCTCATATATCGAGACATCTGAGCCTGCTCCGAAGCGAACTTTGGGCAAAACATCGCCCTCTCAGTGAACATCCTGGTGATCTCAGTCACCGACTCCGAACCCTACTTCAGCTCAAGGAACTCCTGAGCCAATCTCTCCCTCTCAACTTGCGGAACATAACGAGTACTGAACATCTCCCTGAACTGATCCCATGAAACTGCAGCCCTCTGCAAATCCGAATATGACCCCGTGGTTAATCTCCACCAATCCTTCACCCCGAGCCTCAACAGGTTCAGAGCACACCTCACCCTCTGATCAGCAGGGCATGAACACGTGAAGAAAAACCCCTCCACGTCCGATAACCACCTCATAGCAACAATCGGGTCCTGAACTCCATCAAAGGTGGGAGGCTTCGTATTATCGAAGTCCCGATACTGAAAGCCCCGACTAGCTCCTCCCCCTGCCGCTGGTACAGCTGTTGTAGCCGCCGCGGCAGCCGTCTCTGTGAGAGCTGCATAGCGCTCATCGAAATACTCAACCATGGCGGTCTTAATCGACCCAAACAGCTCTGGCAACTCAGCCCGGAACAACTCAACAATCTCCTCACGCAGGATCTCACGAATCCTCGCATCCAACTCACCCGTGTTCATCTGACCGATAACCTCAGGCGGTACCGATCCGCCCTGAACTCCCTCTCCTGCTCCTGATCCTAATCTGGATCCACTCTCATCAAGCCTCGGAGTCTCCATACTGAAAAGAAACACTACACAAAATCTCAGACTCTTCCCACCATCCTGGGATCCAACTCTCCCAACCCAACCCTAGAGATCATGGTTTCCCTGATACGCGTATGGGTCCTGTGCTTTCAGTAGTACGGGCCCATACTACCTTCCACACCTACCCATATTTGTATGAAGTACTACCACAACGCCCTAGAGAAACATGCATAACAACGCTCAACCCTCACCACTAGAGGAACACTGAAAATTCCCCATAAGGAACCCTAGGCTACAGGCATCACAAATCAGGCAACATATCATGAAATCCTGAACATCCTTAGCCTATCACTAGCATGTTGTTCTATCAGAGCTCAAAACAAATAACATGCATGGTATTTTGGGGTTACTTATTGGCTCCGGCTGATCGTACCTCCGCGTCCTCCCTTACTCATTTTGAAAACCATTTTAAATACTCTTTTGAAAACTCTCCTCGATTTGAGACTGGAGTCACACGAATGTTCCTCCAATTCACTCAAACCAAGGCTCTGATACCAACTTGTAACGACCGAAAATACAACCAATTTTAAATTTTTCAAAGACATCTCGATTCCATTAAATATTTACAAAAAGTTTTTCAATACAAAACATTTAACGTGTTCCCAAAATCACAATACTACAAAATCATGAGGAGCGGTACAATCACGCCTTCGCCTTGCCACGATCTTTTGAAGAACTTGAAAAACATAAAACCACAACTATAATCCCGACAGCTTAGTGAGATATCCCCAAAATACCAACCACAAATACCATACACGCATAACATGCCATAACATATCCGTTTACTAAACAGCCCTGCACTTCGGGTCTACTGTGTGACTGGTCCGCCGTACCGGCCTACAGTCCACCTGGTCCACTCTCCACATACATCGAGTCTGCAGTGTGATTGGTCCGCCCGCACCGAGCCTTCAATCCACCTGGTCCACTCTCTGAGTCTACAGTATGACTGGTCCGCCCACACCGGGCCTTCAGTCTGCCTGGTCCACTCTCCGAGCCTCGGCACGTCTGGTCCGCCCTCTTGGGGCCTACAGCCTATCCGGACCGCTCGCTGGGCCTTCGGAACAACCGGTTCGCCCTGGGTATCTTGGCCTGCAACACAAAGCAGGACCCGCCTCAACCCAACTCCAGTCCAAACAACCATGTGCACATATACATACAATAATATAGCAATTCACAATCAACAAGCAGATCAAACAGATCACATAACATATCACCTTCCTAACCAGGATACCGACCTAACAGGTCACTAGCATAGCATCACCCTATCTCTCAGGATACCGATCTCAATCAGGTCTCTAACATATACCATCCTAGCTCTCAGGATGCAAACATATCAAAGCAATAACATAACAACAACTACCCAGATCTCAATCCGATAAGGGCCGGCCTTGGTGCCTTAGACCCTGTTGATATAGTGAGGATAACTCACCTCGAAACTGCCGACTGAACAGATAACCCAAGCTGCTCCGATCACTGATACGATCTCCACCACTGGACAACCACCAATGCACTGAACTCAAAACAATAATCAACAATTACCAAAATGCCCCTGGAAACCACTGGTCAACCCTTGGTCAAAGACAAGGTCAAAGTCAACCCCTGACTGACTCTACTCGCCGAGTCAACCCGATGACTCGCCGAGTCCCCATACTCAGAACTTCCCTCAATCCGCGACCTAACTCGCCGAGTCACCCCGAGACTCGCTGAGTCCAACAACTCTGAGTCCACTCGCCCACAACTCACCGAGTCATCCCTTGACTCGCCGATTCTTGACTCAACAAGAAAATATTGGAACTCTTCGACAAGACTCGTCGAGTCCAAGAACAGACTCGCCGAGTCTAAGGCTATCTTCAACCTACTCGCCGAGTTGTTCATACAACTCGCCGAGTTCCAGGTCATCTTCATCCAACTCGCCGAGTTGTTCTTCCAACTCGTCGAGTTCCAGCTCATCTTCAAGCAACTCGTCGAGTACACCCATGTGACTCGCCGAGTACCACCGGTCTGAATCCATACAGAAGCATTCCAGGCCATGCAATTGCTCCAAAACATAGATCTAGCCTCATACAACTCATCCATCACGTAAAGTGGCAAACTTTACGTGAATCCAAAGAGATCTATGCATTTTGCACATTAGGGCTAAGGTTTGGGACATGATAGCTTCATCCAACACTCAACACAGGGACTTTCATGCATTCTAACTCTTCTCCATTCCAGATCTGAGGTAGCAACCTCAGATCTAACCTTTAAACTCCAACACATCCAAATATATAATCTCTAATACCCCCAAAATGATGCATCAAGGAAATAGCAGCTCAAAAACGAGATATTACCTCAGAAGAACACCCCAACTGCAATGAAACTCAATTCCAAGCAAAGCCCCTTGCTCCAAGCCTCTTCTTCTCTAAGATCTCTTCAACAACCACTTCTCCAAGCTCCAATTTGCTCAACAATGGTGTTTCTCCACGACTTTTAGGGTTTCTGGGACTCAAGGGTGATAAAGAGGCTGGGAGGAAAACATAATGTTCTTTATATAGGGCTCAACCCCGAGAATTAGGGTTTTCTCCACTCAGCGCCTACTCGCCGAGTCCACCTCATTGACTCGCCGAGTCGGCTACTTAACACGCGACCCAAATTGCGACTCTACTCGCCGAGTCCATCCATGGACTCGCCGAGTCACTCTTTCCCAATTTACTCTTTTAGCCCTTCAACTCTACTCTTGATATTTCGGGATGTTACACTGACCCAGAACCTGAAGTCGAGAACCTACCTCCAGTAGCCCCGATACCAAATCCTAACCCCCGACTTGAGTTCGAAGGCCCAACGCCTATGTGGGTCGGAAGCTTGGATAGATGGAGTCACGAACAAGGCCAACCCCGCCCATACGAAGGGGATCGTCGCTTCTACAACGTGAATGAGGGAGGCTCCACAGACAGATCCCTTTCGATCATAGTCCGTCGAGTGGCTCGCAATGTGGAGCTAAGTGTGGCAACCCTTCAGCAAACTATGGAGCTTGAGGCAGACTCGGATGCCAACACAAAACGCATTCACAATCTCGAAGTTGGTCGTGGGAGAACTATGAGGGACAATGAAGCTCGGCAACAAGAGCTAGCTACCACTCGAGTTGAGGTCATGGAGCTCCGAGCACGCCAAATAGTATATGAGAGTCTCCTGCTTGACATGGAGCGCCAGCTGGCTAACTTAAGGATCCATCCGAGGAGTGCCCATCGCTGATAGGAGAAGACTCTACTCATCCTTCCTTTTCGGTCTAAGGAACAACTTTCATAATTATGTTCTAAGTAGCTCTTTTCTGTAAACATCTCTGTCCTTCATGTTGCCAGGACTTTTTCCCTGTTAGAATGACTTAGACCTACTTTTAGGTCAAGGGTTCCAAAATATGTGTAATCTCAGTTTCAGTTATGATGGCAACAATCATATTCTAGTTAAATATTATCTTCGTCAAAAGTATACCTTAGAACGATAGCATGCAAATTAAGCAACTTTATCAAGGTCCTATCATTGTTTTGGCCTCAAGACAGGTATCGTAGGATGTACTTAGACGATCATTCCTTTTCCCCATCAATTTCATATCAGTCTCCATAAAGCTACGATGTTATAATCGGCATGAGATTGTTGAGCCCAAAATCGTGCTGATGTCCCTTGCATTCGAAAGGGCGACTCGTCTCAATCTTTCCCCCTGACGAAGCCCTCACTGGTTATAGTGATAAAATTTGTTCGAACCTTTGTATCATTTCCTACGCCAAAGCCCAGAAGTATTTGCAAAAGGGATGCCATGCATTCCTGGCTCATGCGACTGATGAGACACAAAAAGTTAAAGACCTCGAGAGCATCCTCGAAGTCTGCAACTTTCATGATGTCTTCCCCAAAGACATTCCATGGATTTCTTCCGAGTGTCAAGTTGAATCCCGTGTCAACTTGATCCCCAGAACTACTCTTATAGCTAAGTCTCCTTAGCGTCTAGAGCCGACAAAAATATGAGAGTTATCCAGCCAGTGCAATGAGCTGAACAACAAGGAGTTCAAAGGTTTATTGTATGCGAGCTTTATTGCGATCAAATCTTTATCTGTTCTTTCTAGGACCACATCATGGGGATGTGGGTCGAATTAATGAGAGTCAAATAGCAAAAATGGGAAATCTTAATGCATAGATAAACATTTAGGATACATCCAGGGGCAACCATTGTTGTTTACAAGCTTCTTTTCTTGACATATAGCAGAATCATGCCTCCGAAGAAACATAACCAATCCACAGGTAAGATGCCAATCCTCCAGATGGACTCAACTACGTTCCAAGCTACTGTCACAGCAGCGGTGACAGCCGCCCTAACTGTTCTTAACGCTAACAACACGAATGTGGGTGGAAGTGTTAACGGTAATCCGAATCTTGGTGTTAACCAATCTCAACAACAAGTGCCTACTAGAAAGGACACACCTAACCTTCTAAAACAAAAGTTCAAAGGAAGTTGTTCAATCTAAAGACCTACTGAGAGGCAACTATTTGGGACAGTTAGTACCCCAGTCATCCCTGTTGTTCCCACACCAACCATACACTACTGTGGAAATCTCCCGCACTGCAGCAAATGCAACTACCATCATCATGGAGTCTGCTGAGTGCTGCATTGCACCAGATGCAACAAGAAGGGACACACCTCCCGCGTTTGTAGAACCCTAGTCAAGTTCATCACTCCGACTACCAATGTTGGGACAAGTCCAACCTATTACCTCTGTGGAAGTATAGGACATTTCAAAAGAGACTGCCCAACAGAGAAGAACAATGAGGAAACAGGAGGAGTCTGACCTCAGAAACTGAGGAAGCATCTAAGGACCCTACCATATTTTGGTACGTTTTCGAAAAACGCCGATAATTGTTCGAAATTGTGATTACTTCCTCATCCGGATTAAATCACAAAATCCTTATAAGATTTAAAACCATAATGAGCAAATAATGATAGTTTAGTGAAAACGCTAAGGTCAGTTGTAATTATACATGACTTGTATACACCAAGCAATTATAGGGAGATCTAGTAAGAATCATTTCATAAAAAGTTCATGATTTCGAAGTATCATAACCCTCGTACTCGTGGTACCCTACAATTTCGAATCAAACACAAAAACACCAGAGACATTCATCCAAGGGCATCAATGTCCTAACAAAACGATCCTTCCAAACTAACTTAACGTGCAATTCTACGACGTCGTCCCGCTTAGTCCGACTGAGTCTATGTATACCAAACCCTTTTGTCTTAAATCGTTCGATCGCGAAACTCTCGTCGCTCGTAACGTCAAACTAGATGCGAACTTCGAAAATTCACCTCTCTTCGAAACCTGAAAGTATTCATGCGAAGAGTATCATCCACAAAGAAATGGACAAAGTAAGAGAACAATCCGGACAATTGTAGATAGGTCATGGGACACTCATCTACCCTTAGTGGAGCTTTCTTGCAACAACGAAGACCATTCCAGCATCAAGGTTGCGCCGCACGAAGTCTCTATGGTCGTAAGTATATATCCCCTCTGTGTTGGGCTAAGGTGGGCAACATGCAACTAGTCAAGAGTCAAGTCCACGACAATACTCTCACTAGTCCTGAAATCACTCTGGAAAGGCATGATATGTTTTGGAAAGCATGGAAAGCTAAATCCAAGGTAAATTGGACCATTCGAGATCCTTGCTAGGATCGGTCCCGTAGCATACAAACTCCAATTACCACGAGAACTCAGCAGCGTCCATCCTGTCTTCCACGTGTCAAACCTAAAGAAGTGTTTGTCCGATGAAACTCTTGTGATTCCTCTCGACGAGATTGAGCTAGACGAAAGTCTATGTTTCGTGGAAGAACTTGTTGAAATCATGGACCGGGAAGTCAAACGTACGACGCAGAGTCGCATCCTGATAGTGAAGGTTCGCTGGAATGCCAAACAGGGACCTAAATTCACTTAGGAGCGCGAGGACTCAATGAAACAGAAGTACCCTCACCTCTTTCCAAGTTCATGATTTGTACTTTATCCTTTAATTTCGGGATGAAATACCCTTTAACAGGGGGATGATGTGACACCCTGGAACTTCTACCTTGTTGACCTATTCAATACTATCAATGTTAAACTCGTTTCAACTATCTTTTAGCATTGTGTGAGTCTGTTTGGATGATCTAAAGCCTCGTACAACCAAATTTTGACTTAGGGATGGGTTGGTTTAAGATCTAGGGTTGCAAAAAGGCCAAACACTCCCTCTAAAGGAGTGTGTGGCCGCACACCCGAGTGTGTGGATGCACACATGAATGTGTGGTCGCACACCCGAGTGTATAGCCGCACACCCGAGTGTATGGCCGCACACCCATTATCTATATATAGATGAAGCTCATTTTCACTTCATTTCCCCTCTCCTCAACCGTACACCTCTCTCTCTCTCTCTCTCTCTCTCTCTACTTGAACCAACCACAAACACTTCTAAGGCTGAAAAAACGTAAGTATTCCATCCTTTTAGCTTGCTATACTTGAAACACTTCATGATTTAAGCATTGATTCACCTTAAAGTCGACCACTTTAGCATGATCATGAAAGGGTACGGCCGCACACCTTCTTGGTGGCCGCACACCCTAGTTTATTGCCCATCTAGGCCTTAAAACTCATGTTACACTACATGGATGGAACCGCAAACACTCAGGGTTACTAGATCTGATCCTAAATCGCCATTTTTGCGTGTTTTCATGAGTGTGCGACCGCACACTCCGACCGCACACTCCGACCACACACTCCGACCACACACTCTTTTGCGTGGCCTTACACTCCCTTCATACAATCGTATGTGATTGTAACACTTGTACCAAGTGTTTCCTAGTCCCGTAGGGTGTCGCTTATCATGATTAGTTGTATTATACACTAATTATGTCCATACATCGTTATATGTTAAATAGGGTCCGTTTGTGCACGAGGTTGCACTTGACACTCAACATCCCTAACGATCCTACATTCGAATCACGCGTCAAACGGTGAGTTCATACCCTTACATTTTCCGTATTTTAATGTTTTCAGGGGGGAATACAAGCCAAACTCAAAGTATTTTATTAAGTTTTAAACTTATTAATACAGTCCAACGATTTCCACGTTTAATAACATATTCAGATAGTTTATCCCTTTTGGTAATACGTTGAGCATAAGGAAAACTTTTATTTTGGAAATCTAACTTCATAGCTTTCAGAAAGGTTTTTACCAAGCATTTTTCAAAACAACTCTAATAAACTATAATGGGTATAGTTTGGGAATACCCTCTAGGCAGTTTCTACCAAATCAGATTTCATGTATGAATATGTATAAACTATGGCAGATTTAGTTTATGTTATATATTTTCTCGGGAGTATAAAGTACATTTATTCAAGGATAAATATTGTTTTATACTGTCTCTAGCTTGTAAACTAGATTATACATAATTATGAGGCTCTACTTCAATATTGTACCCTTAGGTGTACAGGGATAAATCCCTTTAGTATAACCAGAGTCTTCTGGAGGGAGAGCGTGAGATTTGTGAATAGATCTATTCGGTACTTACAATCCCACACCTGAACTGCTAGCTACAGTTAGACATGCATGTCTGGGGTGAACAAATGTCATTTAGCTTAACGCCTGAAGAACGTTATAAAGGTATCGGTCATATCAAGTATGGTTATACGACTCGCAAATAAGTATAAACTAATTTTGGTTTACGGACTCTATTATTCATTGTTTTATTTTGAGTAATAAAACTATTTTCATAAATACACTGATAGTAATCATGGAATTTCTAAACTTGCATCTGTACCTCTAGGATGGATAACCTGTTTTTAGGGAAAATATAGGATTTTTTCATTAACATATTTGTTTTTACATGTAACTAACAGATATTCATATTTATTCTACGACTCCGTGGATTGTACATACCTTGTATTAAATGTAAGTAACGGATATTCATATTCATTCCACGACTCCTTGGATTGTACATACCTTGTATTAATCGGGAAGTCTTACAAAGTGTCATAATGCTATCTAAACCCATTATAAAGAAGAAACGTTTCCAAAATAAATACGAGGTGTTATAATCAAATAATAACTCCTTAGTATTGTTATTTTCGGATCTATATATAAAAATAAACACACAATAAAAAAGGTTGGGAACATCTTCAACAATTTTTTACGATAAATATTTCAGAAGAACGATGCTCGCAAAATATATTGTTTATTGCCAATTAAGAATCATAGGAACTCGCATGAAGCTTTGGAACATTCAAAAACACGGGCACAGGTTACAACAACAAACCGAATATTTAGGACATGATAAATCGAAGCTGCACCTACACGAAATTTTGCAACACTTACATAGTCGCCAACTACATGATTTCTTTACATCGCAACAACACGAGATGTGTGATCCGCAACAACTCCCACAAAAGCAACACATCCATGACAAACAACTAAATTTTCTCCTGCTTTCACATTTTGAAACATAACAATACAAGTTGTTAATTACTCCACCAATAATTGAAATAATTACTGTAAAATATTTATTTTTCTAGCAAACTTATAAGTTGGCCCACACTGTCCCACTCCCATCCTAAAAATATCATGTAACAAACTCAGTCCACATTAAAATTGAAACTTGTATATATACTCGGCTGTTGAGAGTGGTTATGCGCCTTGCGGCCTTGGTGGCAATTTAAAGGAATAAATGAACGAACAGTGCAAAAAAGCGTACCCGAGGATCTTCAAAAAGTTCTTCGATCCACCATTCTTCGGGTTTCTGCTCCGAAGCAAATTAATATGATTAAAAGGCAAAAGCTCGCTATGAAATTTGATGAAAGAAATTTTATGAATAACAAATCATACATTGCTATTAGTGGATCTGGTGTAGCATCTATAAAGTCGTCCAGCCTGCATGTAGTATTGTTAGGTCAAAAGATATGATATTACAAAAGAATTAAATCGAATTAGACATACTCTTTGCAGCTGCTTGATGCAAGTCCGATGCTTCCAAGTGATTTGATCTCATCCTGTTTTCAACATATTTTTCAAAAGAAACAGTTGGTTAAAACCTAATTACTATGATTTCTATATACTTTCTTCACTAGATTAACTAAAGCTTCGTATTCAAGCATGCAAATCGTTGCATCTGTATCACTGTATGTGAGAGATAATGAACCAATTAGATTGGTTTATCAACACATCACCAACAATTTCAAGTTAATTGCTTCAATTTTGAGGTATTAAAGTGTTGCATTTTACCTATTGAGCTTTTTAACTTCACAATAGATATGATTAACGTTTGACGAAATTACAACAAACGCAGTGAGTAGAAGCAAAATGGTGTTGAAATTGCAACAAAATCCATATGCATTTTACGTTAAACAATGAAGATGAACGATTAACTTGAAAGAATAGTACAAGGCGAGACCTGAAGCAAGCCAATTTCTCTCTCAATCACCTGAACCCTAGCAGCTTGCCGGCGCTTCCCGTACAAATCGACATAGCCAACGAACGGAGAAGAAGAAGCAAGCGGCATTACTGATGCTGATGAGGATAACAATGAATCACATGAAGATCCACTCACTGACTCGGGCTTAAAATCACATCATTATTCCATTTACAGTCCTGTGTGCATTTACAGAGCTACAAGAGAAGGAAGAAACAGGATTCAGGATTGCACCGGAACTGCCTTGTTATGCGACGTCGTGTGGGAATGGAAGAGCGTGAGTGAATTTGTGTCAGTGATGGTGGGTACGAACGCCATTATTTTACTGATCTCAAATTGGCAACAAGTATGAAACCAAGTGTCATGGTCTTTGAATTTTTGAATTATTTATTTATTTTTTATTTTTTAAATCTCGAAAAATCGATGCACGTGCTGGATGCTATGTATTTCGAGGTCATGTGCGACATTGCTAATTTTTTAGAAAGGGTAAACTACACTAATAATCCTAGGGGTAATCTATTTCTAACAAAAAATTTTAACTCGGACGATTTTGTTTAGGTTGTACGCTTGGTCCTACTACACTTAAAAAATTATATTTTCCCTACAAATTTCTTTTTGTAATAAATTTATATTTATTGATTATTTTTGTAATAAAGAAATTGTTTTATAAGAGGTGGCCTAACCAAACCCTTATCACCTTCTTCCCCTAACGACCCCTTCTCTTATTCTTTTTCTTCTTCTCTCTCTAGATCGTCGCATAAAACTCTCATTCCCTACCATCGACAATATTCTTCTTCTTCTTCTTCTTTCTCTCTCTCTCTCTCTCTCTCTCTCTCTCTCTCTCTCTCTCTCTCTCTCTCCCTCTCTCTCTCTCTCTCTCTCTCTCTTTAGATCATCGTATAAAACTCTCATGCCCTACCATCGACAATATTTGTAAGGAGCAAGAAATGGAAGTGGATAGGAACCCATGTCCCTTTTCTTTTCTGTTCTGCTTCCCGGTGAGCTCCTCCACCAGTACCACTGTAACTTCAACCACCTGCAACCCGCTGCCATTGCACTTTAGATCTAGAAATTAGTTTCTGAAACAAGATTCGCAACAATAAAAATACATATTCAAGGATTCTAGTGATTTTTGGAATTCGAATTTTGGAACCAAGTTTCCACCTTCTTAGATCTATAAATGGTGAAGTTCATCGGAGCCATTTGTTTCTCATTTGTCCTAAAAGCCTTAAACATGTTTGGAAGTCTCCCTACCTGCATCGTGTTAGATATTATAGGGTTTTTAGTGGAGATTTGGATATCAACTTGGATCGTGAGAACACTTTCCGAATTGATATTTCTACCCTATGTTTGGGTTGCAAGAAATCCAGTCTAGGATAATCGAAGTGGACACTTACGATTCTAGGCACAGAAATCATAAGTCAAATTGCTAGAAAGATTCTATGAGTGTTTGAAGAAAATGAGAGCTAATTTGTGTGTGTCTCTTCCCAAAAGGAAGAGTTGTTTATATAATAAACGAGATTAGGGTTTCATTAGGGTTGGTTCGTCATTATGAAATCCCAGGGGTTGACTATGATGAGACATTCTTACTAGTAACCAAGATCAAGTCTATTAGGGTTATGTTAGTCATAGCTGCGTTTCATGATTATAAAATCTGGAAGATGGATGTCAAAACCGCTTTCCTTAATGGGAAGTTGGTTGAAGATGTTTACATGTGTCAGCCAGAAGGTTTTGTGGATGCTAAATACCTCAATAGAGTGTGCAAGCTTGAGAAATCCATCTATGGATTGAAGCAAGCTTCTCGCAGATGGAATCTTTCCTTCGATGAGAAAGTCAAAGAGTTTGGTTTCTCTAGGAGTAAGGATGAGTCTTGTATATATGTCAAAGCTAGTGGGAGTATAGTTAGCTTTCTAGTATTGTATGTCGATGATATATTGTTCATAGGAAACAACGTTCCAACCTTACAGGAGGTTAAGTCTTGGCTTGGAAAGTGTTTCACTATGAAGGATCTAGGAGAAGCTGCTTATATTTTAGGGATAAGAATTTTGAGAAATAACTGTAGAAGACTATTTGGACTTAGTCAAAGTACTTACTTGGATAAAGTGCTAAAACGTTTTAGCATGGAGAATTCCAAGAAAGGGGAGCTACCTATCCAGAGCAATACCAAACTGAGTAAGACTTAAAGTCCGAGTACCGATGTAGAGATAGCAGAAATGAGTCGAGTTCCATATGCTTCTGCCGTTGGCTCGATCATGTATGCTATGACATGTACTCACCCTGATGTGGCTTTTGCTTTGATCATGGTCAGTCGATATCAAGGGAACCCATGTAAAGCTCACTAGATAGCAGTTAAGAACATTCTTAAGTATCTGCGAAGGACTAAGGATTGGGTCCTTGTGCTTGGTGGCAGTGATGACTTGAGAGTGACAAGGTATAGTGACGACGGCTTTCAGACCGACCGATACAACTTATGTTCTCAGTCAAGTTGGGTGTTTGCCCTTAGTGGAGGATGGAAAAGTTCCAAGCAGGAGACCGTAGCTGATTCAATATGCAAATCAGAGTATATAGTTGCGAGTGAAGCGTCAAAGGAGGCTAGACGGTTGAAAAACTTCATTGGAGACCTTGGAGTTGTACCAACCATAAAGGAGCCCATGGAGATTTTATGCGATAATGAAGGAGCGGTTGCGTTAACCAAGGAACCATGGGATCATGGCAAATCCTGACATATCAACAGAAAATACCACTTCATTAGACATCGGGTAGAAGGACTCCTCATCGTCAAGAGGGTATCGTCAGAAGAGAATCCTGCAGATCCCCTTACAAAGGGTCTGAGTAGGATTAAGCACGTTCAGCATGCGAGGAGCATTGTTCTGAAGGACGATATTAGTTTTAGTGATTAGATAGATATTTTAGAAACTTGTAATAAATAAATGTAATTGACATTTGATGATTAAGTAATGGAGATTTATTTATGAGTATTGTTTACTATCTTGTGTCAATTGTTTACTCTTGTTTCTCTTTTGCATGTTTTACTTCCTGAATAATTGGATTGTTCAAATTATCCACAGTCAATCATACTTTGGAAGTAAGTAGTGAATTAAGATTGTCATGAATTGGCTTGTAGATTGTCTAAGTGCTTAAACATAGCAAAAGTTTGCTGTAACATTTATGAGTACTCCTGAAATAGGATTTGAGTATTGGATTAAACCCACGTTGTGACATCCACATTTTCACGACTAGAAAAGACCGATTTGTTTATGCTTTATTTTTAAAATCAGGTGTTGCGGAATTTTGTTTCCAGAAAAACATGATAAATATGTTATCAAATCATTTCCTAAGAAATGTATTTTATTCATTTTAAAGAATTTGGGATGTCATCGTCAATACAGAACCATAAGCATAAACAGAACTTACATTTATTTACACTAGTGATCTACATCTCTTTAATCTCTCAGTGTAGTGTAGCTTTATATCAACACCTGTGATACAAATAAACTGAGTGGGTCAGGTTGGGAAACCTGGTGAGTACATAGGGTTTTCAACCCACAATAATATAGTTATTATGTTTAGACATCAAACATTCAACCCAATTACCCATCCTCATTATCTTCTTTACTCTTAAGGATCTACCCTAAGAATCATCTATCATTCACTTTTTCATTCCTAATGATTCTCCTAATAAAAAGGCACGAAGACCATCTTTGCCTATGGCGCAACTGCTAGGATTATGACGCTCTCTATTAGGCGCAGCTACCGATATTATCCTTTTGCGCAACTGCTAGGATGTTTAGAGTACATCGTAGTTCGAAAACATCTACAACTTGAGGTGCATCTACCAATATTCATCTATATCATCTTTCATACCTCATCATTTATCTACCCATGTTCTATATAACATATTTGTAGATATAAAATACATCTATAGTTTTAGATCTGAAGAAAAGGTTCATATCTAAAAAAAAAATACATTTATAATCTAGATCTGAAGGAAAAGGTTCGGATCTGAAAACAAAATACATCTACAGTCTAGATCTGAAGAAAAGGTTCAGATCTGAAAACAAAATACATCTACAGTCTAGATCTGAAGAAAATGTTCAGATCTGAAAACAAAATACATATACGGTTTAGATCTGAAAAACAAAGAAGTTTAAATCTTTCATCTAGCACAAATCTCAACTAAATATGCACACATAGCACGTAATTTATATAAAATATTTCATATCTTTGTGTAAGATGAAAATAACTATCACTCACTTTATAAGGTGGTGATTCGGACATCACTTCGCTTCTTAAAATAATCTTCTTTGATGAAACCAAGAGGTTTTCTTAAAAACCGGGCTCTGCGGGGGCAGAGTTTCAAATCGAAAAACTCTTTTTCTTGGAGCCTTCAGGGTTTCCGGGGCTTTCTTCTAGTGCTAGGGAGGTACCCTAGGCTTTGGTGGATTTGGGGAAGTTTGAGAGAGTGTAGAGAGTGTGAAGAGGAATTGTAACGAGAAATCAAATAGAATCAGAGTTAAACAAGCAAAAGATAAATTAAGAACACGGAATGTAAATAGAATCTGGTTTCAGATCTTATTACTCTCAAATGAACAAGAGTACAAAAGTAGACAACATTCAGGAAAAACTTTTCTTCTAACTCTATGTTCAGTCCCTATTTATAGGAAACTGAGAGTACAAAAAATACTAAGTCTAAGAGCTACGCTTCGAACATGAAAATGACTTAGTAAATATATTACATACGAAATACAGTACACACTTCGACTCTTTACAACAAGACTTCGACCCTGACAAACTCCCCCTTTGTAAACGAGTCGAACTACTCAATTCGTGAGAATCTGAGTAGCGAAGTGCATCATCCTCCTGATTTCCGAATACCAAGTTAACACTTTCTTTAACTTGGTCTTGTCGCGTTCGTTATTCTTCGTACAACTATTCATACGAATAATGAAATTTGTATATTGTGAAGTTGTATATCTTTCTATCTCAGCAACTTGGAATAAGAATCTTTTGGCTTTCCCTTTTGTATCTTTTCCTGCAAACACCATGCCAAATGGTTTTAAGCATATCTCACCATCTGCATACTTCTTCAGTTCAAGTTGTGGCTTCAAAGGCAACATAGAAATAGTTACTTTCCTTTCCATACTCGAAGCCAACTCTTCATCCATCAGGGCCAGACAATCATAATAATTGTCAATAAAAATTTTAATGTGAGCAAGACCAAGTCTGAACACTTCTTTGTCTGTACCCTTGATTTGAGATGCTTCCATTTCCTTCAAGATTAATGCAACTTGAATCAGACCATTCATGTTCATTACTGGGAAATCAGCAACACTGAAGTTGACTTGTTGATTATTCGCACGAACAACATGATACCTAAAGTTTTGTATCATTTTTTCGAACATCACATCTTTCTTTATTGCAACCACCTTCTTGATTTTGACGAGAGACCATGCTTCTTCAGGTTCTTTTCCAAGTACAGCATGAAAACAAATCTTCATGTGTGTGTAGTCATCAGAATTTTTGAACTTCTCACTTATCTTGTACTGGGCAGTTATGAACATCATTTTGTTAATAGGGAAATCAAGTTGATTCATGTCTGTGTTGGCAATGGAATAACTCTTCTTTGGCTTCTTTTCAAAGGCATACATGTGATTGAATGCAACCCTTGAATCTATAGATTCGTAATTGTATAGTTTCTTCAGATCTCCCTTTTCCATGCCTAGAGGATCACTTTCCCTTAGCCTCATGATACTTTGAATATGCCTTCGAAGTTCTATCTTAACGTCGACTTCTGCTTTCTTTTCTTCTTTATACTTTTCAACTAAAACACCTTTCCCTTTATCTTTCAAATCAGGATTCAATTTTGAGGAACTTGAGCTTCCTCCTTCAGTTGATGAACCAATTACAATTCCTTTGACAATAGGTCTTGCAAGTGGTTTTGTAGTCACAATTGTTGTTGAAATAGAATCAGTGTTGATAGGTAATGAAATTGGAATTTGCGAAGTCAAAACCTTCCCTACAACCTTTGCATCTTCATTTGTTTTTCCAATACCTTCTCCCTTATTATCGTTTTTCAAACCTTTGCTCACCCTCCTTTCTCCCCCTTGCACCCCTGTGACAGCAGGTGGGGCATGTTGTTGTAACATTTGAGAAAACTTCGATAGGAGCAACGGCCTTTTGGAGGACTTGATCAAGAAGGTTTAACTTCTGAGTAAGAAACTCAGGAGTTAAGAATGATGTTGGAGTAGGCATAGAGACAACTTCTTTTAATTCTGCAAGAAGAGTATTTAGTTTCACAAACTGATTTTTATCTTCATTTGCCTTGGCTTCGAATGTTGGAACAGCTGCTTGAAATGTTTGAATAAAATTAGTGACTACCCCCGCTATAATATCAACTTTCTCTTGAATCGAATTATAACAATCATTTACTTGATGAATTTCACTTGAAAATTCCTTCTTTAATTCTTCGAGTTTAAAATTCACGTCCTCTCATACCTTCTTCGCAACATCTTGTACGAAGAGAACATGCCTTTCTTTTGCAACATTTCGAAGCTCCTTTAACGAAGAGGTATATAGATCATTCTGAGCCTTGATCCGAAGTTCGTTATTTTTATCATTGACATCAATTTTATGTTGCAAAGGATTCTCTACTTCTTTTAGCATCACATCAACTTCAATTCCTGATACCAAATGCTTTGAGCCCGAGTCTGCTTGAAATTGAAGAATATAATTAAGCTTTCTATTTAGCACTTTAAATTGTTTTCCTGATATAAGCATATGATCAGGAATATCTTCTTCCTTTGAATCGAAGTGCAAATCTTCAAATGTCCCTCTGAAACCTCCACCTTCTATTTCATCATCGGAATGAGGCTTTTACGGTTTAGTGGATTGTGATGAAAACAAAGTTGTGATAGGTTGGTTAAGGATATTGGCAAAGATTGGTGATGTGGTGACAGTTGATGTAGGAAGAAGAAATGGTGGTAACGAAACTAAGGATGATGATGAAATGATTGGTAATGAAGTTGAAAGAGAAATGGGTTATGTAACTTCGACACTCATTGAAACATTTCCTCCCGTATCAGATACGTTAGCAGGGATCTTTGAAATAGGGACCTCCTCAGGAATTAACTTGGTCACCACTATTTCGAGTGGAATAGTTGTTGCGGGTTCAATAGAAATAATAGGAGCAATGGATGAAATGATAGGAACAGAAGTTACCATGGGAAAAGACAAAATTGGTGGTGTATCAGGTACCACTTCGTTTTCGGACGAATCGTCATGCAGAACAATTTTTCGTTTGTTCTGCTTCTTTGATATATGAGTGATTACATCTTGAGCCTTTCGTTTTTTAGATGATGGAGAAGCAGGAGCAGGGATCTCACGAACAATAACTCATTTGCTACTAATTTGAACTTTACGAACTATTTGTGAGTCATCAGAAAAATTTCGTTTGTGAGATAATCTTCTTAATCTTTTCAATACTCCCGACCTCGATGACATCACCTCCTTTGAAGGCTTAACAACACCAACCTATTCTGTCCGCTTCGTATCACTGCCAGACTTGTTTTTAGGAGACTTGGATGATGACTTTTTTGTACTTGTAACCGGTACCTCTGCTTCATCATCCTTCGACTTCTTGTATTGTTTAGAAGTTCTAGCTTCGACTATTAGCAAAACCCCTGTTTCCACATCTGGATTAATAGTCTTCAAATATTTCACAAGAACCTTGCGAGTAGGGTTCACCTTCTTTAGCATAGCATCAGGGATACGTGCTACACTTGGAAAAATATTCACATCATCCTCCACAACTTTTGGAAATTGATACTTAGCAAATTCAACAGTAGGTTCATCAGCAGGGACTTGGATTCCCTCTTTTTCATACACTTTTTTAAGAACAAGGCTCCAGTACCTTGCACACGAAATCCCTTTTACCATATTCGTGTTCTGCAAACTTTTTCCAAACTCCTTCCACAACTAAGTGGCATAGTCAACACTCAAATCATAGTAAAGACCCATTACCATTGCATAAACTTCCAATCTGCCCTTGTCAAGACCTACACTTCTTCCCTTCAGGCATCTAAGATAAATTCCAAAGAAAAAGTTCCACATACACGGAAGTCCTGATTTCTTGAAATCACTAATCTTCTCGAGTGGGGGCTGGTAACCCATCTTGTTGAACATGTGTATGATTTGTGGATACGTAGGCTTGAAGAATGGTGGAGAGTTAGGAATATCCAGAAACTGAGTGAACATCTTCTTCGTCAATCGAACTTTCTTCTCATTAATCAGATTGAAAGTAATAACATCAGTAGCCTTGCTATAAGAAGCAGTTAAAGCAGCCATTGACAACCATGTTATCAGAACTGCAAATGAGTTGAACATAGCAGTTGCTAATCCAGATCGTTTTAGGGCAACGATTAGCATCTTCAAGTCTTCTAGATATAATGAAACATTGGACTCAACTTGGTAATTTGTGCTTTGAATTTTCATCAACGGTTGAGATTCAATAACTTCAGTGTTGGAGTTCTGAACATCAGCCATTTGTGAGTTCTTGAAAGCTTTTTGGAAAAATTAGGGCTTTGTTTGTCTGTGAATTTTTGAACGCGTAATGATAAAAGGAAAAGGATTTTCCTTTTATAGGTAAGCCCAAAATAATTTGAACCGTTTATCATTAATGAGTAGGCCACGTCATTCCTTGAAACTCGCACCAGTAGCCTTTTATACCATCATGTCTGATAAAGTACCTTGAAACTAGGGCCAAGTTGCCAAATGGTAACTTTAGACTGTTCGTGAGTACAAAGTGGATAAGATCAAACCCTTCGGACTGGAGGCTAGGCTCTTTCGTTTTTGGGATTCGAAACGAAGTCATTTGCCAGTCTTGTGAAATCTTCAGACTAAGTTGGTATTACTTATAACCTCAAGGATTTTGTGAGTGATTTGTGCCAAAGAAAAAGATAAGAAGCAAATTAACAAAAATTTGGATTATGTGATGTCTAAAATTTAGACACGAAGTTAGTTAAACCCCAGGAAAAGGTTGCTTCGTTAATTATCAAGAGAGATAATCAACAAATTGTGTATGTTCCTGTGAATTACAATTGAATACTTATAGAGAAGTATCAAACGACTTCTTTTTCAAGGCTTCAAAGGGTGGCTTATGAATTTCGTTACATATCAACCTAAACATAAGGTGAGTAATTGTAATCGAAATTACTTGTTTGACCAGTGTAGTCAGTGACAAGTTGCTTTGGTATATTATGTAAAAGTGACTAAAGAAAAGAATTGATACTCACACGGAAATCACATCCAAAGAAAAATATTTAAGCTGGATCATGTTGGGAAACAAATGTCGTGGACTTCGAACATTTGATCAAGACCCCTCATACGAAAGAATGTGATTTGAAGTATACGAAACTTTGGTACATAAACAAGTGTTTCGTAAGAATCTGGAACGTAGTTCCCCGTCAATTCCTTAATAAGTTCGTATATTTGGGTTTCACTTATATCAAGGTCTCATGATTTAAGATCATTAACACAGATTTTTGACATGTTTAAGTCATGATTGGTTTGATCAATGACCTCTTGAACATGTGTCTTTGTGTGTGAAAAGTGTTAAGAATTTTGTGATGAAAAAGATGGTGAAAGATTCGAATGTACCTCTGTTAAACATGGACCTAACAGTAAACTCTTAACTCATTTGAGAAGAGTAAGGTAGCTCAGTGAGTAATGTGAATGTAAGTCTGATTGGGAAGAAACTTTCGTATGAAAATTTTCATTAAGGCTTTCATAAACACACATTGAGTCTTTGGAGGCTTGAGTCGACATGCTGCAACATGCTTCTAGGGACATCTTAACTAGTGCATAGTTTGAAGAAAATATATTCCCTAAGAAACATAAGCATGACCCTTGAAAAATTCTTCGTCTAAACTTCCATGATACCTAAAAAAATAACAAAGTAACAAAAATCTTTTTGGATATTATATTTTTGAAAAGAAAGAAAAATACTTTTGTGATTTTGAATTTTTCGAAGAATAAAACATGCAACAAAAGAAAATCTTTTTGGAATTTTTTATTTTTCGAAAATGATTACAAAGTAATGAAAATATTTTTGGTTTTTCAGTTTTTCTCAAAATAAAAGACAAACTATTGAAATTAAAAGATGATACCAAACACACGAAAATTTTCAGCTCAAATATACGAAAACGAAGCATGTCGAAGCGCTGAATGTGAACAGTAATCCCTGAATGGTTAATACGATCAGCTTCTAAACGAATTATTTTGCCTCTAAATAGACACTTTTTCACTAATAGATGCTTTGTTAATTTTGTATGACTGATTATGGTATAGGATTCGCATTTAACATTCCCAAACCTGCCAAAATTCTCATAAAAGATTTTTTATCAAGAGGTTTTGTGAAAATATCAACAAGTTGATCAATTGTTTTTACAAAATGAACTTCAATATTTCCATCTTCAACGTGATCTTTTATGAAGTGATAACGAAGAGCAATATGTTTTGTTTTCGAATGTTGTACTGGATTATGAAAAATGCGTATAGCACTTTGTGAATCACACTACAATGGAATCTTTTTCATATTAATTGCATAATCACGCAATTGGCTTTGAATCCAGATGATTTGAGAAGTACAAGCAGCAACATAAATGTATTCAGCTTCAGCAGTAGAAATTGCAACACAAGTTTGCTTTTTCGATTGCCAACTAACAACCTTCTCATCTAGTAATTGACATCTTTCACTTGTACT
This sequence comes from Lactuca serriola, assembly GCF_051521515.1. Classification (NCBI taxonomy): domain Eukaryota; kingdom Viridiplantae; phylum Streptophyta; class Magnoliopsida; order Asterales; family Asteraceae; genus Lactuca; species Lactuca serriola. The sequence continues at coordinate 284,386,274 of NC_136412.1, read as the reverse complement.
TTTTCTATCAAGAGTACATCCACCAAGATCTGAATCCGAAAAGGCTTGAATGAAAAATCCAAATTTCGAAGGATACCACAATCCTAACTAAATTGTTCCTTTGAGATAACAGAAGATATTTTTCACAGACGCTAAATGTGGTTCTCTTGGATTCGCTTGATACCTAGCACAATTACACACAGAAAACATGATATCAGGTCTACTTGCAGTTAAATAAAGTAGAGAACCTATCATGCTTCTGAACAAAGTAAGATCAACAGCATGTGTATCTAACGAAGGTGTTAATTTCGTTCCAACTGCCATTGGCACTCTTAGCTTCGTGCTATTCGTCATTCCAAACTTCTCAAGCAAACTCTTCGTATATTTTTCTTGGTTAATGAAAATTCATTCTCTGCTTTGACGAATATTTAACCCAAGAAAATTGTTGATTTTACCCATCATGCTCATTTCATCAAACTCTCAAATTCACTAGACAAAGCTGGGTCAGTAGAGCCAAAAATAATATCGTCAACATAAATTTGAACAAGCATTAGATGATTCCCAACTTTCTTACGAAATAATGTGGGGTCAGTTGATCCTTTTAAATTTTGACTGTTTAAAGAAATTGGTAAGTGTTGCATACCATGCTCTCGGTGCTTGTTTTAACCCATAAACATCCTTATCTAAGATGTACACATGATTAGGAAATTCTTCGTTAATAAAACCTGGTGGTTGTTCAACATACACAGTTTCTTCAAGCTCTCCATTCAAGAATGCACATTTGACATCCATTTGATAAACATCAAAGTCTTTATGATCTGCATAGGCTAAAAATATACGAACAGCCTCAAGTCTTGCGACAGGGGCAAAGGTTTCTTCATAGTCGATACCTTCTTGTTGCGAATAACCTTTAACTACAAGCCTAGCTTTATTTCGAATGATATTGCCTTCTTTTGTCGGTTTTGCTTTTGAAAATCCATTTTAACCCGACAATCGAAACGTCTTTTGGTTTTGGAATCAATCTCCAAACCTTATTTCGTTTGAATTCAGCAAGTTCAGATTGCATTGCAACAACCCAATCTGAGTGTTCCATAGCAACCTTAACTGTATTTACCTCAATTTTAGAAATAAAAACATTAAACAAACATAATTCTTGATTCATATTGATTACCTCATTTTTCGCATGAACTTGAGCTCTTGTTAAAACTCCATCTTGTGGATTTCCTATAACTTGCTCTTTTGGATGATTTTTCGTCCATTTCTCAAGTGGCGGATATGCTGGATCAAATTCCAATAGTGTATCTTCATACATATCTTCATTTTCATATCCTGCAATAGAAATATTATCATTAATTTCATGAAATTCATCATTTTGATCAAGATTTATTGTATCTGTTTCATTATGCTCCCCTTCAACATAATTATCATCTTGATGCTCCCCTTCGAAGTTATCATTCATACTACTCTTCTCCCCCTCGAAAGGATGCTCCCCCTCAACACCTGAAGTTATATTTGTATACTTCCATTCCAAACAATTATTTAGACTTCACATTGATTGAAGCATCTGTTGGAGAGAAGGCATCAGTCAGACCTTTAGCATTCTTTCACCATTTGTAACAGTATCCGAAGTTGAATCTTCAGTATGTATCGAGGATTCGGTATTTGATTATCATCAGCATTAACTTCAGCATCAACCACCCTGTCTGGGACACCAAAAATTAAATCATAATCAAAATCGATTGAGTTATTATCTTTAGTTTGATTATTTGATTCATTAAGAATTGGTTTTTGTTCAAACTGTCTTTCCACTTGTTTGACATAATAGTCATCAAAAGTAAGATTAAACATTTCTTCAATTTTTCGTGTTCGTTTTTTTAACACTCTATATGCAACCGAATTGTTCGAATATCCCATAAATATTCCTTCATCAGCTGTAGCTTGAAATTTTGAAAGATTATCTTTGAGATTCATAATGAAGCACCTGCAACCAAACATGGAAGAATTTTACATTAGGTTTTCGATTTTTTATTATTTCATATGGAGTGATATTAAATCTTCTATGAATAAACGATCGATTCTGAGTAAAGCATGTTGTTGATACAACTTCAGCCCATAGGTACTGAGGAAGATTCTCATATGTCAACATTGTTCTTGCCTTTTCACACAATGATCTATTTCTCCTTTTGACAACACCATTTTATTGAGGTGTATATGGTGATGAGAAATTATGCGAAATCCATTTTTCCGTTAGAAACGAATCCAACACATTATTCTTAAACTCAGACCCATTATCACTTTTGATTCTTCGAACATTCTTTTTCAGACTCATCTCTATTTTCTTGATAAATTTGATCATTGTTTGAGCAACTTCAAATTTTAACCTGAGAAAATATACCAAAGTGAATCGTGAAAAATCATCAATAATAACCAAAATATACCATTTCTTGTTGAGTGTGTCAACAGTTGATGGTCCACAAAGATCAATGTGAAGAAGTTCCAACAGTTCAATAATTTTTGAATCTATGACGATTGGATGTCTTTTACGATGTTGTTTTCCTTGTTCGCAAGCTGCACAAAGAGTATCATTGTCAAATCTCAATACAGATAAACCACGAACTAAGTCTTTTGTAACCAGCTTATTCAATTTTCGAAAATTAAGATGTAGTAAACGCCTATGCGATAACCAGCTGACATCATTTGAAGCTTTCGAAAGTAGACACACATATGGTTTGCCTACAATTGGTTTGATATCTAGTGTGAACATATCTCCATATCTTTTCGACTTTAACAACACTTCATTCGTTTCAACTTTTGATTCCCAGTGCCCACAACAAGTTTCGAAACACTTATCAAATTATGTTGAAGACCTTCCACATAAGCAACTCGATTTACTGTGAATTGGCCATTTGTTACTTTGCCATAACCTTTGACTTGACATTTATGATTATTTCCAAATTTCACCACTCTAGCATTTTCAAGACTTCGAAAATCTCTTAAATTCTCCTTTCTTCTAGTCATGTGACGAGAGCAACCACTATCAATATACCATTTCTCATCATATTGCTCGTCACACAATACCTGTATTTAAGTAAAGAATTTAGGTACCCAAGGTTTTTTGGGTCCGTGGTTATTAGCTTGAAACAAAGAATGAAATTTCAAACTCAAAGCCCAAGTTCAAACTTTTGTTTTTACACTATCAATTAAGTCAACATCATCAGTTAAAGATATTGAAACATAATTTTTCAATAGTTTTGGACTTTCATTTGATTCCACCTTAGGCTTCTCAATTTGTGTAACTTTGTTGATTGGTTTCCATCTCTAAACTGGAATATTCGAATCTTGAGAAGATGAACTTTGTGTTGAAGATTCATTCAAATACTCTTCATAAGTATTTCGAATCTGTTGTTGAGAAAACTTTCCTACTTAAAACTTTTTCCCTTGTCCTTCAAGCCAATGATTGATTGATTTCAAGTCCGAAGTACCTTTTGAGTTCATAACCTTTGTTGCTTTATGAACTGATGGATTTGGAAAATTAGGTTTTTGTGGATTGAATTTGACATTAGTTTGAGAATGTGTTGATTTTTGAACATTGTCATATTTTCGAACATTCACAAGGTTGTGACTTGTTTTAAAGTTTTGAGATTTGACAATCTTTCGAACATTTTCAACCTTTTGGTTTGTATCACTTTTATGCTTAGTTGAAGGAAATGAGTCTATTACATTTGTTGCATAATGATAAGAAGTATTTGTGGTTTTCTTTTGAAAAACGTCTCTTGATGATTTGTTGTTTGAGAAATCATTGATGAGTTTAAATTTGAAAAATTGTTGATTTTTCGTTATCGTGAATTAGACAAAACTTTGGATTTTGATAGAGTGGGATTTTTCGTTTTCGTTGTTGATCTGAATGTTTGTTTTTCGTTTAACACTACTTGCCAAAAAAATTGCTTTTCGTGCTTTTATTTTTGAAACTCCGTTTTCTTTTGAAAAATTTTCAATAAGTGTTTTATATTCTGGTGAATTCAATTTTACAACTTGAGATGTCTCAACAGTTTCTTGTTTGAAAACTTCTTTTTCTTTTTCCGATTTTACAACCCATTTTCGTGTTGATTTTTGTCTTTGAAAAACATACAAATTCTTGGTTAGGTTGTTTTCAACAATGCTTTGATTCGAAAAGAATCATTCGTCTGTCGTTCTTTTTTTGTCTTCTTCAATTAATTTGTTAAACTCTGGCTTGATGTTCTCAGCATTCCCAGTAGTGACAAATACTTGATTTGGAAAAACTACTTCATCTGTGCATGTAAAATTTGGATACACGACAATATTAGTTTCCAAATAGTGAGCACCTTTTTCATTCATCATTTTGTTAAACTTTTCAGTTCCTCCATAAACTTGTTCAACAACAACTCTTGGAATGAATGTTTCATTAGAAACATTCTTTTCTGACTTATTATTACACGAAACTTTGACTTCGTCCTCCTCATCATCACTACTATCTGTTTGACTGTCTCGTATCTCCACATCATCAAAGTCACAAACATTTGAAGTAGAGGGTTTTCCAATGTCATCCTCAACTATCAAATCATTAACAATTTCTTTACCTTTGATCTTAGATGTGACATTAATGATAGCTAACTGAGAGCAATCAATACTTTCCTCTTCTTCAATTTCACCGATTTCACTAATATTATCCGAGTTATCATCAATATCAGCAAAAGTGAATTGAGAGTCAAGTTTCGAATGTTCAGTTCTTTTCAAAAATTTCACTTGTTCATCTTTTGTCAAACTTTCATTCACAATTTCAATAAGTTCATCAACATTTAGAAATTCATCTATCTTAAGAATACCATAAGCATATCTATCATCTAGCACTTTGTTAAAATCAACTATGGTATTTTCACAATCATACAAGATGATGTCAACTTTTTCTCTCTCATAGACAAGAAAAGGTAACAACTTACGATGTTGTTCTTTTCTAATCTCAGATGAATGATGTAAAACAGTTAATTTTGCATACAACCGCTTAGTTGAATTACAATAGATGTTTCGTTGAGCAAGTAACATCCTAACATCCTTATCTAGATTTTCTCTATTAGTATTAACATTCTTTAATTGTAATTCTAGATACTCTACTCTGCTTTGTTTCGTGTCAAGTAACTTTTGTGTCTCTAGTAGTTGATTATTAAGTTTCTTTGTTTCGTTACTAGCAGACACAACAATAGCATCAAAGTAAGCAACAATATCATCAAAAGCAATTATTTCATAATCATATGCTTGTAAAGGAATGTTAAATGACTCAAGAATAGAACGTACCTTTGTTGTCATTGGAGATTTGTCACTTGACTTCGTCATGAAGCATCGACCAGTCACTTCTTCTCCTCCATCCTCAAACTTAGCAAACATGGAACCATGAGTGGGATGCCTCATCTCTTCATCATCAGATCCAGATGATCAGATCTAATAAGTACCATCATCTTCATTTTCTCCTCTTGCCACAAGCGACATCCCCTTAGCCTTCGGACGAACCTCTTCAAGCTTCTCAGGGTAGTACGCTTCGTCCTTCACTTTATTCTTCTTCTCATCTTTCTTACGAAGCATATAATCATTCACAAGATGATTGGCCCCGTAGCAATAGTGACAATCTATTCCAGAATCACCTTTCAGTTTCTTCTCTGTCTTGGACTCTTTCCCTTTTTCATCATTCTTCTCAATCTTTTCGAATTTCTTCTTCTCATCCACACCAGACTTCACAAAGCTTCCTTTTCCATCACTTTGCTTCCCTTTGGGATTAAAAGGCTTCTTGAATTTTTTTTAACTTGATTGTTCGAGTAACAAGCGATAGCTTTATCATCAGAGTTCATGAGAAAACCTTCTTCATCCGAACCCTCTTTTTCAACAGTCTCCACCACAGACACTTTAGAAACCAGAGCTAGAGGTCCTCCTATGCCCTGTTTCGCCTCTTCCATCATTTCTAAAACTTCACTTTTGTGTGTTTTCAACTGATTGTACACATCATTTAGAGATGAACAGTCGAAACTTCGTTGATTTTTGATCATCATACTCACACTCCTCCACTCCTTATGAAGTCCCATGAAAAAAGTAAGATTGAACTCCATTAAGGACCTTGTGATTCCATACCTATTGCATCGGTAAATCAGCTCATTCAGACGATCATAATAACTTTCAATTGTTTCATTTTCCTTTTGTCTGAACTCTTTCAGCTCTACCAAACATTGCTTAAATGAATTGATCTTCATCTTCTCACTCCCTTGATACTTCTCCTTGAGAGTGATCCAGATATCCTTAGTAGTTTTACAACCACGGATGTAGTTGTAAAAAACAGGTGGCAATACACCTCTCAACTCTCTCATACAATGTTTCTCATTGTTTTCCAGCCTTGTGGATTGATTTTCAACAACAGAAGTTGTTGTAGATGAACCAATGTTCTGAACATTTGTTGGAGGTTGGACTGTTCCTTTGATGCAATTCCATAATTCCTCATCCAGTCCATTCAGATAGTCTTCCATACAATTCGCCCATTGATCGTAATACTCTGGAATCAACATTGGAATTTTTGTTGATGATCCAAGTAGATGAGAATAAGAAGTCATTGTATTCAAGTTGAAGTTCACCATTGATGAACAAACGAGAAAATTTAGAAAACTTGATGCATTTGAAATTTGATCAAATGAATTGATCAGAAGCTTGTAATCGATCACTCGATCATACAACTCAAATGCAGAATCTAATCAAATCTGTAGATCAGACGAGATTTTTAGAACCAAAGCGCGGAAACTTTTTGAGACGAGAAATGACTCAAAAACAAATGATTCAAAATGAAAATCAGATCATTGCAGTTTGGTTCCTGCTCTGATACCAATTGAAAAGGGATTGTAACAAGAAATCGAATAGAATCAGAGTTAAACAAGTAAAAGATCAATTAAGAACACGGAATGTAAATAGAATCCGGTTTCAGCTCTTATTACTCTCAAATGAACAAGAGAAAAAAATTAGACAACATTCAGGAAAAACTTTTCTTCTAACTCTATGTTCAGTCCCTATTTATAGGAAACTAAGAGTACAAAAAATACTAAGTCTAAGACGCTTCGAACATGAAAATGACTTAGTAAATATATTACATACGAAATACAGTACACACTTCGACTCCTTACAACAAGACTTCAACCCTAACAGAGTGAAAGAAAGAGGGAAATTGCAAAGAAATTCGGGCAGCCTTGCATCTATTTTATAGGGAAACTGGCCTGGTCTATGCAGCGCGTTCCTCGGAGGAACGCAGTGTGTTCTGGTGGATACGTGTCCGAAGCCTACTGGGGCGACGTGGAGCTTCCGAGGCCAAGCACGCGAACGCGAGGCGTAATCTTCTGCGCGGGGGGTTCCTTCAGATAAGCTTCATAATGTGTGCCTCGAACTTCAAAAATTCATAACTTTCGCATACGAGCTTTATTTTCGACATTCTTTATATCCACGCGTTCACTACTAGAAAATAGCCCTTTAATGACGCGCAAACAATGACACACGGTGATTTACGATACGCAAAAGCGTGCGCCCTAAAAATAATGTCATATCTTCTAGAATTTGAAGGATAATGGACACGCTTTTGTGCGTGCCTTAAAATTAATGTCCAACAAAAATAAATTAAAAACACGGAGGGCACTTATTTAAAGATGGGCGTCATCTAGAAATGTCGCTTTATATTTTTATAATGAAAGGCGCGTTCTCTTCTTTTGCAGCCGGGGGAAATGAAAATCCCAAAATTTTGAAAGGCCACCATTGTTATCCACCTTATTTCCATTGTTCTTTTCTATCTCTCTCACTCTAATACCCAAAAAAACCCTAGTATCATCACCAATCCTCTTTCCTCCCACAACAAAATCGCAATATCACAAAATCTCTAATACCCAAAAAACCCTAATCTCTCTCTCTATATATATATATAATGTGATTTACGAAATGACTTCGTTTTCTGATGAAAGCTGCCTTCTTGCTTGGTTCCGGTCAACCTGACATCACATTGAGACGGAAGACTTGGTGGTGGGTTTTCCTTATGGCTGGTGGAGTTTCTCCCAATAATTCGTTAATCATCACCAGTAATCAGCCCACTATACATCATCAGCGTTAATCACCATTCACCACCATCGATTCACTATTTTCTCCCCTTCTCCTTTTGTCTTTCTGAGTTTTGAGCTTCAAACTATACGCAGGCTACCAACTGTATGCCTCTCCAAAACCTCACCTTTGTCAATTTGGTATCTGTCACCGCCGTGGATGTCGCCACCGGTCGTCAAGGGCGCTAAACACCTCCCCTTCGCTTGCACCAAAGGGATCGCCAACAATAGCTCGCCAGCACCAAAACGAGAAGAGAGAAAGAGATCTGGTGGTTGTTGGCCTATGATGCCGTAATCTTCCTCTACAATCGCTCTCTAGAACCCCCCCCCCCTTTCTCCCATCCATGGCGTCTCCATCTCAACCAAGTCTCCTTCTCCGAAAAAAACCTCAAAGGTCTCACATTTTTCTCAATTCTAGGGTTCTAATGTCGTCTTTCCCAGTAGAAGTTGAGAGAATCAGGGGCAATTATACTCGGGAAAGCAAGCTTGAGTGAGTGGGCTTTTTCTGAAGCTCCACTACACCCAGTGGTTGGAATGCCAAAACTAAACAAGCAATTGTAGGTTCCCACCTTCAGCTTTCTTTAGTACTTATGGTCATTTGATTGTTTTACTGCACATATGATAACTTTTTGCCATCAAAACATTATAGCACACCAGGTGTTTGAGTATATGCGTCTTTGAAAAAGTTGTTGAATTTTGTGCAGAATCCATATGTAGCAACCCACGATCCATGTGGTTCAAGCACTGGATCAACTATAGCAGTTGCAACAAGCATGGTAACTGTATCACTGGGTACAGAAACAGATGGATCAATCTTATGTCCTTCATGTGCTAACTCTGTTGTTGGGATTTAATGATTTTACTAACAGTTTTTGTCCTGGTGATTTAATGATTTTACTAACAGTTTTTGTCCCTCTTGATAGACCAATATGTAGGACTGTAACTGATGTTGTTTATGTCCTTGATGCCATTGTGGGTAGGCATGAGCAAATGGACCGAACCGGCCGGAACCGGCCCGACCTGGACCCGACCCGGGAACTGGCTTCGGCCAAAATCAAGAACCGAACCGGCCCGGCGGTTCTACCGGTTCTGGTTCCGGGTCCGGTTTTTGCCGGGTTTTCGATTTTGGAACCGGCTTCGAGAAATAGCAATGTATTTTTGGGTTACGGATTCGGTTTATACTCGGTTTTTGTTGGTTTAGTACACATTTTTTTTCACTAATTGTTTCATAAATGGTCTATAGATTTTTGACAAATATATTACCCAATACCCACTTAAATACAAACGTCGATGATTGGTATGCAACATAGAATTTCATAATTTATTCTCATGTTTTGTTTCATAAACTTATTTTAAATTAGTATTATTTTTAATTTAACGGATGACAACACTCATCTCCAAAAAAAACATATATTACACACAAATTTCTAATGTAAAGGAGGACAATTTCTCTATTGAGGTCCTCAACATGCAAAATGAGGGTTGTTTTCCTGTATGTGTTTAATTTGCCCCATAATTTCTCTGTAATACTTTTTTTTTTCTTTCGTATGGTTTAAATTAGTTTTAGATTTAAATACTTTTTGACTTGTTTTTATTTCTTTATATGATACCATTTTATATTGCATAAACTCAGAAAAAGAATAGTATGTAAAACAGAAAATAAAATATGAAAAATGCATGGTTTTTTGTTAAAGACTATCCGGCCCGGTTCCCGGTTTTGGGCCGGTTCCAACGACCGGTTCTTACCGGGTCCCGGTTCCAAAAATTGACGAAATTATAGTATCAGTCCCGGCCCGACCGGTTCCGGTTCTGGTTCCGGCCGGTTCCCCGGTCCATATGCTCATCCCTAATTGTGGGTTTTGATAAAAATGATGAAGTTGCAACATGAAAAGCTTCAAAGTATATCCCCCATGGTGATTATCTAAAGCACCTAAAATCTGGTGGACTTAAAGGAAAGAGGTTAGAGATAGTGAGGGCTTATTCTGATTTCGGATTTGGTAATGACACTGAAATTTTCAATAAGTACAAGAAACATTTCATGATATTAAGGTATGCATTTTAAGTTTTTAACATCTGGAGTGTTCTTTAATTCTTAAATCTAACATTCTTACTTTTGCAATTTGTGTAAAACAAGACAAAGTGGTGCTACTTTGATAGACAATCATGAAGTTACAAACTACAATGATAGCAAGAGGTTGAAAGGGGCAAAATAGGAACAACCCAAAAGTTTAGAAAATACAGGAAGAAAATTACAAGGAATTAAATTAGATTACAAAAAGTACATACAAAAAATATATTTATTAAAATGTTTATGGATCTTGATTTCAGCTACCAGTGATGCTTATGAGTCTTTTTCCACGTATTTGTCACAGAAAATTCTCCTATGGATGCCCTGCACTTTCTTTATACTACTTAAAGCCTTTAGAATTCTTTCCTTGTAAGCATTCTAAGCGTAATTTCAAGTTCCTTCCTCATTTACCTATTTCTTCTTACTTCGTTTGCTTCACTTAATTATTAATCATTTATTTTAGTAAGCATGTTTACTTCTTTCTCCAACCATTTTCCTCATAATTTCTTAATTTTCCCATTCTGCCCTTGTTGTGTTCTGAAACATATTCTGTTTGTGTGCTAACATAACAATTAACAGGTACACTGCATTTTTTGAGCTATTACCACTTCTGGCAGTGGGCACAACTCCATTGTTGAAGGTTGATAATATATTTTTAAAGGTTTGTGGCTTTCTTTATTGGGCTAAATGCAAGAAATATATCATATTATTCTCATTTCTTTATATTACAGGTGCTACACTTTAATTTTTTTTCTTATAAAGACATTGTACTTTAAAAAACATACTCAGTTATAAAAGTGAAAACTGCTTTATATTTTTTAAAGTACAAAGAAATGAAATTAGGATGCTGTAATAAAAAAACAAAAATTAGATTTCATTGCTATTTCTTGCATTTGACTCTTTTATTTAGCTTTACATAAGAAAATATGAACTTTTTGTCAAATGACAGATCATCTGAACTTTTTAATTCCTTGTGTTAAGATTATCTTGAACTTTTTATATAACTTTTTTTTTTAAATGTCATGTGCAGTGATACGAGGGTGATTTATCTGAGTTGGAGTTGTACTTTGTTATTGTTAATAATGAATTTGGTGAGCAAACATTAGAAGAGCTGATTCCAGGTGGCAAGAATATACGAGTTGTGAATGATAATGTCATCACATTTATTCATCTTGTTGCCAATCATCGCCTCAATACTCAGGTTTTATGTCTTTCCTTAACTTTCAATGATGAAAATGAGGGTATTTTTGTCATTCCTTATTGTGCATAAAGGAGTTTGTTGTAATATTATGCATCACCTGTTTTCAGATTCGTCTACAAAGCTCTCATTTCTTAAGGGGATTTCAACAACTTATATAGAAAGATTAGATTGACATGATTAATGAAAATGAACTCCAGGTTTTCAGATCCTTCCTTTAGTGTAGCATCAATTAAGCATTCAGTTTAAATCTGTTATTCCCTCTTTTAGTGTAATATCATAATCTTGCTTTTAAGTGTACATATATATATATATATATATATATATATATATATATGTGTGTGTGTGTGTGTGTGTGTGTGTGTGTGTTTTTGCAGCTTCTCATATCAGGTTCTGTTGATGGATTCGATGTAGATGACTTAAGGTCTAACACAAATTATGCTGGTGGCTATCATCGTGTAAGTTCAAAATTTTATTTTATTTTTTTATTTTTTTAAACAAGGATGAAATTGTATTTTTTGTTCATCTAATATGTCCAACTCACTAGTCTTGTTATCTTGCTACTGAGCTACATATACATGGTAATTGTGTTCTTCTTTACAGGAGCATTATGTCATTGACATGTTTTAGGAGATTCTCAAGAGCTTCTCATTGGAAAATCAACACAAGTTTTTGAAGTAAGTTTGGATTCTTTGACATATTAATCTTTTTTTATACTATATTGCTTACAAGTTAAAAATTTTAGCTTGCTTTTAATTTTATAATATTTCTTCCAGGTTTGTGACTGGATGTTCAAGAGGACCATTGCTAGGATTCAAGTATTTGGAACCTTTATTCTGTATACATCGGTATGATGCTTTACTCTGCCACCACCCTCTGCTTCCTAAACACGGTTGCAATCGCATACACAACCACAGTTGCACTACCCTTTAGTTCAATTGTTGTGATTGTTTTGATATAGAGTTTGGTGACATCACCTTTACTGATTCTCGGGGGTATTGCTGGAAAAAACAGCAAAGCTGCATTCCAAGCTATTGTTCGCACCACAAATGAAATGAGCTGATTCCATAAGCCCTTTGCAGCGTTTTGATTCCGATGTAATTTTTTTACTTGTGGAATGATTGATTCAACTTTTTCTTAATTGTTTTATTATTGGTGTTTTAGATGTGTCCAGCTCAAGCTATTACTATTGAAGCTGAGGAGAGAGAAGATGGGAGCCGTAGAACAACGAGGTTAAACCATACACACACTCTCTCTCTCTATCTATCTTTCTCTTATTGAGTGAATCATATTGTAGGTATGATATTGACATGGCAAAGTGTATCTACTGTGGATTTTGCCAAGAAGCATTCCCTATTGATGCCATTGTTGAAGGGCCCAACTTTGAGTTTACCACCGAGACTCATGAGGTTTGTGTAAATTGATCCAAAAATAATATTATATTTTATTTTTAAAATCGAAGGTAAAAATACTTCTGATAAGTATACCTAATTGTACCCGTGAAAATTGGTTTGTATTATGATGACATTGGTATAATTGGGTTTGACTTTGCTGGTTGGTGCATCGTATTGTTAAGGTTAATATTTTTTCATCCCATGCATTTGCTCAGTATTTTTAGTACTGATTTGGGTTTGCTTTGGTCTTCCTTTTGGATTTTGATGTTTATGGGTGTTGTTTTTGTTGTTTAATTATTTATAAGTTGGATACATATTGGTGTGTGGAAATTTGGGAACTGAATATTTTTTTTTGATGTGGTGTCTGGGGGAGATGAGATTGTTGATGTTGTTGGTGAAAACAAAAACTGAAGCATATTTCTCAAAATATGATCAGGTTGGTTCAGTGCCAGATCTTATAGAGCAAATTAATAGAACAACTACAAGATTACTTCTTCACATTTGTAAGTAATATGATAACAACTGCAAGGTTTGTATTTATAATGCAATGCTCTTTGTTTTCATCTTATATTCAAGAAATAGCAATATAATTTCCATAAAAAAATTATAAATTATATTCTTTGATCAAAAATTTGCTAGATTGGTAGGTTTAAAAGTAGAATGTCCTAATAAGAATTAATTTTAAAAGTAGAATGAAAATGACAAGTGATTTTGTGTTGTGTTACAGAGTTGATGAAAGCGAATAGCTCTAGAGTTAGAAGAGGAAAAGAAAGCTCAAGTTGAAAGAGATAAGATGCTGCAAATGCAAGTGTTGCATTCTTCATTTCAATTGTTAGTACGAAACACAAAGTAGATTAGATGAATGCAAATTTATATATAGTAAGAAATAGAATTGTATGACATCAAATTTTATGCAATGGATTGTATTTTTTGTATATAGTATTTTATTTTTATTATGAAACATTAAATACAAATTTAACGTGAAAATAAGTAAATCTATAAATAATATTTTTTTTAAACATTTAAAATTATGATACGCAAAAATGTGTGTCATCTTCATTTATGACATGGCCTTTCTTGACAGGGGATTCTTGATACGCATTACGTGTCATTAACATGCGCGTCGTAAGGTTACGACACGCGAATGTGTGTCGTCTTCCTTTATGACAGGGCCTTCCTTGATACGCATTGCGTGTCGTAAGCGCGCGTCGTAATTGCATGTCGTAAATGAGCGTCGTAAATGCGTGTCATCTATAGACGACGCGCAAAAGCGCGTCGTCTCTCTTTATGACAGGGCCTTCCTTGACGCGCATTTGCGCGTCATCTGAGCCTTTTACGACGCGCAATGAGCGTCGTAAAAGGCTGTTTTTCTAGTAGTGGTTGGTAAATTGTGCTCTACAACTTTATTTTAGACTCTGTCAGCTAATTTTGACTTTATTTTTAAAGTTGTATTTTTAACAGACCTGGACAGGAAAAGTCCCTTAAAAATCCATAACTTCTTCATACGACGTCCGTTTTTGTCTGTCTTTTTACCGTTGAACTACTATTGACGAGATCTTTGATTCTCGTTTAGGTTGTGTCCGCTAAAAATCGCTTGATCTATAATTCGAATTTCGGGCTGCACACTGATATGCCAAATCTTAGAAAATTTATAACTTCCTCGTATGAAGTTAGATTTGGACATTCTTCTTATGCATGCTCTCAATTTATCGAACACTACGGCTTTTGTTTTAGATCGATAAGGCTAAAAACACTTTATCATAAATTCACTTTTTACGTCACACAGCGTCGTGTCGATTCTGTCGTAAAACTTTGACAGACCATAATTTCTTCGTTATAACTCGGATTTTGGCGTTCTTTATATCTTCGGAATCCTTGTTACGGCTACTACAACTTTCTTCATAGATATCGAGTTTATCTAACATTTTATTTTTGATGCTTATTTCATTCTTAATTTATTATATTATCATAATTAAGTATAAAGCATATAAATTCACATAATACTCAAATAATTCATCTTTATTACTTCAAAAAGTTACAATGGTTGACCTAGACTATTACATCATCATTAATGCTTAGCTCATAAACACGAGCGTTACACCCGCTCATTTGAATTACTTCATGGAATTTATCATGAGTAATTGTGAGACGATAATATCATATAATCTTTAAACCAAGATATAAGATTTATTGTTTATGAGTTGGTTGTGCATTGATAATGCGTAAACACATCAGTAACTTGATGTTATATAACATATTGTTGTGTAAGATTTGATGAGTAAATAGTACAAGAATATAATTCAAAGTTTATCTATTCCTTTTATCTCAAAGGGTAAAAGTGATATCTTGGGCCCCTCGATGATTTTGTGTTGACTTATGTGTCGGGCCCAGTCAAGACTGAATTGACGTGTTCAATTAAAAACAAATAAGAAATCGGGAAACAAATTGTTGGATAATGAGAATGATTATGTTCTATGTCCTTTTCTACATGATATCTTGCATAACGGAGGATTATATGATCCCTTATCTAAAGGACGCATCATTGACTAGGTCAAAGTTCGACAACGACTTTTGAGAGCTATGATTGTTGATCAGATTCTGAAGTCATACTTGCAATTATATTTATTAGACTTATCCAAGTGGGTGACTTTTGGATTAGGTGTCTGAGCCCATGACTACAATTGGTATGTACTGAATTTGATAGTAGCATGATCCTTTTGGGTTGCCTTCACACTGGCAACTAGACAAGATGACTATTGGAGATAGAGGCTAAGTTTATTTTTTAAAATAATAAATTGGTGTATAAAATTGATTTATTAATATATTATAAGGATAATATATTAATTAGAAATCATATTATTAATTAATATTTAATCAGAAATTAATTTGGAATTAATTTCGGGATTAAAGGAACGGATTAAAAGTGCAGGGGCTGTTTTGAAATTATTTGATAGTTGTGGTTTTGGGCCCTTAGATCACCCTTATTAGGGAGGGCCGAAAATACCTAGAGGGTTCTAGAGATTTTTTTCCAATCCCTAAGGTAAGGGAGTCCATAGACTTGCTTAGGCCCTAAGCTAAGGAATTAGGGTTTCTACCTCAAAACCCTAGCTAGCCTTAGGTATAAATACACCCCTTAGCCTCTTAAATTCGTGCACCTCCAAGAAACCCTAGAAGAGCCGAATTTCTGAGCAAGTGTCTCCTCTCTCTTCTCTCTCATATTCATCATCTTAACCTAGTGTGTTTGTAAGCCATTAGAGGTACTACTTGTGGTACTTATTCTAAAAAGCAAGGATCTTCAAGAATAGGTTGTTATTACTATAGAGCAACAAAAGTTTTTGTTCTAATCTTTCTTATGTAGATTTCGAAATATTAGATTCATATTAGGGTTTTCTATTTCGTGTTCAATGCTTATATGTCTAATAGACACAAATGCACACATAAGATTGTTTGTATAAAACCCAACAAAAAAGGGGATATGACACAAATGCCCTACACAGATTCTAGGGTTGGTCGATTCAGCCCTTAAAGTTTTTTTCGGGCTTTATGGGTCACTAAACTAAGATACGACCTGATCTTTTAGTTGATGTCAACCTGTAATAGTCGGTTCACCATGCGACAATGATCATTTAGACCAAAAAAACTCACATTGTGCCCCTATAAATCCAAAAACATAAGTTCGAGGATCAAATGCTTATGCCATAAGATTGATGTGATTTGGGAGAAAAAGAAACCTGAAACTGAGAAAATGAGAATAAACCCTCGGTTTCAGAAATAAAATGAGCTATTGGAGCAGGAATTTTGGAAATTCCTGTCATCAACAGGCATGTTTCTTCATCTAATTAAGTGAAATTTAGTAGTTTGTTTCTTCGATCTTGTGGCATAAGCATTTGATCCATGAACTTATTTTTTGGCTTTACAGGGACATAATTTGATTTTTTTTTTTGGTGTAAATGGTCACTGTCGCATGGTGAACTGACTATTACAGGTTAACAAGGACTAAAAGAGCAGGTCGTATTCTAGTTTAGGGAGCGATAAATCCTGACAAAAACTTTAAGGACTAAATTGACCAACCCTAAAAACTTTTAAGGGATTAGTGTCATTTCCCCCATAAAAAAGGTAAAATGACACTGTAGCACATCAATCTTTTTCCATTTGGCCGATTTGGTCACTAAAGTTTTTTTTGGTCAATTAAGTCACTAAAGTCGGGGTTTAACTGTAAATTAAGTCATTTTCCCTGATTTTAAATGGTTTCCCGATTGACTTTGTCTAGGTGTAAATAAGTTAGATTTAATAGTTAGTTTATGTAGCAAGCAGATTACACGTAGGATGTGCCACGTCAACTAATGATATAAGACTTGATACTTAAACTCACTTGCTTCACCCGTCGACCTATGTTCTTCATTTATCACCAAAACACGAAATTGAGATAGGGTTTTTTCAAGGATATTTGTGGTTTAGCTGAAGAATCAAAGCATTCGGTGGAATGGCACAACCAGACCCTAATGGAATGTTTGCGATGGTGGAACTCAACTATCAGGGGGTTTTTGCTCGAAATCCTTTCTCTTACACTGGTGGTGTCAAAACCATGTTTAATGATGTTGATTTTTCTTCAATGACATTTTATGAGTGTGTCACTTTCTTCGAACGTTTCATGTATGAGGAGGTTAAAAAGATGTACTACTATGAACCAAGCCTTTCTCTGATGGATGGGATTAATCCCATTTTAGATGATGTGGAATTCGTTTCTTTTATATTTGATGCTTATGGAACAGATGGTATAAAATCTGTTTATATCGATCATGATGGAGTGGGAGTAGATGGGTGGTTTGATGATGAGGATGATGATGATGATCATGAGTTTTGTATTGATGGTGAAAATGAGGATACTATAGATGAACTTAGGAATACGAATATGGAATTTAGTAAGTATGTAGTTATTATGAATAGGACATCAAATGATCCTTTCTTGAGTAAGTTATGTGTTGATGAGGGTGAGGATAACAACATTGTAGATGATGATGAACTACCAATGCATTCAATTTTTAATGAGTTGATACACTGGAAAAAACAAAAACCAATTCTTGGAATGAGATTTAAGGATCCAACTCAAGTTAAACCAATGTTGTGTAACTATGTTATGGCTAATGGATATCAACTTTGTTTTGAAAAAATGATAGGAAAAGACTTTTGGTTAGGTGTAGTAAGGGTGCTTGCACATTTAGACTATGGGCTTCTTGGATGAGTGATGAACAGAGTTTCCAAATCAAGTTACTAAAAGCTTATCATAATTGTGCTAGGAACTTCAAGTTAGGGTCACTAGTGACATATGCATGGATTTGAAAGCATTATACCAGAGACATTGTGCAGAGTCAAAATTATGTGTAAGGAAGCTTAGGGTAAAGGTAATGACATAATTTGGTATCCAAGTTAGTATGGGCCAATGCAGGAGAGCAAAGAAGTATGCACTAAAACTTATTGAAGGTAGTCTTGTTGAACATTATGGTTGGCTATGGTCATATGACCATGAGATTCTGAGGACTAATCCAGGGTCAATTGTAAAATTAGATGTGGAGACTGGCTCAGATTGAAAGAAGTATTTCAACAAGTTCTATGTTTGTTTTCAAGGAGTCAAACAAGGTTAGATGGAAGGATGTAGAAGGATAATAGGTCTTGATGGTTGTTTTTTGAAAGGTATTTGTAAGGGGGAATTGCTTTGTGTGGTTGGGAGGGATGCAAATGACAAAATATATCCTATTGCTTGGGTTGTGGTATGTGTGGAGAACAAGCAGAATTGGAAGTGGTTTTTGGAACTTCTCATTTAGGATCTACACTTGAATTTAGGAAATGGATTCAGTTTAATGTCAGACCAACATAAGGTTAGTTTATTAAATTGTAATTCAAGTATACTAATTTACACTATTTGATTTAAATCTTTTTTTACAGGGTTTGATAGATGCTGTTAAGGAGTTGTTGCCATATGTAGAGCACATGCAGTGTGCTGGACATATTTGCCAAAATTTGCAGAAGAGATTTAATGCAGCCATATACCATACATTATTTTGGAGAGCATCAAAAGCAACAACTAAGAATGCTTTTAAATTTGTGATAAAGGAAATTGAGACATTGAACCCAGATGCCCATCAATATCTCATAGACAAAGTTCCAAAAACCTGGTGTAGAGCTTTCTTTCAACCTGGAAGGTGTTCTGATGCAGTTAAGAATGGCTTCTCTGAAAGTTTTAATCTTGTGATAGTAAATACCAGGAAGAAGCCCATAATCACCATGTTTGAGGAAATAAGATTTTACATGATGGACAAATTGTACAACATGAGGTTAAAGGGACAACAATGGGGAAATCATATTTGTCCATAGATAAGGGATAAGGTGAATTTGCTTAAGAAGGTCCATAGGCATTATCAGGTACTGCCTAGTAGATTAAACCAGTTTGAGGTTAGGGGACCAGTAGATGCATATCAAGTAGACTTAGAAAGGAAAACATGCTCCTGTAGGTTGTGTCAATTGAATGTATATGGATGTGATCATTATGTAACAAGCATATCCTATCTTAATAGGGATGTAGAAGCCTATATGAACAACATGTATAACACCACAACCTTTATAAAGGCATACAATTATAGAATTGCCCCTATGAATGAGAGTGACATGTGGCCACAAACCAACTATGATCCACCATTGCCTCCTATTAGTAGAAGGATGCCTGTTAGGCTAGCCACTAGTAGGAAGAAATCCACTACATGGAATAAAGGAAAACACAAGGTTTATAAGGTACGAAAGAAAATCAAATGCAATATATGCAAGGAGATATGTCACAACAAGGCTACTTGTCCACAAAGAAGACCCCAAGATGTAAATGAGAGGAAAAACTAGAAACAAAAACTTTGTCCAAGGAGAAAAGCAGGCTAGGTAAAACCATTTTCTATTTAAAGTTATTTACATGTGCTTATCCACTTACATAATTATTTCCTCTAATGTAGGCTAGTACAAGTGAACCTCAACAAACATGATGAGGTTGAATTGACTCCAATTCAGGTGGAGACTACTCAAAATGATTTCCAGCCTACTTCTAATGATTCTGAATCTAGTAGTGTAGGGGGTTATGGTCAGTATATGCAAGTGACTCCTCCTAGAAGTTATGAAGTTGAAGATTTTGTTGGTGAGGATGTTGAGGTTGAAAATGTTGAAGGTGTTAAAGATGAAGTTAATGTTGAGGTTTAAAATGTTGAAGGTGGTAAGGGTCAAGCTAATGGTGTGGTTGAAGATGGTCAGGGTCAAGCTAATGATGTGTTTGAAGATGGTCAGAGTCTAGTTAATGTTGTGGTTGAGGAAGCTGTTGAGGTTCCTAATGTGCAACAGTTCAAGTGCAACATGTTAGACCAATTTCAGGTATTTTGAAGAGGATAAGGAGAAGAAAATCGTAGAGAATATTAAGGATCAAATTAAGAAAGACAGTTGGTAGTGTTGATGATCCAAGAAATTCCAAGGGAAAAGCTCTTATAATTGACTAGGGTGGGATGTTATGGTTTGTGTATTTCACTTTGGGTTTGTGTAATATGGATTTAATGTAAGTCTATTAGGATGATGGTAATTTTGACTTTGTGTTTGTGTTTGTGTAATATGGTAATTTTTGGCAACTATGATAGTATGTTTCCATTTTAAGTTAATTGAAGAATGTTGTCTTTTAATGTGTTTAACTATAAGAAAAGGTGATGGTTGTTTATATATTTTGCATGGAATAGTTTGGAATTATGTGCATGAATGTCAATGTGGTATATGGTACTGTATATATTACTTTAATGGGTTGAAAGGTCCCATTTCCCTAATTATAAAACATCCACTATGTATGCAAATGGTCCCCATACAATTGGTACTTTAACATGGACCACTAAAACCAATATAATTATATTAATATAAGGAAATGAAACCATACATGCATGTTTCCTTTGAATAACATAAACAATTCCATTAACATAAACAATTCCATTCCGCTATCTACATAAACATTTCCATTCCAGTTATATGTCGTTGGGACTTTACATTCATGATAATTAGCGACTGTCATTGGGATTTTACAAAAAAATACAAAATGCAGAACATTACCACTTTAGGCTGACTTTACAAAAGATACAAAAAACCTTCACATTCCAATACATACACCTTACACTAATAGCTTCACCAAAAGCTTCACACCCCAACACTAATTAGCTAACTTAAAAACAAAACAAACATACCCAACAACTAGAACAACTACCAACAACTTGTACATACGTATGCTCTTCTTGGAATCACACATCCCCTTCTCCATGCTTGCCACTAGACTCTTCCCCTTACTCAGGAGAAACTCAAACTCAACATTCCTAGTCCTCAAGTTTTTATGACACCAAGATCCTCTTTGGAATCTAACTGCTGCTTCATGGAATATATGAGGTTTTTGTAGTAACCTTCTTCCGGTGCGACATCTTTCCATTCAAAGTAATCACATTTCCTCAGTCTTGTCTGTATCAAACCCAAATAAATACAACATCAAAACGTAATCACTAATCACCAAATGCAAACCAAGATAATCAAAATTATTTTTAGTTTTTTTTTTTTTTCGTAATGTAAGGGTTTTTTATAGTGAAACCCTAAAAAATCTTGCATTAACAAATCAAGCTAGATCGAAGCTTACCAAGCTGTTGTTGCAGTTCCAAAAATGTATGCCGGGGTTAATGAGCTTCCAACATGTTTGTTCCTTAGTTGGAACATCGCAGTCACAGTTGATAGCACCGTCTTGAACAAACACACGAGCAACTTGAAGGCGATTTATTGCATTGGACGAGCTCACATACATTGTGTTGAAGAATCGAACAATTTGATTATGTAAATGAGGGTGCTTGCTTCGACTTTTCAAGAAAGGGTAAGAAAGAAATGAATGAGGTCCAAATCAGGGTTTTAATTGGGAAGATAACTCGTCAGGTGCCACGTTGGAAGTCTAGGTAAGAGGTTTGTGACATCACTTAGCCACGTAAGAATGAAATCGGGAAGCCGTTTAATTTTTGAAAAAACGGTGTTATTAATAGGTAAAACCCAACTTTAATGACTTAATTGACAAAAAAAAATATTTAGTGACCAAATCGACTAAACGAAAAAAGATTAATATGCTAGGGTGTCATTTTCTAAAATAATAATAATAATAAATGTCTAAATAAATAGTTCTCATGGGACCGCTGCCTCCGTCCTAATCCCAAAAGCAAAATAGTGGGGACGAGTAATCGATGTACTACGTGGTACCTTAAATTATGGTTCCGTTACCGATTAGACATACGTCTGATTCAAAACCCTCCAAAAACTCACTCCCTTCCGTGGCATCCTCACCAAATCATCAAA
Organism: Lactuca serriola; assembly: GCF_051521515.1. NCBI lineage: Eukaryota > Viridiplantae > Streptophyta > Magnoliopsida > Asterales > Asteraceae > Lactuca > Lactuca serriola. Next base: position 284,364,128 of record NC_136412.1, on the reverse strand, counting down.
CTGTTTTGTCGTATAACAGTCTTCTCCGGTAATACGTCTCTCCTTTCTCTATAATAATTCTAACAAACAATAACCCTCAGTCTCATCTGAAACTCCCAGAGGACTTCATAACGGCTGCTGTTTTTTCCCCAAATTAGTTCAAAAGGCGTTTCAGGTAATGAATAGATCTTTAACGATCACCAAAATGATCTGATCTGCAAGTGATACCCAACACTAGCAGATGATTTTTGATACGGATTAATAGTTCACTACATTTTTTTAGTTGATATGTATCTGATTTATCAGTGTAGTGTTATTGCTTCGTGCAGATATGGGTTTTGCCAAGGAGTACGAGTTCTTAACCGAGATTGGTATCGAGCCTCGAAATTCTGGTGCCTTTGTTAATGGTGTTTGGAAAGGGAGTGGTTCTGTTGTCTCCTCTGTTAATCCTGCAAACAACAAGGTAATCACCTCTGCTTCAAATCCACTCTATCTGATTCTGTACTTCAATATTACACTCTTCCGTGTTTTAAGGTTTATTCTAATTTACCTAAAAGATCCCGACGATTAAGGGTATACTTATACTATATTTCACCCTGTTAAATAAGAGAGTTACATTTTGAATTTGATAACGCAAATCGGTTTAGTTTGATCTCTAGGTTATTTTGATTTCGATTCTGAACTTGCTGAAATTTTTCAATAATCCGATTAAGGGTGTTTGGATGTGTGATTAGACAGTGATCATCTGAAGGGGTTTTTATATGACCATCTTATTCATATATTATGGGTCAAATATAATATTTTACCCTAATCGATTGCATAATTGTTACTTCTTCAAGGGACATAAGCTCATCCAAACACTATCTAAGTTGATTATCTTATTCAATGACAAGTTTTTACAGAAGTAATATTTTGTTGTTCTAGACCATTGCTGAAGTAGTAGAAGCTTCTTCTCAAGATTATGAAGAAGGCATAAAGGCTTGTTATGAAGCCTCAAAGATTTGGATGCAAGTAAGTTAAAGTTCTCATGGGTATAGTTTACTGTTATATTTCCATAATCTCTTTTTTACCATTTTGTAATTAATTTTTTTTCCTGTTAGCTTCCTGCACCAAAGCGAGGCGAGATTGTTAGACAGATTGGTGATGCACTAAGAACCAAGCTTCAGTACCTTGGTAGACTTCTATCACTTGAAATGGGAAAAATTCTTCCAGAAGGAATAGGAGAAGTTCAAGTATGTAATTAATCACTTTTAATTCACACCATGTCTTATTAAGTTGCATCTTATTAAATAAAACATTTCATGGCAGGAAGTCATTGATATGTGTGACTTTGCAGTGGGCTTAAGCCGACAATTAAACGGATCTGTGATACCTTCTGAACGTAAGCTCTATTATACTCTATTCCCATTTCCTTTCATATTTCAAAAATAAAGAAAAATAACATTACAACCTCAATTGGTTACCCTGAATACTAACCATGGTTGGTTTGTTGACAGGTCCAAATCATATGATGCTTGAGGTACTATTAACATGTTTTGATTTAATGTATGCTTATTCATTTCATCCATTACACTTATATATATTATTTGACTATTTACAGATGTGGAATCCTCTTGGAGTAGTTGGTGTTATTACAGCCTTCAATTTTCCTTGTGCTGTTCTTGGTGAGCAATAGCATTACAGCACTTGTTAATATATTGATGAATAAATTTTACCTTCTATCTTATAAACTGTCAAATGTTGCTGTGTAGGATGGAATGCATGCATTGCTCTAGTCTGTGGAAATGCTGTTGTTTGGTAAGTGCTACCTAAACCTTGAGAAATGTCATTTTTATCCTTGAAAATCTTAAAGAAAATGGTTACTGGTTTTGAAAACTAAACTATAACATGAATTTAAGAAAGGCGTTCATGGGCTGTTCATTTTATTTTTAGGAAAAATTGCTGAAATTAACAATGTACTTTGCTCTTTTTACGAATACATGCAATGTACTTTATTTTGTACCTATAACTGCAATGCACTTTCATTTCTTACCCATGATAGCAATGTATTCACAATTTTAAACCAATAATAGCAATATGCTGATACAGAATTGATGAAGAAAAAGAGAAATTTGATGTTTTCTTTCACTGATTTACTTCTCTCCCACATTTACAATACATTTCATTTGATGCCTACTGCTGCCTTCTTACCTCCCTTTTATGCCAATACCATGCTCCCTGATATCTTGCACTGTTTCTAAATTCTAATCAACTAACAACTTAGCTAAGGACTGAACATGTTACCTAAGTGACTTGATAACTTTGACTTCCTGTAACTGTATTGACCTGTTTGATTTTATTAAATCTGCATTGACTGTTTGACATTAGTTAATCAGCATTGACCTGTTGACCTTTTCTTCTCCTTGCATAAGTGAATATAATAGGAGGTTTATTATCAATATGTGTCCCCAAAACATTGATCTTGTCCAGATCAAACTTTGGAAACTAGGCTTTATGCTTTCATAATGTTCCCACGATGACGACTCAAATAGTGGTAAATTGGTAATTCTTTTCTTTTAACAAGGGTAGCTGACAAATATGGGAACATTATGGATTCGGGATGAATTTGGATTGAGCTATGAGCTATGAACTGAAGCTGTTACCTAACTGACTTGATTATTTTGACTTCCTCTAACTGTATTGCCCTGTTTTTGTTAACTCTGCATTGACTATTTGACTTCATTTAATCATGTTGACCATTTCTTCTCCTTGCATTAGTGGAACTAAACAGGAGGTTTATCATATGCTTACATTTCCTTACACATAATAGCAACATCTTATAGTTTCTGACCCATAACAATCTACTTGCATTTCTGTACTGATAATAGCAATATATAAGTGCTAGCAAAATGTAAGTACACTGCACTTATTGTTGAAAGATATAAGTATGTGCAATGAATAAAGAAATGTAAGTGCATTTGCATTGGTACTATGCGTAGAAGAAATATAAATATGTTGCTAAAAAATAAACTACACTGCCTATATTGGTAAGGATAGTATAGTATGTTGCCAATTCATCCTTATCTTTATGACATGATTGCAGGAAAGGTGCCCCAACCACACCTTTAATAACAATAGCAATGACTAAGCTAGTTGCAGAAGTGCTGGAAAAAAACAGTTTACCAACTGCCATTTTCACCTCATTTTGTGGGGGTGCTGAAATTGGTCAAGCCATATCAAAAGACACACGCATACCCTTGGTTTCCTTCACTGGAAGTTCAAAGGTACCTTACTAACCTTACCTCAGGGGCTTTTTACTTTTCGTTTCCCCTTCAAGTCCTGTATGGTTAAAGTGGCTGAATGGGTAATCATATATACATAAGTTCTATCTCTTTTCTACACCGAATCAACTGTTTAAACGAGACTAAATGACCATTTTACCCTGACACGTGGCGCATAACAAAACTACAGGTTGGTCAGATGGTTCAACAGACTGTGAGTGAGAGATTTGGTAAATGTCTGCTTGAATTAAGTGGAAATAATGCTTTAATTGTAATGGATGATGCCGACATTCAGCTTGCTGTTCGCTCTGTTCTATTTGCTGCTGTTGGTACAGCTGGACAACGCTGCACTACATGTCGTAGACTTGTAAGAATCTCAAAATTGAAATGATTTTTTTTTTCTGTTATATTTAATGCTAATTATGTATATTTATTTATTGAAGCTTGTTCATGAAAAGATATACGACTCTGTAGTCGATAAATTACTTGAAGCATATAAGCAAGTTAAAGTAGGTGATCCTTTAGAAAATGGCACCTTGCTTGGACCTTTGCATACAAAAGCATCAAGGGAGAATTTTGAGAAGGGCATAAAGGTCATTAAGTCTCAGGGAGGGAAAATCCTCACCGGTGGTTCGGTTATAGAATCTGAGGGAAACTTTGTACAGCCGACAATAGTTGAGATTTCACCAAGTGCTGATGTTGTGAAGGAAGAACTGTTTGGTCCTGTACTTTATGTACTAAAATTTAAGGTCAGTTTTGACTTTTGACCAATTTCTTATACAAAATTTATGAATATACTTTATTTAATGATTATTATAAATTTTACAGGATTTTAAAGAAGCTGTTGAGATAAACAATTCTGTACCTCAAGGATTGTCAAGTTCTATTTTCACCCGCTCACATGAACTTATCTTTAAATGGATTGGGTGAGTGACGATATTATTCATAGGTGGTAATTTAATGTGAAAATTACAGAAAATCCATTACAAAATAATTTTTTTTGTTAAAACCATTGCCTTTTGATTCCATTTTTGAAAAAACCTATGTGATGTTTTATTAAATATTATTATTATTATTGATAAATTGATCATGTTTACCTGAAAAGCCAATTAACAGATCACTAATTTTAATTTTTTATGTTTTCCCGTTTTTTTTTCCCTAAAACCAAACTGTTGGTCATGTTTTAAAAAAAATGGAATTAAAACTTTGTGGCTTTAATGAAAAAGTTGGTTTTGCAAATGCCATGTCAGCATTGTTGATCTGTTAATGGGCGCTAGATTATAGAAGATCACCAATGGCTTTTAAAAAACAAACAATTCAAAATGCAATGACTTCTCTAATTTTCTCTAAGTTAATATTGAGTTATCATATGCGACTTTTTTACAGACCTCAAGGAAGCGATTGTGGTATTGTTAATGTAAATATACCAACAAATGGTGCTGAAATTGGTGGTGCTTTTGGTGGTGAGAAGGGGACAGGTGGCGGCCGTGAAGCCGGAAGCGATTCTTGGAAACAGTATATGAGACGCTCAACTTGGTAAAATTTATATTTTGCACATAAAAGGAAACTACTTTCCGTCATTTTTTTTTTTTAATTTTAATTTTAATTTTTTACTTTAGCCATCAAATAAGAGATCATGATACTTCATAACTTGTGGTAACTTGGTCTTTTATTTGATTATAAATTTAGTTTTGAAAATGCATAACCAATATAAGAAATTGACTGAAAATGTGAAAATAATATAATATCTGATTGTATTTTAACAGTACGATCAATTATGGGAGCGAGCTACCACTTGCACAAGGAATCAGCTTTGGGAATTAAAATGTTGGTGGTTTGGAGTCTTAACTGCTAATAGCTTTGTTGTGTGATACTATTGTGAAACATTAAATAAAAGAACCTCATTTACTCATTCCAAACGGATTTATCTAATTAAATCGTCATCCCATTATATACCCATTTCATACACGGGTTAAAGTGCTCAGAAGAATGTAGGCGAAGCAAAACTTGTTCACAAATAAAACGTTCCAGACTTCCACTTGATGATATTTTCAATGATGTTTTGTAAAAAGACAAGTAGTTCATTACTCATTTAAGACGTTAAAACACCTAAAATATTCAGTTATTTATTATTATTATTATTTTTTTTGTGTTTTTTTTCAAAATCAAAACAAAATAACAAGAAATCAAACAAAATTTGTGACGCAGAGACGAAATGAAAACACATCAAAGTGGGTCCCTTAACAAGATTAAACAAGATTGGTTCTGAAAATCTGCATCAAAATAGAATCACAAATCATAGGATTCTTTCTCAAAATCTGGAACAAGACAAATCATCACTAAATAACAAACAACTTCAAAGACTAAATCAACTAAAAATAACTTAATGATAGGGAATTATTGAAGCCACCGAACAGATCCTCTCTTCAATCAAAATGTAGCAAGCACATTCCCAAAAGTCCTGGAAACTTCAATAAAGCATCCAACTTGAGAGGTTTTGCCATTATATAATACAATTTTCCAGTGTACCGCAGTTTTAAAAAGAAAAAAAAAAACTTCTTAAAATAGCAGCGGAAAAGTCCCAAATAGTGAAAACATTTAAAACAAATGTTATATAAAAATGTTCACGAGGGATGCCAAATTGAATATCGAAACCATAAGCAAAAGTATAACAACAAAATAACCGAAAGTCTACAACTGAAATCTCAAAATAACTCTCTCACTCCAATAGCCTCGCCCGACATTCTTCTCCACTTGGGAGATACACGTCAAAATAAATGGCCAGACTAAAAAGTTTGATGAGATACATTGAAGCTAGACTCTAATAATATAATATTCGAAATACATCATTTTATAAAATTAAAGGCCCATTCTTGAAAACATTTCACAAACACCAAATATTATACAGCAAGTAAAAACCTCGTAAGCACATAAACAATTTTAAATCGTCAGACTAAAAAGTTTGATGAAATACATTGAAGATAGACTCTAATAATATAATTCTATAAATACATCATTTTATAAGATTAAAGGCCCCTTCTTGAAAACATTTCACAAACACCAAATACACAGTAAGTGAAAACTTCGTAAGCACATAACAATTTTTAATAATGCAATGCATGGCATGCATCTATATTACGCCCAAAGTCATCATCGTCCACACTCATCGCCATAACAGCAAAACCACAAACACTACTTCAGGGATTCTTACATGTCAAACACTGAGGGAGGTCATGCTATATATCATGCATATGAGTATGTTTTATATGTGTGTGACATGATACCAATCAAACAATACATATACGTCTAACATGACCCCACACAAATGTGCCATGTATACCAAGCCTAAGGTTAATGCACCTACAAGGTTCCTGCAAATGCAAAGACTATCTAGATTTTTTAACACAAACCATCTATACTCGAAATCCTCACAAAGTGTTCGGACCACGCCAAAGTCAAATCACTCCCAATGAATGAGATGTCATCATGTACATGTAACACATTAAACATCTTTTAAAGATTTCCTTACGCATCCATCATATTGTAAAAGACATCAACACATGACTTAATTATATAAGTCACACCTAAATGCATGCAAGACTTGTAAAATATAATATAATAACACACAAATAGCAATCAAGATCAAAATACATCTTTTATAGACCTGTGTTGAAAAAAACACTATGTAATGACCTTAGAGCATCAACAATAGGAGTTTTTTCAAACCAAAAAGGTATTGAAATTTAAAAAATAAAACTATTGAAGAAGCTTTTCCAAGGAGCTTGCTAATTAACGAACTCTTATCATGACATTTTTCAAGGATATGATGGGTCTTATAACTTTTCATATAATTGTAAAAAGACAACTTATTGTGGATCCCATAAATAAGAAAATTGAGAAAAGCTTCCCTATCATGGAGATAGAATGAGTTTTCATTTAAAGTTCCTTCGTCCTATTATGGAGTCTCTTAGCGTTGCACTAAATAATTTGACAAACACCAAAAGAACTTCACAATCATCCACAATAGTAACTAAGTTGTTTAAAATGAATTTTAAAGATCACCAAACTTGATTTGATGAGTTTGGCAATCTTGGTCGTTCGAGGTTCTAGTTTTTAAAACAAATACCGTCGTCGGTCGTTGACATGCATTGATCTCTAGATCGCTTCAAAATTAAGCTCTTCGCACTAAATAAGGTTTTATATTTTCTATCTGTTGTGGGATGATGATCACAATATGATCAAACCCCAAACAACCCTCAAATCCATTAGTTTTCACCAAGGGTTTACAAACCAAGTTAAAGAACACAAAGCTAGTGATAGATCTTACTTTGACGTTTTCACAATGATCTCTTTGTTGTAAAGATGAAAAAAAACTCTAGATATCTTCTTCTTTCTCAACACAATCAAGATAAAAATAAATTTGTCTAAGTTCAAAGACTCCTAACAAGAAAGTTAAATATCTCCAAACTCTCTCAACATGCTATTCAACCTTTTTATTACTCCTTTGCTCCTTAAATAGTCATATGTAAGGCTATTCTTTATTGCTTTTGGTTGCTCATTTATCTTAGGGAAATATGGTAATTCGACTTCTTTCTTTTGAAAATCGGGTCTGGTGTGCCTGGAATCCAAATAATTATAGCACTTAGAACCGAACTTGGTGTACTGATTCTTAAAATCTCCCACCTTTATGCAAAATCTCCCACCTCTATGCAGTTGAAACATAGTGTTTCCTTACATTTACCAATGTTAATTTTCTAGCTCTCATTACACTACTTGGAATAACTTGTAAACCCTCTCTCTCTCACACACACACACACTCTCTCTCACACACACATACACACTCTCTGTGTGTGTATGTGTGTGTATGTTGTTGATTTTAGTGTCATCATGTCATTTTATGTAATTGGAACTAACATATGAGCTAAGGGGTTTCATAATTTGTACTCTACTACATATATGAGTTTGTATGGAGGGCACGCATGTATAAGATCGAATTAGAAGCCGATTTGACGACAAGTCGGGGGTCCGACGCAGCACCCTTGGGTCCGTGGTTTCCAAAGGGGAAGCGCCGCTTTGGTGGGGTCTAGGGGCAACGCCCCTAGTGGGGTCCAAGGGGAATAGCCTCTGGCTCGGGTGATTATGGGAACATAGTGGGAAAAACGAATTCTTCAGGATGATTATGGTAAAACTAGTGAAATTCGTCAGTTTTGGAAACCCTAAATTCTCATTAAAATCTGGATTAACCTGACTTGCTTCCAAAGCAGCCCATGATGACCAACCCTAAAAGGAAAACCCTAATCTCGTTTATTATATAAATGACTCTTCTCTTTGAGAAGAGAGATACGAAAATCATTAGCTCTCTTTTTCTTCATACGAACATAGAATCCTTCTAGCAATTTGGCTTACGATTTATGTGCCTAGATTTGTAAGTTTGCTCTTATATTATCCTAGGCTGATATTCTTGTAACCTAGACATAAGGTAGAAATATTAGTTCGAAAAGTGTTCACATGATCCAAGGGGTATCCAGATCTCCAACATAAACTCTATTTCATCTAACATATGTGTGTGTGTGCGCACACACGCTAATCCAAGATATTTAGCATTACGAGTTAAATTTCATTTAGTAGTTTTAGTTCAGATTGAGCCCTAGTGTGTAGTGGTGTTGATTATGCTGGCATATGCGGAATTGATAAGATCTAGTGAACTATTGTAAGAATCATGAACACAAGGAGTAAATAAATATGGTTTAAGCTCTTATTAGATCTAGAAAAAAATACAAAGTGGGTCTTATACAATTCTCTCTCTAGTTTAACTCTCCAAAATGAACATTACATATCACTCACTTCCTATTTATAGGAAAGACAACCATTACACAATACAAGAGGGTAAGCACAAATTACATCTAAGCGTAACTTTGCATCCTAACATTCTCCCCCCTCAAAGTTAGGATTGGATGTTCTGGTTTCAATATCCAATGAGTTTGCACGATCAAGACCAACTCCCTCTCGAAGTAATACCGGTATTCAAATCCACAAATGAATACCTGAGAAGCTTCGAATACCCACTCTTCATTCTCCCCATTTTTGTAATTAAAAAATGATTATAAAACCCATAAAGGGTGAACAACGCTCGAGGATTAATCTTCACAAAACTCCCCCTTGATGTGTGCCAAAAATGAAACCACGAAAAACTTGCATGGAAAAACAATTACGAAAAAGTAACGAAAAATTTCCAAATTTATGAAAATTTTCGACTTTTGGGTGGGAGTTGCAAGAATTTCAAAAAACCGGGTAAAAACTACCAATATCAGAATTCTGCAGACCCGTTGTGCCCAAAACAACCTAAGATGTGAAACTCTACCCCAATTGCAAAATTGAGCATAAAGCATTAAGTCACATTAACTATATGGGTTGAACTGTAGATTTCTCCATTTCTCATAATTGTTAGTCCTATTTCGAAGTTGGGTAGTTTCTGCCAACATTTTGAAACTGCAGGGATTAAATGAGAACTTCTTCCTTCTTCACAAATTGTTTTCATCAATTCAAATTTGGGTATGAATTGTTACTTCTTTGAAATTTAAGGGATTCAAATCAAAAAATTTGTTTTCTTCCCCGATTTTCTTCATTATATCAGAAAGCGAATGGGAAGGTTTGACCATATCAAAGTCAAAACTGAAACACACACCCTTCGCTACTCGACATGAATTCCTCATGTAGGAACCCTCAATAACGAACCGTCGACAACCCTTCGTTAACGAAGCACAAATGATTCTCTACAACAAACTACAACCCTTCGCTTTTCAACTAACCCTTCACTTTTAATCAAACAAACACATTCTTCGCTTTCAATCAAACAGTCTTCGCTTTTAGTTTTCAACCCGTTGATTTCAATAATTAAGCCTTCGATCCTCGAATCTTTTATCCTGACCATCGACACCAAAACAATCGACTCAAAATTGAAACTCCAAACCTTCGATCACCATTAACAGACCCATTTCGATTTTCATCTATTCAACCTTGAATTGATCATCATGTCAATTTTGATACACTTCGTTATCAATCAGACCTTCGCTTTCCAGGAATCAAAATCAAACCAAATCACCGCATTCATTCGAATTTTGACTTTCGTTTCATATACATTGACTTCCAAATCAGATGAGAACGAATTGAAGCAACAATCAAAATCGATACCAGGAGACGAACAAACGCAGGTATAAGTCAAAATTGAGTTTGACTCTTAAACATAAACCCTTCGTTCCCAAATCATCGAAATCGATATACTCGACTTAAACCACATATACCGTCTTCGTTCCCAATTCGTTTAATCAACAACAGGCGAAATCCTCACTATCGATTCGAACAACTTCAAAGAACAGGAACATCAGTCGAAATTGAGTTCGATTTCGACTCCGTTTGCTGTTCCATAACTTGATTTTAACATCATCCGAACTCAATTTTGACTTCCAACAATCACAATCGACATTTGAATTGAATGCAATCAATGAATCAAACACCAATCAAAACTGAGTTTGAGTCGATGTAGGTAATTTCGACTCCAAGGAATTAAACAGCAACAGTCGAAATCAGATTTGACTCCATAATCGTTCGATTTTGAGTTTCGATTCACCCAATATGAAGTTCGATTATGAATAGTCTACTCAAGTGATACTTTCAATTTAGAATTCATTTACATATTGACTTAGAATTTACGTTTGGGCTTAAACAAATAAACAGTGAATATTTCGAATTATTGGCCTCATAGTGATTCGCTGATGAACAGTGAAGGGCTCAATCAAATTTGTAGATGAATAGTAACATTCAAAATTTTAACAAAAATGAGTTTGATTTTGGTTTTGATCTAAACAAAAATAATTGGATCAATCAATGGGGTAGAAAGAGATTTGAAAAATAATGAGACAAAACGATCAAAAATTGAAAAACGCAAAACACGAATCAAAATCATGGACGTTTTGGAATCCATTTGAGAATTTGAGATACCTTTTTGACGATCTGAGTTCCATTTGCAACGAACAAATCAAATTTTGAAGATCTTTTTTCTTTTTTTGGAACTAGAAAATCTCCGATTTGAACATTATACCACCCATGGTGCGTTTTGTACAACTCGTTCTTTGTGTTCTTCAACGATCTAAGAACATTTTCACAAGAACCATCAACACTTTTGAGTTTTGACTTCAAATTCAATACAACACTTGGAGATTGTTGCTTTGGAACCCAAATTTGCTTTATGGATTTTGGCTTCACAACATTTGATGATTTTTGTGAATAAACCCACTTGTTCTGATGTTTGATCTTCTTCTTTTTCTTTTTCATCTTCTTGGATCTTGAAGATTTGAATTCTTGAACAAACCCATTTTCCACAACTTCACTCTTTCAAAAAAAAATTTCCACAACTTCAACTTGACAAGTTTGGATCATATCGTTTGGAGTTTGATATTTGTGAATTTCTTGGATTAATGGCTTTCGATAAGGAATCATTCCTTCAAACGAATCATAAGAGCACAAAATATCATCGGTTTGAACTCCAATCGAGCATAAAACCTTTTCATCTTCATGAGAATCAACTTGAATCTTCTTATCATGAACTTCAAGAACATCAAGAACATCACATTGAACTCCATAGTCTTGAACTTCAACATACTTAAGAGCATCAAGATCACTTGGGTTTTCAATAAGAGAAATGTATTTCGTATTAAACAAATCTCTTTCTTCTGCTTCCTTTTGATTTTCACTCCAAGATACCATGATCAAGGAGATTTCAACCAAGCATCCAATCTTCGAAAGTGGTTGAAAAATCAATCTTCCATGATCATCCTTCAAACCTCCACAAGAAACCATAGTATCCCATGAAATCAAGTCACCTTTCAACAATAATCCATAGAATTGATTTTCGTTGACTTTGTATTTGACATCTTCAATGATCACAACCCAAGAATCATAAGAAAAGCACACCATCTTTGATCAATTGATAAGATCTTGAGTTTTTCTAGAGAGAGAAAGTTATTTTAAATGGGTTTTCTAGAGAGAGAAAGAAAGAATCACTTGAATTCTAGTGAAGAAAATCGAATTATGAATAGAATCAATGAACAATTCGATTTCTAGAATCCAAAAACTCTCTAAAACACGAAGATCAAAACACAACGAAGAATCACCACATCAAGAATGTCATCATAGATCAATTCTTGATCAAATCAAGAACACCCGCTCTGATACCAGTTGTAGTGGTGTTGATTATGATGACATATGCAGAATTCATAAGATCTAGTGAATCATTATAAGAATCATGAACACAAGGAGTAAATAAATCTGGTTTAAGCTCTCATTAGATCTAGAAAGAAAATACAAAGTGGGTCTTGTACAATTCTCTCTTTAGTCTAGCTCCCCAAAATGGACATTACATAAATGAGTGTCACTCACTTTCTATTTATAGGAAAGACAACTCATTACACAATACAAGAGGGTAAGCAAAAATTACATCCAAGCCTGACTTTGCACCCTAACATAGTGTGACACTCAAATTTGTTGTTACTACCACCATTGGTCACACTTTGATTTCCGAAACCACTGCATGTTTTCACCATCTCAATTTTGTACACCAAAGATTTGTTTAGTGAAGAAATAAACACTTAAAACATGTATTATAAGAAAAATTACATCAACTAACATAATAATATAGGCTACAAATTCTACTAGTGCTCATAAATCTCAAGAGTTCAATAATATCTATCATCATTATTCATTATAGGACTCCAGATCGATACACCAACATCCCTAACACTCAGAAAGGACTTAGTAAGAAAGTCTAAAACATTACAACAACGTTTATATGAATTAATCATTTTAAGACATCAAGTTAGTTTTCTAATATAAATCAAACACTGTAACTCTATATAACTGATTCAAAACTCCAAAGAAATATGACTCAATTTCGTATAACTTTTATGTTTTAGGTTATTATGAATTTTGCATTGTTTTTTCCTAGCTTTGTGCCCAACATTAGGGATTCTATCTAAAATGCCAACTTCCTTAAAATATATTCTTATTCACCTTTTGACTACATTTTTCATCAATTCATGCCAATTTACTCGTCGTATTCGTTGTTCCTTGTCGTATACAAAACTGCACATATAGTGTGTTGGAATGTGATGATTTTTACAAACATGCAGCGAAAGCAAAAATTAAATATAACTTTACTATCCCATACCACCACAGATCTTGTTCTGGAAACTAGTAGCAACATAAAATTGACAACAAAAGTTTAGTAGTATACATTTCTTTTGTCGAGTCTTTTGCTTTCTTCTTAGACAATTCAAGATGTCAAACAAGAGATTCTCTCTTATTGAAGCACCCCAAGACAATGATCAAGCAAAAGGAAACAATCATTCTCTTTTCTTGATGCCAAAAACGAACCCACCCTTGGAGAGGGAGGGATTCCGAATGCAAGTAGAAAACCAAGAGGGAGAGAGAGGATGGAAAGAAGGAAGTGGTAAGTTATCACTTGTGGGACCAACTAGGGTTTTGTGTATTCACTATTTTATTTAATTGGTATATTTATCCCTTTATTTATAGGATAAATACTTACCCATTCAAACTAAGCATAGTTATACTTAGCCTCTTTAGTTCCTTTAGTTTTTAGTTAACCCACCTTAAAATGATAAGTTAATAAACTAGTTCGTCTAATCTTTCTTTCTCATCTTAAGCTCAAATCATATATTGTATGTGTAACGTCCCATTTCACAACAAAATATTTCATTTTTAATTAAGAAAAAACTTCACATTTATAGAATCCAAGTTAAGAAAACCATTTGTTCAAAAAAATACATTTTTTTATAAATCAGAGTAATATAATAAACACGGAATTTGACATTGCTACTGATGAATGTGTACAGCCACACCTTCGTCTTCCCACGATCATCATTGGTACCTGAAAAAAATGCATGCACATTGAACCTACAACACAAAGACTGGATTGCCTACGAGCACGCAACATGAAGATTAAATTGCCCCTGAGCCCATAACTTAAGACTGGATTGCCCCACCCGGTCCATAGCCTAGACTGGATTGCTCCCAGGTTTGTTGGCCTGCAGCTCAAAGCATGACCGCCTCAACCTAACCCACCCCACTTCAATTTGTAGACATATGAAACAAGTAAATACTCAAACAATCACATAAGCACATGGAACTATCTCCCATAGTCTATCTGTCTAACAAATTACTACCACATATCCGACCTCATAAAATACTACACCACTAATGGAAGATCTCTAAGGAATGGATAGCTATATGTGTGACATCCCCATTTTCACGGCCAGAAAGACTGATTTTGTTTATGCTTTATAAAAATCAGAGTACCTCTTTTAATAAAAATGTTGCAGAATTTGTTCCCAGTAAAACATGATAAATATGTTATCAAAGCATTTCCGAAGAAAAGTATTATTATTCATTTTAAAACATTTGGGATGTCATCGTCAATACAGAAACATAAGCATAAATAGAACTTACATTCATTATCACTAGTGATTTATATCTCCTTAATCTCTCAGTGTAATGTGACTTCATGTCAACACTTGTGATATAAGTAAACTGAGTGGGACAGGTTGGGAAACCTGGTGAGTACATAGGGTTTTCAACCCACAATAATATAATTATTATGTTTAATCATCAAGCAATTAACCCAATTACCCATCCCCATTATCTTATTTATTCTTAAGGATCTACCCTAAGAATCAGCTATTTCCTGTTCATTCATTCCTAAGGATCATCCTAAGGAATAGGCACAAAATCCATCGTTGTCAGGGTTTACTCAACATGCAGTAAATCCATAGTTGTAGGGGTTTGATCAATAGACACTAAATCCATAGTTGCTAAAGTTTGCTCATCAGGAACTAAATCCATAGCTGCCAGGGTTATCTCGTTTATTGACAGTATCGTTTCCGAGAATCCACTCGCAATACATTTCAATGGGTTTTTATCTCGTTTATCGATAGTATCGTTTCCGAGAATCCCCTCGCAATACATGTCAATAGGTTTTTAGAGTACAACTGGTGAATACACAATTCAAATAACACCTACAGGTTGCGAGCCTACTAGTGTTCCATTGGACTGTCTAGAATAGTCTGTGGTTGTCATCCATAGTCTGCTATATGATGGGGCCAACTCTTGGGTAAAAGGCTTCTCTCATGGTTCACCTCTCACCCTTATTTCATGGTCTATATCACCTCTCATCATTTTGTTTTTGTCACACAACAACTATTTCATCTACCCATGTTTTTTACCCAACACATTTTGTAGATATAAAATACATATACAGTTTAAATCATTTAAAACATGTATAAAAATCTTTCACCCAACATAGACGGCAATTATACAGACAATATGCACACATAACATGTAATTTACATTAAATACTTCATATCTATGTGTAAGATGAAAGTAACTATGCACTCACCTGATAAGGTGGTGACTCGACAATCGGACAACACTTCGTTACTCTTAAAACAATTTCCTTCGACAAAACCTAGTATCATTACCACTAGAGTTTAGTCTAATGTTCAACGAGACTAATTGATAGTCTAACTATTATTACTATTATATAAGTGTTAACACAATACTCTTCACCCATTATGTAGACAGGGGCCAGACATGGAACACCGGAAGGCAGGATCATTTTGGCATATAGCACTTCTGAAATCCAGCAACCCAAGCAGTCCTCCAAACCAGATTCCCCAAACCATGAGTGGTTAAAAAGATATTATAACGACACTTATATAACTCAGAATAATAGCCCAAATATTTATCATAAGATCCTAATAACATTACCATATTGAAACATAAGCTATACTAAAGATAGGGTAGGTGTAGCTCACTTACAACGAGTTTTTCTCAAAACTGGGCTCCATTGGAGCAGCGTGTGACAACCCAAAATTTCCATTCTGAACAAACCATTTGAAGCCAATAAAAGTAGAACAGTTACAGTGAAAACTCAGATTTCGAGTATAAGTTTGGCAGTTTTCAGGATTTTACACTTAAGGAGATATTAGGAGAGTGGATGCACTAGGGTTTTGTGCAACACTGTTATTCCAATACTCTAGGACATTAGAATTCATTCCAGGAATAAAAATATTTTCTGCCAAAAATATCTCAGGACTATAAATAGAATTCTGAACCAAATTGGTTCATTAATTGAATTCTAATTAGAGAAAAGCCAAAATTCTCTCTCACGGATCTTCGGGTTTTTATCCCAAATTGTGAGTACATCAATCTAGTTATGTTATATAGCTTAGATTGTGTTTAGAAACATCAATTTCATGACAAAATAACTAGACTCGGGAGTTTACCGCCCAAGAACGTTCTTGGGGAGTAAACTCCATTTTAAGGTCCTAAGGTGTCCCAAAGTCCCTCAAAGCCTTGGAAATCCAACTAGAAGCCTCCATTTCATGCTTTAGACCACAAAAAAATTAGGAATCATGGCTAGAAGTGAGTTCACGGCCAAGGAAGTTCTTGGGCCGTGAACTCCATGTATAAGTGCCAAAATGCTTTGAAACACTTCCTAAGGCTTAGGCTTAAATTAGGAAAAGTACTCTAAAGTGTTTATAGCCTAGAAAACATAAGGAATCACTAGTATTGAGGAGTTTACGGCCAAGACAAGTTCTTGGGCTGTAAACACCTATAAAGGGGTCAAATGACACCCTAACTCCTTCCTTATGCCTAGAACCCAACATAGATCATTACCTTGAAATGTTTGAGACTTGAAAGCATCATAAACACCCTCCCAAGGGAGTTTACGACCGTAAACTCCAAGGGAATATGTTCCCAGAGCCGTAAACTCCTCAAAGGAGTTATTAGGAAGCCCAAACACTTGTTTAATCCTTGGAGCAATTCACCACATGAGTTGTATAATTGTTAGACTTCATTTAGGGACTTGGTTGAGAGTTTACGGCCATGAGTTTACTCCCCTGGGCCGTAAACTCCAAAACATATGGCCATTAGACCATAAACTCCCATTAGGGGCATTGCACTCCTTTGTTGCAACCCATTAGCCTCCTAGCACTTGACCAAAAGTGTTTTCGTCACGTTTAAATGTTTATACTTGTATAATTAGTGTTTTAATCACTAATTATTTATATATACATATGTATTCATATGTAATTAGGATCATTGTGTGTGTCTAAAGTCTTCACTTGACACCAAGCACTTGCCCGATCCTTCCTTACGATAACAGTCCGTTCAATTCCAGTCACCTACTGCAGGTGAGTTCATACCCCTTAAATAATGTTTTAAACTATTTTTAAATGTTTTATGGGGGGGGGGATACAAGTAGAATTATGCTATTTATTATATCAATCACATGTGATTAATAAGTAGAATTATGCTAGTTATTATATCAATCACATGTGATTAATATGCAACATTCAAATGATTTACTACACGTTAGCCGTTTTACCAAACAGTTTCCTTCAAATGATTTTTATGAACATTTTATATGTTTTAAACTCCTTATTACACTGTACATTTTACTCTGTATATTACATTTCAAACTTATTTACAATTGTGTTTCAAACAAATGTTTCTTTATACTAAACTGTTTTATCAAACCCATGCCTTCAAATTGTTTTATAGATTGACATCAAGTCGGTCTTTTCTTAGAAAATATTTATGTTCAAAGGTTTTACAAATCTTATTTTATGCTTTTAAATTATAAATTACATGTCGCTATATGTATAGTTATATAAGAAATGTTTAAAAGACATAGGAAGGCTATCCACCCTATTTCCTTTTCGCGCTTGAGATGTGGTCTGGTGGGATATCGGGTACTCGTCCGAAGGTCGTTTAAATATTAGTTATATAACATATGTACATATATAGTCATAAAAGGTCCTTCCAGTTCATCCCATGCCCTTGGGTAGTAGGGTATACATCCATGTCCATACGTACCAGTTAGATTACTAGTAAACTACCATATGGGTAGTTTAGGAAGATACTAGAACAATTACTAGAACGCGATATCATACAATGAGTCAGTTCATTCATGAGTCAATACTTTCTAGAACATTACAGTACATTACATATACTACGATACTAGGAATAGAACATATACAACGATACTAGAACGATTACATTACTATACTTGCTAGGTAGAGAGCACGTACATTACAGCTAGAACAGTTCATTACATTACATAGATATGAATACATTAATTATTGTGATGTGTATCGGAGCATGCCTTAAATGTCATGGCCCGAGTTGTAGCCAGAGTCTCTTGAAGGGAGAGCGTGAGTTTGCGTATAGATCTATACTGGATTGACTATACTACACCTTGCTGCTAGCTACAGCGGGACCTGCAGGTCTGCGGGTGCCAAATGTCATTCCGTTATTACGACCATTCGTATTTCGTTGTTACCAGTCGATAGTATGGTGCAATTTATCACATGATGCCTTAATATAAATCCGGTTTAAGGTAGTTAGTACAGCAGTAGTTCTTATAGCGCTATGTTTTAGTACTACATTAATTTTCCCTGTACATATATTTAGTGATCTTTTCACTTAAACTATAAATGTAAAAACTATATTTTGTTAATAATAGTTACACTTGGGAAAATTACACACTTTTACATGACATGAACATTTAGAACAGTTAAGTCTTGGTAGAAGACTACATTGAGAACAATTAGGTCTTGGTAGAAGATACCCTTATATAATAGTAGGAAATCATAGGGATTTCTAGAGTTTTTCAAACGTTTACAGTTGTTTTACAAACATTTTCATACTTACAGTTCATATACAAATTCTTACATACAAATACTTACATACAAATTAAGACACTAAAATACTTATGATCTCACCAACTTCAAAGATGATACTCGCTTTCAAAATTTCTTGTATCCTCAGGTCATCATAGACAGGTACCGATGCAAGGAGAAAGGAAGATGGAGCTTGTTCAAGACTCATCTTTCATTTTGATTTATGCTTTAGTGTTTATCAAAATTTAACAGAACACATTTGTATAATAATTATATTATTAATGCAATGGATGATGTTGTTGCTTGTTTACTACTTTACATTGTTGTGATATTATACATGACGTCCTCCGCCCCAGAACGTTTCCGCCGTTCTTGGTTTTGGGGTGTGACAGATTGGTATCAGAGCATTGTTTATAGTGAATTAAGTATATCAACCCATAAAAGATATACTAACTATAAATACATAAGGGATTATAAATACTCTGACCAAGAGTTTATACTTTAAATAATAAAATATTTAAGTAAGTATACGTGCCTGCATTCATACTAAAATTGGTGTCATTAGGACAGTACAAAAGAATTACGATTGTTGGGCAACACAAGTGGGCTTAGAGACATATGGTCAAAACTAGGAAGATATAGTCTGATCACCTATATTATCCGAGGGTTGACTAGCATGTGCCTAAGTTTAATTGTGTGGTTGCAACAATGCTAAAATCTTATCAACCCTACCACAATGAGAACAATAGAACATAACATTAAAATTAAAATACTATAGGAGTATTTGGTGTTACTATTAGTACTTTATACTTGAGAACTAAAACGGGATCTTCATTACTAAGTTGATAGTTGCTAAGTGGATACACTAAGGATATATGTAATTAGGATGTTATAGACTTAGAATCTGTGGAAATTTTACTTCACCCCTATTCTGTGTGAATACGGAGTTAAGGTCACTTATTCGAAGGTCTATCCTGTTTAGATTACACATAGCTGGTATGCACTTCACAAATAGCGATGTAACTAATGAAGGTTTTCTAAATAATTATCTAGATAGTTCGTCTAATAATTATTCTCTTACTCTAAATTCTCGCATAGAAACCATAGCTGGACTCCATCCCCACGGCAACCAGTATCTTTCGAACGAAGTCATAGCTGGTTGGTTTGGAGAAGAACCAGAGAATGATCATCCTATCCCCTTGAATGATCACCATGATGAAGACCTTTCGTATGATGCTAACTCCGAACCAGAGGTTGATAACCTACCCCGAGCAGCTCCCTTTCCAAATTCCTAACCCTCGTCCGGCTTTTCATGGCCCGACCCTGAGTGAGTGGAATGCTTGGAAACATGGAGCCAAGGACAAGATCAGCCCATACCATTTAATGGCGACCGAAGCTTTTACGACTTGAGCAAAGGGGGGCTCAACAGATAGAGTCTTGCCAATCTTGGTCCGCAGAGTGACCCGAAATGAGATTCAAGGCAGGACAGCCCTACATCAGACTACCGCAGTTGTCGCCAATGCAAGAATGCATACCCTCCACACCATTCGTCTAGAAGATGCTCACGAGAGATCAGAGAGAAACCATGAAACCCTGCTGCAATCACTGGCTGAATCATGAGCCGAAGTCATAGAGCTCCGAGTACACCAGAGGGTGTACGAAAGACACCTACTTGATGTAGAACGTCAACTGGATGAACTGAGAGTTCACCAGAGGGGTGACCGTCGTCAGTAGTAGACTCTTTACTTTGCTTCCCTTGTTAGAAAGTATTCGTTTTCTGTCTTTTCCTGATGTGGCATTTTCCATGAAATTATCTTGTACTATAAGTACTTTTAGTTAGGTCCTTATGCTGTCAGGAACTATCTTATGTGGATATGATGTAAGACCTTTACAAGGTCATTTGCCCGAATCTTTACATCGTGAATATCCAAGATATTGACAGCCGGCTAACTTCTGTGTCATTCTTCATTCAAGTACTTTTATCATACTTTCATTGGAGTCTATCTGAATCATGCTTTAGTCAAGCCATTGGACTATAGTAATTTAGCTCCGGAGACATTTCCAAGTCTTTCAGTGGTTGGATCTTGTTATTCACCAATCCACGATACCTCGGCTTGAACGACAAACGTCTTGAGACCATTCTACGAATGTACTTCTACTCATTACTAGGACTGCATCATAGGGATTAGGTCAAACCTTCGTGAACATACTCCCACTCCGTACTAGGACTGCATCATAGGGATGTAGGTCAAACTTTCGAAAACATAGTCGTACTCTTTTCTTGAGCAATCGAAGTACATCTAGGGTCAACCAGAATCGCTCACAAATCCTTATCTTTCGTGTCACAGAATCATGTCGTCATCAGGAAACAATCAGTCGGACAACGTAACCTCTACCTTTCCTATGGACGCCGCTACCTTCCAAACCGCAGTTACAACTGCCATGATGGCTGCCGTGACAGCTGTCCTTGCGCTATCAGCACAAGCAATGCTGATGTTGGGATTGAAGATTCCAATCGTAGTATCAATCCAGGAAGTCGCCAAACAGTAACAGTTACAGGCTCGCAAAGCCGAAAGACAAAGAACAAGAAAGGAAAGCGTCAAGCTCAGAAAGAACGCAAGAAATCCCAAAGGCTGGCTATGCAACAGCAACAAGTGGAAACCCCTGCCATCCCAGTACCGAGCAGGCCATACGAGGGAAAACTCCCGAAGTGTGATAAGTGTAGTTTCCATCATCATGGGGCTTGTCATGAGATGCAATGTTGCAATTGCCTAAAAATAGGGCACCATGCTAGTAACTGTGGAGCACCGACACGACCCATCGCTCAAGTCCCTTTCATCGGGACTAACCCTACACACGGGAGTAGTTATAACGCCAAACGCTTTAGGAAGAAATTTTCAAAGTGGAGTAACGAGGAAGGCACTCGTGTCCACATAACACTGGTTAACCACCACGATCCCGTCACCAATGCAAGTACTAGCCAGTCATGCCACCAATGCGGTGAGATAGGGCACTTCAAGAAAGGTTGCCCTATAGCAAAGAACTCTGGCGCAGACGGGAAGATTATTAGGATCACAGCTGCAAGAGACCCTACTCTGGAACCCTCGTTAATGTAACTTAGGCGTGTTGTTGTAACATATTTATAAACTATCCAGAACTAGTGCAACTAGAGTCTTACCTCTTGCAAGATCCTGCCTGTATAGGGATTTTCGTGTTGCGTATACTTGTCTTTTGTAGTATATCTTATTCGCAGCAATAGGCTTATGGTAAATCTAAAGTACTGTAACTCTGTTCATGGTTGCACGGTTGTGTTTTGTCTGTAAACGCCTTATGTTCAAATCTAATGTCTTTAAGTTTCAGTATGATTCCGACATTATCATACGACTCGAGTCAATTTGATCCTCACAAAAACAGCTTTTTACGTACATCTCTTTCTTCTAGGTCACTTTTCCAGCGAAGCCGTCATATCAGAACACCGAAGTACTCATGCCAGGAGTACCTCTTAGTTATTTTCTTTCCGAAGAAACCCTCGAAGTACCACTCGTGCAGTATGTCAAGTTCAATCCAAGGATTTATACGATTGATCTATCACTGAGGAATGTATGCATAAGAGTAATATATAATCAAGGTTCTATAGGTTTAGAATTGATGATTCCATTTTAACTTCTTTTTCCCCAATGGGATGTGAGGTTAAAGAAGAATCAGTTATTCGACTACCTTTTCAATCTTAATTATATACGACTCGTATACACGAGATTGTGATTTTGAAACCATGTATGAATTCTAATATGAACTTCAGGACAGAGAATTGCCTAAATCTACGAGTAATCACATCTTCATGTGAACAAGCTTAGAACCCAGTAGGACCCTTGTAAACAGATCGCCCTATAGTTTAAACACCCACGGAGATACCAAAACAGTACAAACAACTTAGCGAACTACACAGAAATAGAATTAGAAGACTACGTTTCTCTCCCTAAAGAACCTCGGTCATATTCTTCCAGAGATCGACGGATCGCATAGTATGTACCTCGGTTATCGAGGACTCCGTTAAGATTTTTCATTAAGAATCATTATCTCTGCCTCTCATAAATGAAATGGTTGAGCAAACGCAAGGAAATAATTTATTTCAGAAATGGATCTGAGATCCGAACATCACCAGTTCAAGTGTTAGGGAAGGATGTCCGGAAGACTATCTTCCGAACTCGATGCGGACACTTCGAGTCCGTAGTGATAGCCTTCGGATAGGACCAATACACCCATAGCTTTCATGAGCTAAATGAGTAGGGTACGTCTTTCTTACTTGGATCAGTTCGTTATTTCTCCATGTAATGACTTACTTATCTACCCTCGTAGTAAGAAGAAAACCCATGGAAACATTTCCTACAGAGGAACTTTTAGCGAAGTTCTCTAGGCACGAGTTTTGAAATTGAAGAGTCGAATTTCTATGACACACTGTTAGTAATGTGGGAAATTATGAGTACTCTTTTAATTTGTCAAAACCGTTTAGCATTTATCGACACCAGAGACGCCGACAGTCTTTCGCCAAATTGTAGGTCTTACCGACCTACTGTCATGGTTCATTTAGAACTCCTCGCAAACTATTGAAACCCGTACGACTTTGACCCAGCAAGGGGTGGCCTTTGTCTGGGAAGTTAAGCAAGAAAAGGAACCTTTGGAATTCCAAGTGAGAGACCAAGTTCTTTAGGAAGTCTCACTCGGGAACGGCTTAATACGCTTCGTATCGCGTGGAAAGCTAAATCCAATATAGTTAGGACCTCCGAGATTCTCATCAGAATTGGTCCTGTGCCTCGCACAAACTAGACCTACTCCGCGAACTCAGTAACGTAAATTCTACTCTTCGCGTCTCTGTCGTGAAACCATACCTTTCCGTTAGGACTCTTGTAAGTCCACTCGTCGAGATCCTCGCCTTCGTATTAGAACCGTGGTGACCCTCGACCAAGAGGTCAAGCGGACGAAGCAGCGTCATCGCCCGATAGTGAAGGTTCGTTGGGATTCCAACCAAGAACCCGATTTCACTTAAGTGCCCTAGAACCAATCGATTAGGAAGTTTCCTCCACACGACTCGATCATTCATACATACTTCCTTGCCTAAATTATAATTTCGGGACGAAATTCCCTTCAACAGGGGGATGATGTGACAACCCGAAATTTCCATTCTGAACAAACCATTTGAAGCCAATAGAAGTAGAACAATTACAGTGAAAACTCAGATTTCGAGTATAAGTTTGGCAGTTTTCAAGATTTTACACTTAAGGAGATATTAGGAGAGTGGATGCACTAGGGTTTTGTGCAACACTGTTATTCCAATACTCTAGGACATTAGAATTCGTTCCAGGAATACAAATATTTTCTGCCAAAAATATCTCAGGACTATAAATAGAATTCTGAACCAAATTGGTTCACTAGTTGAATTCCAATTAGAGAAAAGCCAAAATTCTCTCTCACGGATCTTCGGGTTTTTATCCCAAATTGTGAGTACTTCAATCTAGTTATGTTATATAGCTTAGATTGTGTTTAGAAACATCAATTTCATGACAAAATAACTAGACTCGGGAGTTTACCGCCTAAGAACGTTCTTGGGGAGTAAACTCCATTTTAAGGTCCTAAGGTGTCCCAAAGTCCTTCAAAGCCTTGGAACTCCAACTAGAAGCCTCCATTTCATGCTTTAGACCACAAAACAATTAGGAATCATGGCTAGAAGTGAGTTCACAGCCAAGGAAGTTCTTGGGCCGTGAACTCCATGTATAAGTGCCAAAATGCTTTGAAACACTTCCTAAGGCTTAGGCTTAAATTAGGGCAAGTACTCTAAAGTGTTTATAGCCTAGAAAACATAAGGAATCACTAGTATTGAGGAGTTTACGGACAAGACAAGTTCTTGGGCCGTAAACACCTATAAAGGGGTCAAATGACACCCTAACTCCTTCCTTATGCCTAGAACCCAACATAGATCATTACCTTGAAATGTTTGAGACTTGAAAGCATCATAAACACCCTCCCAAGGGATTTTACAGCCGTAAAATCCAAGGGAATATGGTCCCAGGGCCGTAAACTCCTCAAAGGTGTTATTAGGAAGCCCAAACACTTGTTTAAGCCTTGGAGCAATTCACCACATGAGTTGTATAATTGTTAGACTTCATTTAGGGACTTGGTTGAGAGTTTACGGCCAGGAGTTTACTCCCCTGGGCCGTAAACTCCAAAACATATATACATTAGACCATAAACTCCCATTAGGGGCATTGCACTCCTTTGTTGCAACCCATTAGCCTCCTAGCACTTGACCAAAAGTGTTTTCCTCGCGTTTAAATGTTTATACTTGTATAATTAGTGTTTTAATCACTAATTATTTATATATTCATATGTAATTAGGATCATTGTGTGTGTCTAAAGTCTTCACTTGACACCAAGCACTTGCCCGATCCTTCCTTACGATAACAGTCCGTTCAATTCCAGTCACCTACTGCAGGTGAGTTCATACCCCTTAAATAATGTTTTAAACTATTTTTAAATGTTTTAGGGGGGGATACAAGTAGAATTATGCTATTTATTATATCAATCACATGTGATTAATAAGTAGAATTATGCTAGTTATTATATCAATCACATGTGATTAATATGCAGCATTCAGATGATTTACTACACGTTAGCCGTTTTACCAAACAGTTTCCTTCAAATGATTTTTATAAACATTTTATATGTTTTAAACTCCTTATTACACTGTACATTTTACTCTGTATATTACATTTCAAACTTATTTACAATTGTGTTTCAAACAAATGTTTCTTTATACTAAACTGTTTTATCAAACCCATGCCTTCAAATTGTTTTATAGATTGACATCAAGTCGGTCTTTTCTTAGAAAATATTTATGTTCAAAGGTTTTACAAATCTTATTTTATGCTTTTAAATTATAAATTACATGTCGCTATATGTATAGTTATATAAGAAATGTTTAAAAGACATAGGAAGGCTATCCACCCTATTTCCTTTTCGCGCTTGAGATGTGGTCTGGTGGGATATCGGGTACTCGTCCGAAGGTCGTTTAAATATTAGTTATATAACATATGTACATATATAGTCATAAAAGGTCCTTCCAGTTCATCCCATGCCCTTGGGTAGTAGGGTATACATCCATGTCCATACGTACCAGTTAGATTACTAGTAAACTACCATATGGGTAGTTTAGGAAGATACTAGAACAATTACTAGAACGCGATATCATACAATGAGTCAGTTCATTCATGAGTCAATACTTTCTAGAACATTACAGTACATTACATATACTACGATACTAGGAATAGAACATATACAACGATACTAGAACGATTACATTACTATACTTGCTAGGTAGAGAGCACGTACATTACAGCTAGAACAGTTCATTACATTACATAGATATGAATACATTAATTATTGTGATGTGTATCGGAGCATGCCTTAAATGTCATGGCCCGAGTTGTAGCCAGAGTCTCTTGAAGGGAGAGCGTGAGTTTGCGTATAGATCTATACTGGATTGACTATACTACACCTTGCTGCTAGCTACAGCGGGACCTGCAGGTCTGCGGGTGCCAAATGTCATTCCGTTATTACGACCATTCGTATTTCGTTGTTACCAGTCGATAGTATGGTGCAATTTATCACATGATGCCTTAATATAAATCCGGTTTAAGGTAGTTAGTACAGCAGTAGTTCTTATAGCGCTATGTTTTAGTACTACATTAATTTTCCCTGTACATATATTTAGTGATCTTTTCACTTAAACTATAAATGTAAAAACTATATTTTGTTAATAATAGTTACACTTGGGAAAATTACACACTTTTACATGACATGAACATTTAGAACAGTTAAGTCTTGGTAGAAGACTACATTGAGAACAATTAGGTCTTGGTAGAAGATACCCTTATATAATAGTAGGAAATCATAGGGATTTCTAGAGTTTTTCAAACGTTTACAGTTGTTTTACAAACATTTTCATACTTACAGTTCATATACAAATTCTTACATACAAATACTTACATACAAATTAAGACACTAAAATACTTATGATCTCACCAGCTTCAAAGCTGATACTCGCTTTCAAAATTTCTTGTATCCTCAGGTCATCATAGACAGGTACCGATGCAAGGAGAAAGGAAGATGGAGCTTGTTCAAGACTCATCTTTCATTTTGATTTATGCTTTAGTGTTTATCAAAATTTGACAGAACACATTTGTATAATAATTATATTATTAATGCAATGGATGATGTTGTTGCTTGTTTACTACTTTACATTGTTGTGATATTATACATGACGTCATCTGCCCCAGAACGTTTCCGCCGCTCTTGGTTTTGGGGTGTGACACTGCGTTCCAAAGCTGAAAGGCTCTTCTTCTTGGAGCCGTCGGGCGCTCCGGGGCTTCTGCCTCGTGCTAGGGAGGTTCCCCAGGCTTTTCGGGGGGTTTCGGGGCTAGAGAGAGGTTCTAGAGAGAGGGGGAAGTGATGAGAGGTGTGAGGAATGAAGAGGGATTCACCTCTTATTTATAGGGGGTGGAGGGTCACTGACGTCGTGAGTTTTATGATGCTCACATCGTGAGCCAACTTGGGCTCCAAGTCTGAGACTGGTGCTGACACATGGCATCGCACACAGGGTGGAAATCAGCCGATTTTCAAAAATTCATAACTTTCACATGCGATCTCAATTTTTGATGTTCTTTATATCCACGCGTAGGTAAAAAAAATATGTACAACTTTCATTTTGACTCCGTTGGCTAATTATCGACCGATCTTAAATTTAACAGTAGGAGGAGATTAGATTGTTAAATGACCGCGAAGAATTCGTAACTCCTTCATACGGACTCCGTTTTCTTCTGTCTTTTTATCGTTGAGTTCTTACTAATGAGATATTCAACTCTCATTTAGGTCGCGTAGGCCAAAAACTGCTCGAACTAAAACTCGAGTTTCGGGTTGTACATTGCTAAGCCGAATCTTAGAAAAATCATAACTTCCTCATACGAAGTCAGATTTGGGCGTTCTTTTTTATGGACACTCTTGGTTTAACGTATACTATAACTTTGGTGTAGATTACTAAGTACAAAAATCCCTCTATCGTAAATTCACTATTTTACATTTCCCGATGCCGTGTCGGTTTTGCCGCGAAACTTTGACGGGCCATAACTTCTTCGTTATGACTCGGATTTCGGCGTTCTTTATATGTACGAAATCGTTGTAACACATTATACAAATTTTATTAAGACTATTACTTCTAAATAATCTTCCATCAAAAACTCATTTTTTTATGCTCATTGTCTCTAAATTGACTAGCCCGGATCTACGAGCGTTACAATATGTAACAAGATGTGAGATGGACATTCGAATAAGAGATCGCACTCTAGAGCCACAACAAACAAGGAACAGTCAAGAAAGCTTAGATCAAGAGCTCTTAGGTTATCCTACGTAACTACATACAACCCCTAGGGCACTCCACTAGGCGATCACCAACCTACTGGTACTCTAACCAACATACTGGTACTCTAACCAACATACTATTAGTCTTATATCCTAACACACAAGGATATACACTAAAACACATAGTATAGTGAGGAAAATCACCTGAATCGAAGACCCAAGAAACACAACGACACACTCACTCTTTGCACTGACTTCTCCCGTGAACCGACTAACATCAAAACATGGTAGAACCTCAATCAATAACCCAATTCCTTCAAGTTTGACCCAAATTCAAACTGTTCAAAATTTCAATGGTGAACCAAGTCAAAGTCAATGCCACATCGTGGGCCTTCCTTGGCCATGTCGTCAGAAATCAAAGTCAAACAGTCAATCATGCAGGACATTGCCATGTCGTGGCAATGATAGGACAAAAAAGTTGAGGTTCCAAACATCACCACGTCGTGGGTATCCATTGGCCACGTTGTAGTCATTGGCAAAATGCCATTTCTTCTCATTAAAAACTTAATCCCTACAAATCAAGGTCCAAAATCTTAGATCTACTCCCTCACACTGACTTAATGGATAAAGTTTCCAATTTTATCCATTAGAACTCCATACCAAGGCTAGATCGAACATTCTAAGTCTATTAAGTCCTTAATGGGGCTATAACTTGAGCATGAACACAAGATACACCAAACATGTTCCTTTTTCTTATTCCACAAAAGTCTAATGACCTATAAACTACATCAAATTCCCCGGAGTTCTTCAAACTCCAAGAGCATCCAAGGAAAGGACCAAAATCATACAAAAAGGTGAGAACATAAGTCAAGATAAGAGCTTTATACCTTCAAACACTTAGAAATATGGAGACATAGTCGATCTAAGTTCCATCTTTGATCCCTTGCATCATGATGGACTTATCCTTTCCTCAAGCTCCACCAAGGATGAAAAACTAAGCTTCAAATTGAAGGAATAAGCTCTCAAAGCTTTATGGAGGCTATGGTTTTGATTGGAAGGGATGGAGGCTGAAAAAGATGACCTAGAATGGGAGTTAAGGTGTTTATATATGAGAGAAACCCTAAAATTCCTAGGTTTGGGCTGCAGCAGCTACCATGTTGTGGCCATCCTCTTGCCATGTCGTGGAGCCCACCAAATATGCACGTTCCATATTATCCTTTCCACGTCGTGGCATATGGTTTTCTCCAAAAATGCCATCTTTGATTTTGTTAAGTCTTAGCTGATTTATTCAGGAAAAACAAGATGTTACAACTCTCCCCCACATAAATTAGATTTCGTCCTCAAAATTAGTTCTCACTTTCACTCTCGTAACCCCTTCGAACTCCTTGTGGGTTCTCCAAACCTAACTCCTTTGACACAAGTTGAGGTTACTTGAACGCCATGAATTGCAACCATCGACACCTCTGCCAATACTATTTTTAGCAAGAACTACGTGAGCTAACGAAAGCAACTCCACACAAATTCCTTAACCTATAATGGGTAGAACCCACTCCTTTATTCACAACATGCAGATCCCAAAGTCATACCCAACATCCAAGTAGACAGATCTGCCCCATTCGCCACCCATGCTAACCAAAAATTACATCCATGGTCCGACCAAGACCTCCTAAACTTACTCCGCATATCGAATAACCGAAGAAAGAATCTACAACCTATACCATAGTCGACAACCTCGCACACCCGCGTACCAACGAAAACCTGAACATAGCCATGCATACAAGGATTTAACTAGTCTATACATCAACCATGTTGACCGAAAATCCGTAGATTTGATCGGTCCGAGATGTTCTTAGCCATATGCCGTCCTACGGGAAAATAGACTACGAAACCCATGACCGACCACTGTCATTGATAACCCCGCATATAAATGTACTAACAAAACTTTGAACAAAAACCAATCGATCGCATACTAAACTAGACCATATTCCCACTCGTCTCTAACATCCCTGCTTTGCTATCCACTAACAACACTTAGGCTTACCCCCTACCTTCCAACCACTAGCAACTCTCAGTCTTACCCCTGATCCGCTAACCAATAACAACTTTCGAGCTTATCGTTGATCCGATGACCACTAAGAACTCTCAGGATTACCCCCAATTTGTTGAACACTAACAACTCTCGGGTTTACCCCCGATCCAGTAACAACTAACAACTCTCGGGTTTAACGTAAGTGCACATTGATACTGCAAAAACCAAACTATCCATATTAGGCCTTTGGGTCGTGAATCGAACCTTTAGGTCCCAATCAAACAAGAACGGACAAGTACGTCCTCCTCACAACCCTCAACTTGAGCTCCTAACATCCTATGACCCCAAGCACGAAGATGCCCTACGAGATACTAACAAAAATTTAACTAATTTAATTCAAAAGGAATTCGACAACTGGCGATGACCCCGACGTGGAAATCAGAAGATTAATCAATTGCATGCAAGTCTTGAACTTGAACAATCTGGCTAAAAACTGCATTCTGGCATGAAGTTCTTCTGCTACAAAATATTCACTCTCTCCCACTTGAAATATATCAATAAACTGAATGCATCCCTAAACTTGACTAAGGCTCCGCCTCGAACCAACTGAGTCACTACTTATTCATTCCCTAAGAAAATAAACAAAAAGGAGAAGATATCCCTGAGTCTAATACACCCCAAAAATACCGTCCAATGAAGACCTCGAGACACTACCAACACAATTTCATACTGTTATGTGAATATTTAACTATGTATTTCATGCATATTTCTTATACTTTTAGCTATAATCATGTGTAATTTGGGAAAAAAGATGCTTATTCTGGTTGAAATATATTTTATAGTAGCAAAGACATGCTCGGGATGAAAAGGAAGCAAACAGGGAGCTGGAAGCAGGAAAATGTGAGCTTAGGCAAGAAGAAGTCACAAAAAGGATGTTGCTGGACAGCTTGACCCCTCATCGGTGTTTTCACCGTATCTCATTACTCTTAACTTCAAGTTACGAGATTCAAAATGATCTGAAAGCTAGACACAATTTCAGACAACTTTCATGTTTTGAGAAATGATGATTATTGATAACCACGATGTGGTGATCCCACTACTACATGGTGAATGGAATCTTCGCGATTCTTGACGCTGAATTGGAGAATATAGGATATACTCAAGCACCACGTCGCGGTGGAGGTCGACCAAGACGTGGTGACCAAATTTTTATAATTATAAATATTCTGGACATTTGGTCGATTCCAAAGGTTGGAGGACTTAGGGGTACGACTATTTATGAAGAAAAACCCTTTCAAGAACCCTTGGAGGGCAGGATTCGACTAGAGATTAAAGGATAACGAGATTAGAGCAAGGATTCACACATATTCATTCATTTTTCCTAGTTTAATCATATTTAGCTTAGTTTTCCTTTTGCTTATGTGTTTTCCAACTGTGATTATGGGCTAATAACCCTTGATTTCGTTTAGATTAGATGAACTCTCGATTACTATGTGTTGATTTTTTTGTTTGATGGATTGATGAAGATGGTTTTTGCTTTAAATATTGTTTGATAAATTTAAACCTCGCTTGTTAAAGTTTCTATCTTTATTTCCTTATCTCAATATTTTGTAGTTAAAATGCAGTTAATTGCATGCAATTGATTTACCTAGCTGTTTATGATCATTAAATTGATAGAGATAGGATTGGCCATATCCTAGTATAGGTGATAAGTTAGTTGCTTAACTGTGTTAGAGAGCAGTATTTGATCATAATATTTGTTCGATTACTAGACTTGACCAAAGAATAGTAATCTATAGATTCCATCATTCAGAGTCCAAATTACCTTCAAAATCAATTTAGTGTCCTTAGCTTGCATGATCATTGGGTTTAAAATTGTTACATTGATTTATGCTAGTCTGTCTGACCATGATGACTAGTAACTTTTATTTGGTAACTAACAGAATCAATCTATTGTCTTGAAATTAACCATAGGAAACAGGAGGGTTTCGAAGCTAAACGAAAGTATTCTTTATTATTTATTGTCTTTTTAGTTGTTTACTTTACTAATTAATTCAGTATTTTAGTTAAGTCAATCTGAACTTGTGAAATGATAAAACCCCCACTTCTAGTTGTTTTTCTTACTTTAGCTTTTAGTAATTTAATTTAATTAAATATCATTCCTTGTGATCGACACCCAACTTACCCAAGCTATTCTATAATCTGACTAGGTACACTAGTGCATAATTTAGCTAAGTAGTTAGGTTTATAAATTTAAAGCTAGATAAGTAGATAAAGTGCACATCAAAGTTTTTGGCGCCATTGTTGGGGAACAACTTATTTGATTTATAGTTTAATTACTTTTTGTTTTTCGATCCTTTTTGTAGGGTAAAAACCACAAAAAGTTATTTTTTTCTACATTTATTTTTTATGTCTGATTAGCAACCACGCCGTGGGCAATTTGGCCATGTCGTGGTTACGGTTCAGTTAATTTTTAATTTTTTGCTTATTTCTTTTTTGTTCATTTTACACATGTTTTTCTAGTATTGTTTAGCAGGAAAAATAGGGGACATCATGACCATATCAATGGATGAGTACAAGCGACATGTGAGGAATGACAATAAATGTGGTCTTGATTCACCAAAAATTTCAACCACTACAAAGTTCAAACTACCTGCGCACATTCTTGGCATGCTAATAGAACTACCTTTTATGGGAATGAGCACGAGGACGCTTATGAGCACATAGAAGAGATGGTGAAAATTTTGAATTATTTTAATGCTCCGAACATGAGTAAAGATGCAGTGATGCTACAAATTTTTACCGATCACATTGAAGGGTGAAGAAAAGGATTGGTTAAAATCACTTCCCTTCGGATCAATCACGACATGGGCAAACTTTAGGACATAATTTATTCATCAACTCACCTCTCCTTCAAAAGTGGCTAAGCTTAAAATAAGCATCCAAAATATTCAACAATTAGAAGGGGAGTCGCTATACGGAGC
Source organism: Lactuca serriola (assembly GCF_051521515.1). NCBI lineage: Eukaryota > Viridiplantae > Streptophyta > Magnoliopsida > Asterales > Asteraceae > Lactuca > Lactuca serriola. The sequence goes on along the minus strand of NC_136412.1, from coordinate 284,330,710 downwards.
TTGGGAATGTTACAAGAGATTGTTACGCCATTACCCTCAATATGAATTCAATGTGAAACAAGAAATACCGATATTTTATTATGAAGTCAATGTGTGCACTTGGAAACTTCTAGACTCGCAGGGGCCCATAAAAAGAAGGATCCGATAACGAATAAAGATTTGATTAAAGAATTCGCTAAGCATTCAAGAGAGTATCATGACCCAAAGGAGGATTTCACCAGAGAAAAATCAAGTAAAGATGAAGGTCAAGATGCTATCAGTGCAGTAATTTCAAAGCTCGACGCCATGGAAGAAAAGATCACAAAAATGGGTGGACCAATTCAAGATAGATGTAGAGCTTTTGGGGGACCCCATTATACTAAGGATTGTGAATTGGAGTACAAGAGAGATCGATATACAAAAGAAATTCAACAACTAAAGCATGATCTCTACCAAATATAACAAGTCCAATCCAAGAAAATATCTGCTCTCGAGTCACTGCTATTTAAATTTATGGAAGCTAGCGAAATAAGACATGATGCCACCGATGCAAAACTTAGAGATCAACAAACATCTATCATGAGCATCTACACGCAAGTTGGGCAATTAACGAAGCTTGTGTAAGAAAAGCTACCGGATTCACCTTCAAGAAAAACCGAGCCAATCCCAATCTCTCAAGTCATGGATTTTTATACAGAATAAGAGGAGGAATTGGAGCATATGGGGGTCCTTGATTCAATAGAAGAATAGTCTAATCAGTCACTCGAAGCAAAAGAGAAAGAAGAAGAAGAGTATCGTTAAGCTACCCAGTCGCCACGACGTGGAGGCAATAGTGTCAGGTCGTGGGTGATAAAAGAGGATTATGATTTTTCAGTAGTTGAGCCGTATCGAACACCTCTTTTTTAGCATCTCGTTCCAATGCCAATCCGGTGAAGCAAGGAAACTTAAAGTTCATGGAGCCTTTACCCAAAGAGCAATGGGAAAAAGAAGGAAATATTTGAAATCTCCAATGTCAACGCCAATGATTTTTGAGGTGTTTGCTTTTACAAGACCACTAGATCAAGTCACAAAGACAGTTGAAGAAAAAGAAGAAGAGTATGATGAGCCTCATTTTGACAAGAAAAACCTAGAAAGAGACAAGACAAAAGCTAAAGACACAGGAATGAAGAAAGAACCCAAGAGGAAGCATAATGAAGATGTCAACCCAAAAATGCCAGAAAGTTCGAGAAAGACATTGAACAAACGGGTTGCTTACAAACGAAAAAAAAGGCTCAAGATGATGGAGAACGGGGAGGTTACACTTCCACCTGACGTAACATAGATGGAGAGGAGTCCGGTTAATGTCTCTTCAAAAAGAAGCGCTTATTAGGAGGCAACCCGAAGGTTTTAGAGTTTTCATTTTCTTTTTCTATTTGATTTACTTTTACTTTTTGTTTTTATTTTTTTCACTTTAATTTAGTTTAGTCGAATGATGATGTGTTTCTCTAGTCTTCTGATTTTATTTTGTAGTATTACAATAAGTGTAGTGGCGAAGGAGCGTAATAGTTGAAGAATCCCTACGATTTTTGAAGATTATAATTGAAGACCATGTTTTTGTAACATCCATAAAATTCATGAAAATTTTAAACTTTTTCAAGCATCCAAAAACCATTATTTATTAAAAAAAACGTTTTCAAAATAGTTCATATAAGAGTATCCCATAAATCAAAATCATAAAATGTGAGGAGGTGCATGATCAAGCCTTCACCTTCCCACGATCATCGGAAGTACCTGAAACAAAATCCAAAATTGAAAGCCCAAAGCTTAGTGAGTTCCCCCAAAATACCAACGCCATACAATCACAACAATATCATAACAAACAACATGCATATAGAGTCTGCAGTATGACTGGACCGCCCTCACCGAACCTTCAGTCTATCTGGACCACTCTCAGAACCTTCATCCTGTCTGGTCCGCCCTACCTGGCCTTCATCCTGTCTGAACCGTTCTTCGTGCCTTCAACCTAATTGGTACGCCCTATTGGGCCTTCACTCTATCCGGGTCGCCCTGGGTATGTTGGCCTACAACACAAAGCAGGACCACCTCAACCCATCCCCAAGCATACAATCAACACATAGATAACAAATTATAGCATGTACAAATAGTTAGACCGATCTAACATATCACTAATCATAGCATCATCCTATATACCAGGATACCGACCTAATAGGTCACTGAACATAGCATCATCCTATATACCAGGAGACAGATCTAACATATCACTAAACATAGCATCATCCTATATATCAGGATACAGATCTAACAAATCACTTAGCATATCATCATGCGATAACCAGGATAACAATCCAAAGGGCCGACATTGGTGCCTTCGACCTTGTTAGTATAGTGAGGAAAACTCACCTCACAAGTAATGCTGAATCAAGAAGATCAAACCCTAAATCTCAGCTCCAAACTCAATTGCCTATAACCACCATATGACTAATTCCATTAGAACCCCAAATTATCAAAATACCCTCAAAAGTCAAACTTGGTCAACCCTTGGTAAAAGTCAAAGTCAACGGTCAAGGTTAACAGTCCATGTTGACCCAACTCGTCGAGTTCATCTGTTGACTCGTCGATTTCCTTCAGAACTCGGAAACCAAAAATTTGAGTCAACTCACTGAGTTACTTGAGTAACTCATTGAGTTCTTTAGTGTCCAGAAGACCGGGAAAACCCTAATCAACTCGTCGAGTCATCTCACCCACTCGTTGAGTTCAATCAGAATCTAGAAGGCGGGTAAACCCTATCCAACTCGTCGAGTTTCTTCAACCATTTTCTCATTCAGATGCTTTTAAGTGAAACCAAGGCTCCAAACTATAGATCTAGCCTCCTAGGGTGTAGCTACCACATAAAGTTGCCAACATTACGTGCATGAAAGGCCTCAAGAGGCTAAAACATACAAAACTAGTCTTAGGAAGAGGTTTAGGGCATGGAGAAAGGCCAAGACTAGATAAAGCCGATAACCTTATGACTATAGGGGCCTAGAGGAGTCCAGATCTGAAGTTACAACTTCAAATCATGTTCAACTTCCAAAAAATGGATCCAAAGTTGGCTAAAAAGGCCCTAAACTCTTGAATGGAGAGATCTAACAAGAAAATGATCAAGGTAATGACTTTTTACCTTCAAAAGGTTGCTACAACTGAGTAGATGTCGGATCTATAAGATCATTCTCGTTCCAAGCTCCTAAACCTTCAAGTTTCTCCAAGAAATGCACCAAACACACAATCTTTAGCCTTTTACACACTCAAAATGGAAGGTTAGCTGGTTTAGGGTTTTCTTCTAGATGATAGGGTGGTAAGGGAGGCTGGAGAGAGGACTTAAGGTCCTTTAAATAAGGTGCAAACCCTAAATTTGGCGAAATCCACATACAACCAATCAAGCCTTATTTCGCATAATGACCCCTGAATCATCTTGCTTGTTTCGATAGACCCAGTGCGTGTCGAGTGACTTCTTGCCCATAAGTAATTCAACCAGCTTCCAAACCTCAAGCTTTTCAAATTGATTTAAATCCTCATGCATAGCATCTACCCAGTTGGGGTCATTCAAAGCCATTTCAACATTCTTTGGATCTATTTGAGATATAAAGCAAGAGTATAGACATGTATTGACATATCCACTCCGAATCCGTGTTCGAACACCGTCACCCAGCTGACCAATGACGTTGTCGATCGGATGATCGCATTGAATTCTTGAAGGAATCTCCTGGCTGATGTCATTGAGCGTTACGGGAAGGTTGTGAATATAGAAAAATCTATCATCTGTTGTATGAACCACCTCAGACGGACTAGAATCGTGAGAGGGGTTTGCCACAAACTCGTTAGCAATTGGTTCAGGAAAGAGAAGTTCCATAAATGTTTGAGTAGCAGCGGAAGCATCTCTAGACATGAACACTCTTTCATTAGGAGTAAGAGGAGTGGCATCAACATCTGCCATCTGGATTGGTTTGATGACATGGAGAATCAGACAAATTACTTGGAACAGATGTATCCACTGTAGGAATCATAGAAGACACCACCGATGGTCTATAAAAAACTTCTTCGTCATCATCTTCAATCACACTCTTCGACCTAGAATAGGAACTAGACAGATCATCTAAAAACATATTGAGCGATTTGAACAAAGATGTATAGTCAAATAACCAATCTGGACCGACTCTAGCATCCGTCTCGTTCTCCTCCAACCAGCGCATGTCGAAGGATTCTACGATTTGCTTTGTCTTCTTATTGTAGACCCTATATGTCGTGCGAGTAGCATACCCTACAAAGTAACAATCATCGGCTTTGGCGTCGAATTTTGGGTTGGATTCCAGATGAAGGAGGGTGCAAGGACAGCCAAAGATACGGAAGTGACTAACAGATGGTTTGTGACCATAAAGAATTTTGTACGGTGTCTTCATCTGAGCTTTGTTGACCAGGACACGATTTTGGACATAGCACGCCGTGTTGATCGCCTCGACCCAAAAGAAAACCGGAAGTTTGGAGTCACATAGGATCGTTCTTGCAGCGTCTTTAAACGTTCGATTTCGCCGCTCAGTAACACCATTTTGTTGTGGTGTGTAAGCAACACTATATTGACGCATGATCCTTTTTTACGAACAAAAATGATCAAGGACAACATTCTTGAATTCCGTCCCGTTATCAATTCTGAGCGCCTTCACCCGGTGATTGGTCTGGTTCTCTATCATCACAAAAAAACTTCTTAATCAAGTCAGCAACCCTAACTTTGTTGGTCAGGAAGAAGACCCACGTGAATTGCAAGAAATCATCGGTCACAACCAGACAATATGAGTTTATGTTGATGCTGAGGATGTTGAACGGACCAAATAAGTTCATATGTAACAATTGGAGCACCTGGTTGATTGAATTAACCTGTTTTGAAAAATGTGGTTTTCTGTGATGTTTTCTGTAACATCCCAAGTGTAGGAATATAAGTTCGGGGTACTATGTGTAAATAAAGGAGTAGACTCAAAGAGTAGTTTTTTTAACTCATCGAGTCGGAGCGGGTGATGGGCACGTGTTAAGTGACCCGACTCGCCGAGTCGGCGGCTGGACTTGACGATTCGGTGTTGGGAAGAGAAAACCCTAATTTTAGGGTTTGCACCCTATTTAAAGGACCTTAAGTCCTCACCCCAGCCTCTTTGTTAGCCCTTGAGAGTCAGGAAACCCTAATCTCTTATGTGAGCCATTAGAGAGAGTTTTGAAGCTTTGCAAGGTGATTCTAGTAAAGGAGGCTTGTAGATCAAGAGGCTAGCATCAAGGAATTTGTGTAAATCCAGAGTCTACTTCAGCTTGGGCACATCTTGAAGGTAACAAGTTGTTACCTTGATCTCTCCTCTTCTAGATCTACTCATGGATGGAGTTTGGGGCCATTTTAGCATGTTTAGGACCCATTTAGGGTTTTGGGTCTAGATCTGAGGTTGCAACTTCAGATCTAGACTTGTCTTGGTCCATGGAGGCATAAAGTATCAGCCCTTTTAGCATGTATGTGAGCATTCTTGTCTTGAACCTTCTCTCTAGCTTGTATTGAGCAAATACCACCTAGAATGCACGTAAAATTGGAAACTTTACGTGTAAAACTAGCGTTAGGAGTCCAGATCTATGAGTTGGAAGCAGTGGAATGGAATGAAATCGTCTGATTGGGGATGACTTAAGTGAACTCGGCGAGTCTATTCTTGGACTCTACGATTTGGGTCGCAAACCCTAACCCATCTGGGTACGATGAGGATCCGTGAGTTCAGTGGTGACTCAGTGAGTTGGACAAGCTAAGACTCGGGGATTTATAAACTCGACGAGTCATGGGGTGACTCGGCGAGTTGAGTTGTGATATGAGGGCTTTCTGAGATTAAGAACTCGGCGAGTCAATGGGCTGACTCGGCGAGTAGGGTCAATCATGAAGGTTGACTTTGACCAGTTTGACTTCCAAGGGTATTCTGGTAAAGTGGGCACTTATAGTTATGATTTCATCAAAGTGTTAGGTGGTGGAGTTCATGGCGGTGATCGGAGGATTTGATCTTATCTCTTCAGTTCGGCATTGCAAGGTGAGTTATCCTCAGTATATCAACAAGGTCTAAGGCACCAAGGCCGGCCCTTTCCCGGATTGTGTTTTGGTAATTGTTTGGCATGCTTTTGGATCTTTTAGATCTGCGTCCTGGTAGTTACGGCGGTAATATGTTAGTGACCCGGTTAGGGTAGTATCCTGGTTAGTATGTTGCTATGCTATATGATCTGTTAGATCGGTTTGTTTATATATGGTCTGTTATGTGCACATGATTGTTTGGTATGGGGGTTAGGTTGAGGCGAGTAATGCTTTGTGCTATAGGCCAACATACCCAAGGCGGACTAGATAGACTGTGGACCTGGAAGGGCACATAATCAGGCCGAAGGCCCAGCGAGCGATACAGATAGGCTGAAGGCCTGAGAGGGCGGTCCAGACGTGCCGAGTCTTAGAGAGTGGACCAGACAGACTGAAGGCCCGGTGCGGGCGGTCCAGTCATACTATAGACTCAGGTAGTGGACCAGGTGGACTGAAGACCCGGTGCGGGCGGACCAGCCACACTGCAGACTCGAGATGCATGGTTGTTCTGTACATGTTGATACGATATGAATATGGTTATATGAGGTTGGTATTTTGGGGGTAACTCACTAAGCCTTCGAGCTTACATTTATCGGTTATTGTTTTAGGTTTGGCGGATGACCACGGGAAGGCGAAGGCGTGACCGTACACTTTCCTCGGTTTATGATTATGATTTCTGGGAACTCTGATATGAAACTTTTTTGGAAACCTTTTTGTAATAACTATTGGTATTTTAAATGTTTTTGAAAGTTTAAATTTGGCATGAATTTTATGGGTGTTACAAGTTGGTATCAAAGCCTTGGTTTAAGTGAATTGGAGGAACATTCGTGTGACTCCAGTCTCAAATCAAGGAAAGGTTTTCAAAATGATTTCTAAAATGGTTTTACAAAATAAATAAAGGAGGATGCAGGGTGTACGATCAGCCAGAGCTAGTAAGTAGACCCTAAAATACCATACAGTTATTTGATTGTTTGATATGATAGAACAGCATGCTAGTACTGGGCTAAGGATCTTCAGGAATTGCAAGATAGAATTGCCTGATTGTATGATGCCAGCTAGCCTAGGGTTTTCCTTGTATGGAACTGACATCATTACTGTAGTTATTTAGTGTATGCATCATGGTTATACATAACTAAGATCTTATATCTTTAGAATGTTTGATTTGGCCTTATGTTCTGTTCTTGTCTGATTGGGAGCTTAGGGTATGATTGGATATTCGAAAGTCTATAGGCCCCAGTGTTATGTATGGCTAGCATACACTAGTGCTACAGGGTTGGTTGAAGTTTCATGGATGGGTTGGGTTGTGTGGGACTGGTAGGTCTGTGATGAGGTATTTAGATTTCCTCTAAGAGTGAGGATTGAGTGCTCGCTACGTTTATGTGTACTGTTAGGGTGTTGTGGCGATACTTGAGACAAATATGGGTAGGTGTGGAAGGTAGTATGGGCCCGTATTACTGAAAGCACAGGACCCATATGCGTAGCAAGGAATTCACAACCCCTAGGGGTTTAGTTGAGAGTTGGTTCATGGGTTGTCATGAGGAGTATCTAATGTTCTTCCTGGTATATTTTTAGTATGGTGGTTACGAGACGTGTCGGGGCGGGATCTGGATTGGGATCAGGATCAAGAGAGGGTGGTCAGGATGGATCAATACCACCCGAGGTCGTTGGCCAGATGAGGACAGATGAGTTGGATGCCAGGATTTGTGAAATCCTGCATGATGAGGTTGCTGCTATGTTCCGGGCACAGTTACCGGAAATGTTCGGGTCTATCAAGACCGCTATGATGGAGTACTTCGATGATCGTTATGCAGCTCTTACTGAGGCGGCTGTCGCGGCAGCCATAGCAGCTGTATCATTTGCAAGTTTAGGATCTGGCCGAGTTTTTCGGTATCGAGATTTCGATAACACGAAGCCCCCAACATTCAATGGTACCCAGGATCCGATCATGGCCATGAGGTGGCTATCTGACATGGAGGGATGTTTCTTCACATGTTCTTGTCCTACCGACCAGAAGGTCAGGTGTGCTCTGAACCTGCTGAAATCCAGAGCAAAGGATTGGTGGAGGTTGATTACTGGTTCATATTCGGATGAGCAGCGTGTTGCGGTTACTTGGGATCGATTTCGGGATATGTTCCGTACCCGTTACATCCCGTGAGTTGAGCGGGAGAGGCTAGCGCAGGAGTTCTTGGATCTGCGTTAGGATTCATAGTCGGTCATAGAGATCACTCGCATGTTTACTGAGAGGGCGATGTTTTGCCCCGAGTTTGCTTCAGAGCAGGCTCAGATGACCTGATATCTGAGTATGCTCAAGATAGATATTAGGTAGTTCGTATCCACGCAGAGATATGATACCTTGCTGGAGTTGCAGGAGGCCGCCAGGCAGCATGAGCTTAAGATTGAGTTACAGTTGCGAGAGCAGAGGCAGGCACCGATGCAGTCGCAGCCGACGCCAAAGCGGTCCAAGACCGTGGATTCTACGGTTGGAGGACAGAGCGGCCACACTTGTGAGAAGTGTGGGAAGGGTCATATCGGAGTTTGTAAGTACGGCGGTGCATGCCACAAGTGCGGGAAGGAGGGGCACTATGCGAGGGATTGTCGCCAGTTGGCCCCGGTTCAGGACATGAGGATTTGTTATCATTGCAATCAGGTTGGTCACATGAGGACCAACTGTCCACAGCTGGTTGTAAGACCGATGCAGGCTCCAGCGCCGACTACATTGAGGATTACTGGCAGGGGTCAGGGTGGAGCAGAGCCTCCGAGGGCTCAGGGACGTGCCTTCCAGCTTACAGCAGTGGAGACCAGGACAGCACTAGATGCGGCTACTGGTATGTTTCTATCTTTTATCTTATTATTTATGATGATATTGTGAATTCCCTTCCATCCCTTTATGCATATGTCATAGCAACATGAGAGAGTTGAGTAATTTAGTATCGAGGGGTTGTATACAGTTAGTATCTAGGTGTGTTGGTGATCGGAAGTTAGGATGTCTGTTCCAAGGCTAGTAGTTGTAAATCGGAGATACATAAGTGTTTAGATGAGATTTGGGTTTCTTTTGAAGTTCGGTTGCACCATGATGGAAAGGTTGTTTTGCGGAGGTTGTGCACTCTAGGGTTAATCGATCCATGGATAAGGATGATAATACCCGGTATGGACGGATTAGTTGTGTTGATTTCGCCATCAGCAGGTGGTAGCCAATGTCCCAAGTGGGGGAGAATTGTAAATTCTCGGATGAAGTAATAGTCATTGAAGGTTCTGTCAGCTTCTGGAGGATATATAGTACTTTCGATAGGTATACGGGTTGCTTAGCACATGTGGTAGGTGCGCGGGTCAGGGTTGGATCGCGGCTGCTTGAGTAGGTGGAAAATCGTCATGAGGCCTAGGGTTAGGCCTGGGTTATGGTCCGTGGAATGGAGTCGAATTTTAGAACCCCAAGTGGGTGAGAAGGTTTGCATGGGAAGGGTCACCGAGAAGGTCTGGCCCAGGGTGATGCTCAATATTTCAGGGCGGGCTGGATAGACTGAGGGCCGGTGGGACGTACCAGTCAAGTCGAAGGCTCGGAGAATGGTCCAGACAGGATGAAGGCCCAGAGAGGCAGTCCAGACATGCTGAAGGTTCAAAGAGTGGTCCAGATAGGCGGAAGGCCTGGTGAGGCGGTCCCGTCATGCTGAAGACTCTGTATGCGTGGTAGATCATTGTGTGGGTTTAGATGGTCATATGATCAGGTTCCGAGAATATATATATATATATATATATATATATATATATATATATATATATATATATATATATGATATGGTGTGTCAACTTATTCTACAAGTGGATATTATGAAGTGAGGCGGTCCTGCTATATACAATAGGCCAAGATACCGGGTACGGACTGACGGAGAGTCGTAGGCACAAAAGGTTCAAGAGAAAAGTAGAGTTGGGGCAGACCAAGATGGTTCGGTTAGAGAGAGGGCCTGGTAAGGCAGTCAAATCAGGTCAACGTCCGACGAGCGGCCCGAGGAGGCTGTAGGCCCTGAGAGGCGGTCCAGTCAAGCCGAAGGCTTGGTGCATCTTATGTTTGGTAGTCTATGGAAGCATTAGTTATCGTAGTAGCAGGTAATCTACAGTTCCATTTTTGGTGGGAAGCCTCGAAATATCAGGAGTTGGGTAATTAGTCCAAGGGAACAGTGGAATGGAAATAGCAATGGATCAGTAAATAAGACCTGTCGGGAAGACAGACCAGTTTCAGGATTTCAGGTTTTAGGGTTCAAGAGAGGTGGGATTGGTTGTTACGTGAAATTGTGAATTGATGATCTCCAAAGTAGTGAATTATGTCGGGTTACTCGCCTTGGGAAGTCATTGAAAGTTTCGAGTGGTGGTGGTGCCACTCTAGGATCCGAGCATGCCAAGAATATTAAGAAAGGAAGCTTAGTCAGACTCGAGTGGATGAGGAGGCGGTTGTATCTCTGGTTGATGTTCAGATTGGAGGACATTTGATTCTAGGTAGGGAGACCAGTGGCTGCATCGGGAAGGGTCCGAGCAGCGTGGGAGCCGGAGTCCAGGACGCGAGAGCATTATCTAGAATTGTTCGCCGCAGCAGGCTTCGAGGACGAAGCCTAGTTTAAGTGTAGGAGAGTTGTAACATCCCAAGTGCAGGAATATAAGTTTAGGGTACTATGTGTAAATAAAGGAGTAGACTCGACAAGTAGGTGTGTTAACTCGTCGAGTCGGAGCGGATGATGGGCACGTGTTAAGTGACCCGACTCGTCGAGTCGGCGGCTGGACTCGACGAGTCGATGCTGGGAAGAGAAAACCCTAAATTTAGGGTTTGCACCCTATTTAAAGGACCTTAAGTCCTCACCCCAGCCTCTTTGTTAGCCCTTGAGAGTCAGGAAACCCTAATCTCGTCTGTGAGCCATTATAGAGAGTTTTGAAGCTTTACAAGGTGATTCTAGTAAAGGAGGCTTGTAGATCAAGAGGCTAGCATCAAGGAATTTGTGTAGATCCAGAGTCTACTTTAGCTTGGGCACATCTTGGAGGTAACAAGTCGTTACCTTGATCTCTCCTCTTCTAGATCTACTCATGGATGGAGTTTGGGGCCATTTAGCATGTTTAGGACCCATTTCAGGTTTTGGGTCTAGATCTGAGGTTGCAACTTCAGATCTAGACTTGCCTTGGTCCATGGAGGCATAAAGTATCTGCCCTTTTAGCATGTATGTGAGCATTCTTGTCTTGAACCTTCTCTCTAGCTTGTATTGAGCAGATACCACGTTGCATGCACGTAAAGTTGGAAACTTTACGTGTAAAACTAGCGTTAGGAGTCCAGATCTATGAGTTGGAAGCAGTGGAATGGAATGAAATCGTCTGATTGGGGATGAATTAAGTGAACTCGGCGAGTCTGTTCTTGGACTCTACGATTTGGGTCGCAAACCCTAACCCATCTGGGTACGATGAGGATCCGTGAGTTCAGTGGTGACTCAGTGAGTTGGACAGGCTAGGACTCGGGGATTTATGAACTCGATGAGTCATGGGGTGACTCAGCGAGTTGAGTCATGATATGAGGGCTTTCTGAGTTTAAGAACTCGGCGAGTCAATGGGCTGACTCGGCGAGTAGGGTCAATCAGGAAGGTTGACTTTGACTAGGACTTTGACTTTGACCAAGAGTTGACCAGTTTGACTTCCATGGGTATTCTGGTAAATTAGGCACTTATAGTTATGGTTTCATCAAAGTTTTAGGTGGTGGAGTTTGTGGCAGTGATCGGAGGATTTGATCTTATCAACAAGGTCTAAGTCACCAAGGTCGGCCCTTTCCCGGATTGTGTTTTGGTAATTGTTTGGCATGCTTTTGGATCTTTTAGATCTGCACCCTGGTAGTTAGGGAGGTAATTGTTGAAATAGTGTCTAAGGCTACAACTATATTAGGCAAATATTTGACCCGGTTGTGCATGGTCCTTTTGGGTTGCCTTCACCATAGCAACTTGACAGGATGATTTATTATGAGAGAAGAAATATTATTAATATATTATGAGAATAATATAAGGAATAATGATATTATTATTTGATTAATATAAGTCATAAATTAATTAGGAATTAATTTGGTGACTTAAAGAGATTAATTGAATAAAGGGGCATAAACTGTCAAGTGGTTAATAGTTGTACTTTGGACTATAAATCCCGTATGGATAAAGGGGGATGATTTTAAGGACTTTGGATAGGCCTTGAAATCGTCCAAAGGCTTATCAATTAGGGTATTGGATTGCTTAGGGCCTAAGTTATCCAATTAGGGTTTAAGGGTGAAACCCTAGGAGCCTCACTAGTATAAATAGACCCTAGGGGTCAAGGGAAATCGGCACCTATGCTCTAAGATGAAACCCTGGCCGATTTTGATCCCCTCTCCTCTCTCTCAAATCATCCTCTTGCTAGTTGGTGTTTGTAAGCCATTAGAGGAGTGACAATTGTGACTCTAAAGCTCCAAGGACAAGAAGATCAAGCAAGTGATTCAAGGTAATCTTCTAATTCTGATTTCTTATTATTATTATACTCTATTAGCCATTAGAAGTCTTGGATTCAATGTATGTTCAATTAGAGAAACCTAGATCCAAGCATTAGGGTTTGCATGTGCACATATGAATGTTCATATGGTTAAAACCCATCAGTGGTATCAGAGCCTAGATTGGTTTCTATTGAATTGATGCATTGGTTGCTTGTTTGATGCCTTGAAAATTCGAATTTTGTGTTTCTGCCTGATGAACTCGGCGAGTCCATTGTAGAACTCAGCGAGTCCAAGCGTCAGAAAGAGCTAATTTCGGGATTTCTTGTTGTTTATCTTTTAGATACTTGCCTTAATCATATTAGGTCAATATAAATCCGATTTTATGATATATATATGAGTATATTCTTGACCTAATTGAAGATATTTATCAATTAATAAAATATTTATTTCCTTATGTGATAATTGATTAATTATTTTAATTAAATTGGTAAATTGTTTTGCAAGAAATTATTAAATAAATCAAATATGGATAATTATGTGATTAAATGTTAATTTAGATTATTTGTTATTTGATCCCCTGTGTTTTGAAAAGTTTAAAACTTGCCCTCAAATTTTGAAATTTATGTTTTGTGATTAAAAGTTTAATTTAGACAATTTAAATTTCAAACCCTAGAATTTTACAAGTTTAAAATTCAACCCTATACTAATATAATATTACAAGATTAATATATATATATATATATATATATATATATATATATATATGTATATGTATAATTAAAATGCTAGTCTTACCGTTAGTAGGCCTTATTCACGAAGTCGGTCTATAAGGTGGGTATAAGGTTGTTGCCTATAAAATGGCGCTTAATGGGTGTACACTCACACCCACCGCTTACTTGATCGGTGGAGGGTCGTTATCCGAACGGGTAGGATAGGGAAACCCCATCTCCTCATTAAAAGTATAATATGAAATACAAAGTAACTACACGCTTTTCAAAAAAAAATTCCCAATCCTAGTTACTTTAGGAAAAGTGAATTGATGCAATCCCATGAAATTACACTTTGCACCCTTGCTAAGAAGTTAGTGGAGCGTGTGTGGTTTACCGGCACACCAATTGGTTCTAAGCAAAGGTGGCAAAGGGTGATTCATTGTTTATCATAGTTCGATGGAGCGTGTGTGGTTTACCGGCACATCGAATAGGTGATTGTTTCAATGAAGGCACCATGTAAATTTGCATGGTAATTCACACCCACTTTGTGATCCTCGGTATCCCAGTCACAAACGAGAGGGGCATATCGAGATTTAAACATGCCATTGAAAAGTTTCAATGAATCTCATCCAAACCTAGGAATTCTCAATACATTTAGAACTTAAAGTTATGTTTTCATGGTGGAGAATTAGTGAATCGTCATTCACTTACCTTCAATTTGTTTGCATGTTAGATTACGACATCCCTTTTCTAATATGTAAATATTGTTGTTGGATCCTAGCCCTAATTTTTCTTATTGGGTGATAATTAGGGATTCAAATTCTAATCTATCTTTGTCCTTTCTATTTGTAGATGTCGAACGCGAACAACGCTGCTGCTAGCTCGTTCACATTGATGAGCCTTTGCCAAAAGGTGACTTTCGATGGAACGAACTTTAGCGAATGGATAAGATACATTCGCACAATTGCTCGCTACGAGGACAAGGAGTATGTCCTCGATGAGAAGCTCGAGAAGATCAACCCAGAAATCGCTACTCTGGCTGAAATGACTGCTTTTGAGACTCATGAACGTGATGCAACAAAGGTTCATTGCATCATGATAGCCACAATGAATGTCGAATTCCAAAATTCCTATGAGGACATGTATCCGTACGAAATGCACCAAGACTTGTTGGAGAGATACCACCAAAACGCGAGGCAGGAGCGTTACGAGATTTTCACTAACATGATCTCCGCCAAAATGGGTCATGGAGAATCTCTAACCGTGCACCTGCAAAAGATGCAAAGGTATGTCGATCGTCTTCGCAAGTTGAATGTTGACTTTGGGGAAGACTTGGCGATCGACATGGTGCTTCACTCCTTGCCTCCGTGTTACAATCAATTTAGGATGACCTACCACATGAACAAAGAAGAGGTCACCCTAAGTAAGCTCCAAGGTCTCCTTAGGGTTGCTGAAAGCAACCTCAAGGACAAGTCTGTTGCACCCACTCCCAATCCACCCGCTGCTCCTGTTTTGGCCATTGGGCAAGGAAGAGGCAAGAAGAGGAAGGCTCCGTCTAAGAGCCACCGCAAGGGAAAGTCCCGAGATGGTTCCTCTTCTAGTGGGACCAAAGTTGATCCCGCTAAGCCTAACCCTAACCCAAAGGAGGCAGAGTGCTACCACTGCCACAAAATAGGGCATTGGAAGAGAAGCTGCCCAGACTACCTACAAGCTATCAGGGAAGGAAAGATCAAGCCGTCTTTCGTAGGTATATACACAATTAAATCTAATGATTCATCTCATGCTATTTATTGGGTCCTTGATACCGGTTGTGGTTACCACATTTGTTCTGAATTGCAGGGACTAAGAAGAAATAGGGATGTGGAGCATGGAAGAATAAATCTAATCATGGGGAACTGAAGATCGTCGCCTGTGACCAAGATTGGATTGTATTATTTAGTGCTTAGGAATGGTTTATGTTTAGATTTGAACAATTGTTGCTATTCGCCAGAAATGACAAGAAACATCATTTCATTTCATGGTTTGTTTAGACAAGGATTTAGATTTTCTTTTAATAATGAGAATGGTTCTATTTGTGCTTATCTAAATGGTGTCTTATATTTTGAAGCAATACCATGTAATGGAATTTATGAAACTGTTATGATTGTAGATAACTTAGGAAATGATGTTTTATGCATGGATTCTTCCAATGGTATGGATAGAGCATCCTTGTGGCATTGTCATCTTGGACATGTCAATAAGAAGCGCATAGCCCAACTCCAAAAGGATAGAGTGTTGGAGTCATTCGACCTTAGGGAAGATGACACATGCGAGTCTTGTTTACTTGGAAAGATGACCAAGTCACCCTTCACTAGTACATGTGAAAGGGGTGTGGGTCTATTGGACCTCATACATACCGATGTATGTGGACCGTTTAGATCAACCACAAAGGATGGGAACCGCTTCTATGTGACTTTTACCGATGACTATAGTAGATATGGGTATATCTACTTAATCAAGCAAAAGTCAGAAACGTTTGAAAAGTTCAAAGAGTTCAAGAATGAAGTGGAGAATCAATTGGGCAGGAAAATCAAGATGCTTCGATCCGATCGAGGAGGAGAATACCTAAGTCTTGAATTCCACGACTATCTCAAGGAGTGTGGAATAGTTTCACAATTGACGCCACCTAGGACACCGTAGTTGAATGGTGTGGCAGAAAGGCGTAATCGAACCTTGTTAGACATGGTTCGCTCTATGATGAGTCGTGCTTCACTACCTATCTCATTTTGGGGGTATGCCTTAGAGACTGCCGCCAATATCCTTAACCAAGTCCCTACTAAGAAGGTTGCCAAAACACCTCACGAGATGTGGACAGGGAAAGCTCCCTCGTTAGCATATATCAAGGTTTGGGGTTGCGAGGATTTCGTAAGACGAGATACTCACGACAAGCTCGAACCTCGTAGTGAGCGATGTATTTTCATTGGCTACCCGCAGAAATCCTTTGGATATCTCTTCTATAGACCGAAGGACAATATTGTCTTTGTTGCGAGGAGAGGAGTTTTCCGAGAGCGAGAACTCATAAGCCAAGGAGACAGTGGGAGGCAAATCGATCTTGAAGAGATTAAAGAGTTGATAGATGAAGGAACCGCTACCACTGGCACTCAACCCGAGGAGGAAACTCCGGTTGAGCCGATTGACGAGTCCTTACCTCTTAGACGTTCCGAAAGAGCTAGAGTTCAACCCCAGTTTTATGGTTTTCATATTACTACCGAAGGGGACACATATATTAGTGATGGTACACTAATAAATCTAGATGAAACTAATAGCTATAAGGAAGCCATGGCAGGCCCGAAGTCTGCGAAATGGAAAGAGGCAATGGACAGCGAGATCCAGTCCATGTATGACAACCAAGTTTGGAATTTTGTTAATAATGTGCCCGGACATAAGACCGTTGGGTGCAAATGGATCTTCAAGAAGAAGACCGACGTGGATGGAAACGTACACACATATAAGGCGTGATTGGTTGCGAAGGGCTTCACTCAAACTCCCGGAGTTGACTATGATGAGACCTTCTCACCAGTTGCGAAGATAAAGTCTATTAGAGTGATGCTAGCAATTGCCGCATTTCATGATTATGAGATTTGGCAAATGGATGTCAAAACCGCTTTCCTTAATAGGAAGTTGGCTGAGGATGTTTACATGGCTCAGCCAGAGGGTTTTATCGATCCGAAGCATCCAAATAGAGTGTGTAAGCTTGAGAAGTCCATTTATGGACTTAAGCAAGCGTCTCGCAGATGGAATCTTTGCTTCGATGAGAAAGTCAAAGAGTTTGGATTTGTACGAAGCGAAGATGAATCATGTGTATATGTCAAAGCCAGTGGGAGTATAGTAAGCTTCCTCGTTCTGTATGTCGATGACATACTACTCATAGGAAACGACGTCCCGACTCTGCAGGAGGTGAAGTCCTGGCTCGGGAAGTTCTTCGCTATGAAGGACCTCGGAGAGGCTTCCTATATTCTGGGAATAAGGATAGTGAGAGAACGAAGTAAGAGACTAATAGGACTTAGTCAGAACACTTACTTAGATAATGTACTAAAACGTTTTAGTATGGAAAACTCGAAGAAAGGAGAATTACCGATACAAAGTAATGCCAAGTTGAGTAAGACTCAAAGTC
The DNA here is from genome assembly GCF_051521515.1 of Lactuca serriola. Lineage (NCBI taxonomy): Eukaryota > Viridiplantae > Streptophyta > Magnoliopsida > Asterales > Asteraceae > Lactuca > Lactuca serriola. The sequence continues at coordinate 284,313,278 of NC_136412.1, read as the reverse complement.
TGAGTACCAAAGCTGAAATAGCATAAATGAGCCGAGTTCCATACGCTTCCGTAGTTGGCTCAATCATGTATGCTATGACTTGTACTCGCCCTGATGTAGCCTTTGCTTTGAGCATGGTTAGTAGATATCAAGGGAACCCTGGCAGAGCCCATTGGATTGCGGTCAAGAATATCCTTAAGTACCTTCGAAGGACGAAGGAATGGTTCTTAGTCCTCGGAGGGAGTGATGACTTGAAGGTGCGAGGGTATAGTGACGCCAGCTTTCAGACCGACAGGGACAACTACCGTTCGCAGTCGGGCTAGGTCTTTACCCTGAATGGAGGAGCAGTAACATGGAAAAAGTTCCAAGAAGGAAACCGTAGCTGATTCAACGTGTGAATCAAAGTATATTGCAAGGAGCGAAGCATCGAAGGAGGCAATATGGTTGAAAAACTTCATCGGTGATCTTGGAGTTGTACCTTCTATAAAGGAGCCCATGGAGATTTTCTGTGATAATGAAGGAGCGGTTTCCTTGACCAAGGAACCGAGGGATCATGGTAGATCTCGACATATCAATAGAAAATATCACTTTATTAGACATCGTGTAGAAGAAGGACAACTCGTGGTGAAGAGGATATCATCAGAAGATAACCCAGCAGATCCGCTTACGAAGGGACTGAGTAGGGTTAAGCACTTGCAGCATGCTAGGAGTATTGGGCTGAAGGATGATGTTAGTATAAATTAGATAGTTGTATAAATGTGTAATAGATAAATGTAATTAACATTTGATGATTAAATAAAAGAGTATTATTTATGAGTAATGTTACTGTCTTATGTTAATTGTTTAACTATTGTTTCACTTTGCATGTTTTGACTTCCAGAATAATTGAGTTTATTAAGAATAATCGAATTATTCAATTTATCCACAATCGTTCATATGTTGGAAGTAGGTATGAATGAAGATTGTCATGAATTGGTGTGTAGATTGTCTAAATGGTATTAGACATAGCAAAAGTTTGCTGCAACGTTCATGAGTGCTTATGAACTAGTTTTGAGCATTGGAACAAACCCGCGCTTGCTGGAATCACCTTATCGAATGTGATAAAAAAGGGTGATCACAAGACGATAATATCATATGGTCTTAAAACCAAGATATATGGTTTGTTATTTGTTAATTGGTTGTACATTGATAATGCGAAACCGCATCAGTAACTTGATGTTATAAAACGCATTGTTATGTATAGTTGATTAATGAATAAGTAAATGCATATAAGTCGAAGTTTATCTGTTACTTTTATCCTAAGAGGGTAAAAGCGATATCTCGGCCGCTCGATGATTTGATTTGACTTATGTGTCGGGCCCGGTCAGAACTGAATTGATGTGTTCGATTAAGTTCTATGTCAAAAGAATCTGAAATCGAGAAACCAAATGCTAGACAAATTGGTTCCATATAAATGTCTGCATGATATCTAAACAGAGGACTGTACGATCCCTTATCTGAAGGACAAGATTGATTAGATCAGAGTTTGACAGCGTCTTTGAGAGCTACGATTGCTAATCAGATTATACTTGTATATATAGTTACTAGACTTATCCAAGTGGGAGACTGTTGAAATAGTGTCTAAGGCTGCAACTATATTAGGCAGTATTTGACCCGGTTGTGCATGGTCCTTTTGGGTTGCCTTCACCATAGCAACTTGATAGGATGATTTATTATGAGAGAAGAAATATTATTAATATATTATGAGAATAATATAAGGAATAATAATATTATTATTTGATTAATATAAGTCATAAATTAATTAGGAATTAATTTGGTGACTTAAAGAGATTAATTGAATAAAGGGGCATAAACTGTCAAGTGGTTAATAGTTGTACTTTGGACTATAAATCCCTTATGGATAAAGGGGGGCGGTTTTAAGGACTTTGGATAGGCATTGAAATCGTCCAAAGGATTATCAATTAGGATATTGGATTGCTTAGGGCCTAAGTTATCCAATTAGGGTTTAAGGGTGAAACCCTAGGAGCCTCACTAGTATAAATAGACCCTAGGGGTCAAGGGAAATCGACACCTATGCTCTAAGAAGAAACCCTGGCCGATTTTGATCCCCTCTCCTCTCTCTCAAATCATCCTCTTGCTAGTTGGTGTTTGTAAGCCATTAGAGGAGTGACAATTGTGACTCTAAAGCTCCAAGGACAAGAAGATCAAGCAAGTGATTCAAGGTAATCTTATAATTCTGATTTCTTATTGTTATTATACTATATTAGCCATTAGAAGTCTTGGATTCAATGTATGTTCAATTAGAGAAACCTAGATCCAAGCATTAGGGTTTGCATGTGCACATAGGAATGTTCATATGGTTAAAACCCATCAGTAATATGTTAGTGACCCGGTTAGGTCAGTATCCTGGTTAGGATGTTGCTATGCTATATGATCTGTTAGATCGGTTTGTTTTTATATATATGGTTTGTTATGTGATTATCTGTTATGTTCACATGATTGTTTGGTATGGGGGTTGGGTTGAGGAGGGTCCTGCTTTGTGTTGTAGGCCAACATACCCAGGGCGGACCGGATAGATTGTGGACCTAGAAGGGTACATAATCAGGTCTAAGGCCCAGCTAGCAGTCCGGATAGGCTGAAGGCCCGAGAGGGCGGTCCAGACATGCCGCAGATCGAAGAGTGGACCAGACAGACTGAAGGCCCAGTGTGGTCGGTCTAGTCATACTGTAGACTCAGGGAGTGGACCAGGTAGACTGAAGGCTCGGTACGGGCGAACCAGCCACACTGCAGACTCGAGATGCATGGTTTTTTTGTACTTGTTGATACGATATGATTATGGTTATATGAGGTTGGTATTTTGGGGGTAACTCACTAAGCCTTCGAGCTTACATTTATCGGTTATGGTTTCAGGTTTGGCAGATGACTGCGGGAAGGCGAAGGCATGACCGTACACTTTCCTCGGTTTATGATTATAATTTCTAGGAACTCTGATATGAAACTATTTTGGAAACCTTTTTGTAATAACTATTGGTATTTTAAATGTTTTTGAAAGTTTAAATTTGACATGAATTTTATGGGGGATACATTTTCCTTGAGCGCAAGCCATACATTTTTCAAACGTGATGAAGTCTTTGACAGGAAGCCAGCGCACAAGATCAATCTTTGCAAGTTGATTCAAGATCTTTGCATTAGCATGTTCGAGCCGACAGTGCCACAATATAGCATTATGCTCGGAAACTTTTGAGAAGAGACAAGTGACTTGTTCAGGAAGATTGTTATTCATGTCAATGATACATGCATTGTCATCCTGTTTTGATTTTACAAGAATCCATTCATCCGTGATAACAATGCCTGGCTTTAAAATTAGACATTCTTTATTGGTGAAATGTGTTGAGTATCCCTTGTCACATATCTGAGAAACGCTCAACAAACTGTGCTTCAACTCGGGTGCGTAGTTGACATTCTCGAGACTTAGCACTCCATTTGAAACTGTTCCCCTTTGAGTAATCTTTCCGCCTTCACCTCCCTTAAAGGAAACGAATCCCCCATTAAAAGTTTGAATGCCATGCAGTTGGGAGATGTCTCCTGTTATGTGCCTGGAACAACCGCTGTCGACATACCAAGGTCTGGCGACAATCCTCTGCAACTGTTCCTGCACAATGAGCGGGATTATTTAGATTTGGGAACCCATGCCATTACAAACCTAGGTTTACCCTGGATTTTGACAGATTTACCCTTTTGGTTTTTCAAAATTGCATTAACATCATAAACACTTTCAGAGGATGAAGATGATCGGACAATTGAAGATTTGGGCACCCATTGGTAGTTAGGTTTTAACATATTCACAGGTGATTTAGAAGCATTTTTCTTTTTCTTTGAGCATTTAGATTTTCGGCTAAAATTAGTCGAAGATCCAGACGCACCTTTTGACGAAATTGACCTTGGCTCAGCCATAGTCGATTTCGGTAAAGGACCTGTGGCTGGTTTAGAGAAAACCTATTTGTTCGGTTTAACATCGATCCTTTTCTTATTATTATGAATTGTCTGGTCATTTTCACGAAGACGAGATCTCGAGGACTTTCTCGTTAGAGACCTTCTACGAGACTCATTTTCTTTCCTCAGTGTTGAAAAATGCACTAATGCTCAGTTGGAACAATTTCGAGCACTATGGCCGGCAGTACCACAGTTGAAACAAATTTGCTTATTATCTTTAGACCAGGTACCGCCATTATCAGATTTCATGCTCTTATGGACCTTTCTAACCTTCCCACATGTGCAAATGCAGGAGTTAGAATGTGTGACAAATGTACAAGGTGTGGATGTGTTAGTATCAGATTCAGTGGATTTTACAAAAACAACATCACAATCATCAGAAGCATTTGAGTTCAACATCACATCATCACAAGATAAAATATCAGTCTTAACATCAAGAATAGACTCATCAACATTTGAAATAGAAACACCAAATTTAGACACCAAATTATTAGACTCTAACTTTCCTTCGCCTTGTTTTTCTTGGCTTACTGATGAATCTGCATCAGAAGTAGAAACGTTATTGTCTAATTTCCTATTACTACAGTTTGTTGCCTGTTCAGTCGCTGATCTACTGTAAACCATAAATGGTTCACGGTCAATCTCAGCCTGAGTCAAAGGAATAGATGTGTAATTATGATTAAATGGGGGAGGGACACTCTCATAGCATATGCCTACTTGTTTCTGGTCCCTCCATTTCATTTGGAGTTCAATCATTGTTGCAAATTTTTCACTTGACACATTGAATTTCTTTGAAGTTAAATTCAACATTTGCAAAACGAGTCTTCAATGTGTCAAGTTCCGCAGTTACAACATCAAAATCCTTTTTAATATATCTATAGTGAACGCACTTGTCACTATAGTCTGCTTGTAACTTCTTATAGTCATTTGACTTGGCCTTTAATTGATATTTTAACGGTTTTTGGCCTTTTCTCATTTGGTATCCCTCATACTTGAGTTCCTCAATCTCTCTACGCATTAAATCGACTTGTTCACGCAAAAAATTGATAGTTTTAATACAAGATGGAGAGCAAGTTATTTCACTGACCTTTGACTTTTCAGACTCTGGTGTAGTTTGAACCATGAATGAAAATTATAGATTCATCATCTCCTCCTCTGGATCCATCTCAGTCTTTTCTTCCGCAATATCGTCTATTTGAGCCAAATGCGCATTTTCAAGTCCTGAGATGTTCAGGGCCTGAATTTGGTCATCCCAATCAAATGACTGAGCCACCACCGTAAGATTTTTGGTCTGATTGTTGATGGTGGCTCCTCTATTGTTACCTACTGGCACCATTGTTCTTTCATTGTTCTCTCTCCTATCAGGCTTAGGATAGTCTCTATAAAAATGGCCAGGTTCATGGCAATTAAAGCATCGGAGTTTGCCTTTGTTGAACCCAACCTTCTTCTATGCATTCATTCCCTAGTTATTTTTGCCTGTCTTTTTGGAGAACTGTTTGGCTATGAAGACCGCCATAGCAATTTGCCATGTTATGTCCATTTCTTCAACATCTTCAGGATGAATTTGGTCCAAATCAGCAAATGACAATTGAGGGGGCAGCTCACCGGCTACAAAAGCATTATAACAATTGACAAGACCGGTTGCAAGAGCCAAATTTTCGTCATTCTCTTCGGGAGCTGGGATTGGAGCAGGGGCTGGAGCAAGAACTGGAACAGGTGTCTTTGAAGAAGAAGCAACTTCCAGATAAAATACTGGAGACTGAACACTTTGCATGAATGGTGTGGCATATGATGATGATTGAGGAATAGCAAGTGGTTGAACTTTAGGATTGGTGAAGGATGAGAAAGCATTGTTTGATTGAATTACGAGATTAGCAGAAGAATATGAGTTAACGTGGTTAATCTCTCTTTGTTTGTCATCCAGATCACAAGCTTTAATGATGGCCATGAGTTCAACCAAACTAAGTCGATTAAGATCATTGGTTTTCTTGATGACAACAACATTCATATCCCATGTCTTTGGGAGAGAGTTAAGCAACTTCTTTTTGACTTCTGATCTTGGCACTGAGACCCCAGTTGAACTCATCTCAGTGGTGAGTGTGATAAAGCGTTGCAGTTGAACTTCCAAAGTTTCTCCAAGAATGTGATTAAACATATTGAATTTCTGTCTCAGCATGTCTTGACGTCTTTGTTTCATATCCTCATTCCCTTCATATACTTCAATCAAAGCTTCCCACAGAGCTTTTGCTGATTTATATTCCTAAAAACCCTAGGAAATTTCAGGAGAAAGAGTCATAGTAAGGGTAGCAAGTGCCCTTTCTTGCTGCTCAACTTTATCGAATTCTTCATCAATATATTCTTCGACAGCCTTGTCAACAATCGTTTCATCTGGAAGTGTTGAGGTGATTCGAATAGGACCCTTCAAAATGCATCTCCAAATTTTGAAGTCTTTCATCTTGATATATTTTTCCATTCGATACTTCCATTCCGGGAAGCCTTTGGCAGATAACAGACGAGGAATACGTGTGGTTGTTCCCATAATGGAATCCAGTTCATGATGAATTGTTGAGTTTTGTGAATCCATTTTTTTAATTTTTAATTTTTTTTATAATTGATTAAACAAACAAACTAAGAAGAAAAATATTAAAATCTTCAAACAATCAATAATGGGTTTACGGCCGTAATGGGTTCACGGTCGTACACACTTCATGACTGTATATCGTTCACGGCCGTACACGGTTAATGAAGAAGTTTTCACGGTTAATGAAGGGAACACGGTCAGTGAAGGGATTACGGTCGAGAATGCAGTTCACGGTCAAAAGACTTTGAATGGTTCACGACCGTACACTTGATCACGACCGTAAAAGCTTCAACAAGGTGCACTGTAAACACTTTGAACAACAAATTCCAAGAAGATTTTTATCCTAACAGCATTGAAAGTCGATCAAAAAGCAAGTATCCAACAAATATACCCAAAATAACCACAATAATGAAGAGGAACTTGTAGTCGTAAACACCAAACATGAGTTTGACACTGGATTTGCTCTGAAACCAACTGTAAGGTCCTAAATCTGAGGATCCAAACCAGTGATCAAACAAATATCAATGAAACAAAGCAAGAATGAAGTGGAAGAAGGATTAAACCAAGCATGCACATGTTTATATCTCAAAAACGTCTAGTATACCTTGGATACACACACTAAGCCGTGAACGGACTGACCAACAACAACTCTGACATAAGACTGACAAACTCCTATTTATAGCAAATGACCAACCGCAAATGGGGTTCACGACCATGAACACCCTTACAACCGCAAATGCAAAAACAAAAGAACTACAAACACCTTGAAACCTACCAAGACACATATACAATGAATGACTAGCCCAAACCACATAGATGAGACCTTTCAGAGACCCAGGTGAGGGAGCAGTGTTAGGCTCCGGATCAGTCCCAGTCTGCAGCGAAGCGGTTCAAGTCCGCCGGCCAGAGTTTAAGATCATTTGGATGAAGGCACAAATATGTTGCATGTAGTTTCGACGAGTACTACAACTTTCATTTAGACTCCATCGGCTAACTTTCATTTTATTTCATTTTTAGTAATCTGAACAGATTTCATCGCGTTTCGAAACTTAGGCACCAAGTTCCATTTATATCCTTCACATACGAGCTCCATTCTCAACTGTATTTATATCGACATATTCGTATTTACGAGATCTTCAACTCTCATTTACGTTATTTTTGCTAACAATCAACCGATTTTAATTTTGATTTCTGTGTCGCAGACTGTTGTACTGTGTCGCACTTTAAACATTGAAAAATTATAAGTTCCTCATACGAAATAAGATTTTGGCGTTCTTTATAACGATGTGTTCCTATTGACGAACACTTCGACTTTCATTTACGTTACTTTGGCTAAAAAACAACTTATCTCCGGTTAACTTTTTATTACGCACTTCTTCGTATATGTTTGAACGCGAAACTTAGATAAATTATAATTTTTCATACGAAGATAGATTTTGACGTTTTTTATGTCAACGAGATACTATAACTTTTGTTAAAATTATTTATCATAAATAATCTATTAATTTTAATGTTTATTTTATCGTTTAATGATAAATTTTATACTAAGGTTTTCTACAAATATTACATACTAATAATATTTCTTTACTTATCATGCAAATGATAATTATTTATTAGCTCGTAACACGTACGAAACATGAGTATCATATTCAAAGATTTTATTTATTCGATTAAATGTATTATTATTATTATTATTATTATTATTATTATAATTTAAGCTCGAATTGTGAGCGGTACAGTAAAGTTTATGTTTTGTGGCACAAAATCCCATATGCGTAAATGTTATGTTTTGGGGTGCAGAACAGTTTATCTGCAAAAAGTTATATTTTAGGATACAAAATACATGTATGTGTAAAGGTTATTATGTTTTGGATATAGAATCCCGTAAATTAAGTCGGTTGTCAGGTCATGTTGTAGGAAGGGAAAAATGCAGAAAACCCAACTAGTTATATATGTATATGCAGAAAAACCTTTATATAATTTTTATATTCAGAAAAACCTTTATATTAATAGTTATCATTTGAAAAAGACCAAAATACAAGGTTTTAAGAGAAATTGACAACTAAAAATCTAATGTCGCTTACATTTTTGTTTATCAATACGACATTGATTTTAATTGGGATAAAAACAATTAGTTAAGAAAGAAAAAATCAAACATATTAAGAATACAATCGAATGAAAGTAATCGAAATTGACATGTTTTTGCATATAATCAAAGAAGTATAAGGGATATGTATATCATATCATATTTTTAGCTGATCGTTTCTTCTAAAAATTTATAATTTGGTTTTATTTAAAATGTAAATAATAATATAAAGGTTTTAATTAACATAAAAATAATATAAGGGTTTTTCTACATATACATGTATAATTGTTGGGCTTTTCTGCATTTTTCCCTTATAGGAATGCAAACTCCCCATGTTGTTTCTTATGACTTGTTAAATCATAAGTTTGAAAGTATTTTATGAAGGTTTTTGTCATATAGTTCTTAACAAATAGAATCCGCTTAGTTCTTAATATATCATTTTGACAACCAAATCACAAGACTCTAATGGAAGTTTTAATATTAAGTCTAATATTAAGACTTTTACCCAAATTTGTCAACATTCTAACAAGTAAATCCTTAACATTTTCACTTCACGCCTATAAATTTAACTAAATTGTAAAATTTAATCCTTCTACCAAACTAACTGTTTTCCTTTAAATATTTACTCTAAACCTTTTATTAACGTATTTACATTATATTTGTTCTTCATTTTATTATTTTTTATTAATTATTAAAAATTTAATAATGTTTCAAATTAGCCATAAAAACAAGATGTTACGATTAGATATTAACGACCAACATATATATATATATGTTCAAATGAGAAAAATTTTAACTTTGAGAACGTTCGAGAACAATTGTCAACAAGTCAACAATAATTTATTCTTCAGAAAATTAAAAAAAAATACGTCATTATCATACCCACACCCCAACCTTATAGTATTCTATTTATCACTATTCATAATATAAGCTCCACCAAGACTGTCGGACCGCCTCCGGAGCCCCAACGACCGTCACCGAAACGCCACCAGCCGTCGTCGGAGTGCCACCGCTTCGAATCTTCGTGAACCGTCGTCACGAACCACCTCCAATCGTCTCTTCTCTTCCTGAACTAGCTTCTAATTCCTCTGATATTCTTCCACCCGAAAAGCAACTCCAATCGTCGAAAACTGCCATGTCGGAAATCATATCCTTCTCGTCTCCTTTCTGATCTCGTTTTCATCATTAGATCTGGTTTCATCGGTTCAGATCTGATGCAAAAACAACTCGATCTAATTCCCGATCTAGTTTCACCAGCCACTACCTTCACGATATAGAGGTTTTCCGGTTTGCTATAACAAGCGAACATCGAACTAAGATTTGTACCTGTTCGAAGCTTTGAAAATTGTGTCAATGGAGAAGAAGTTGAACGATGTAGGAGATGTAGAAGAGGAAAGGACGAGGACTAAACAACGTCGTTTAGATCAAGGTGTAAGCATAATTTGCGCCATTAAAGAAGAAGACCTGGTGCTGCCATGTCTCGACTGGGGTGATCGGAGTTGATCTGCTGCCATAAAAACAATGTTTTATAGGTTTGATTTTCTTCTCCGGTATTAAATAAATAGCTAATCGATAAGGAGACTTGATAATTGGTTACTTCAATATACGATCAAATTCAAGTTATTTTGTTCCATAAAAAAAAAGACTTGATATTTGCAATTTAGTCCATGAGCTCCAAAATCGAGGTTTTGAAACTGATGTTATCTTTTTATTCATAGGGAGAATAAAAAATACAGTACATGACTAGTAAGGAACACTATGATGATAAATAAAAAATAGACCTGTGTAACGACCATAAAATTCCAACCAATTTAAACTTTTCAAAAACAACCCGATTTCATAAAATTATTACAAAAAGGTTTTCAATACAATTATTTTAGAGTATTCCCAGAATCACATCACAAAACATAATCATGAGGAGCGGTACGATCACGCCTTTGTCTTGCCACGGTCTCCTGAAGAACCTGAAAAACATTAAACCACAACTGTAAGCCCGAAAGCTTAGTGAGATATCCCCAAAATACCAACCACATATACCATACATGCATAACATGCCATATCATAACAGAACACAGAACAACCATGCACTTCGGGTCTACTGTGTGACTGGTCCGCCGCACCGACCTTCAGTCCACCTAATCCACCCTCCGAGTCTAACCACATACATCGAGTCTACAGTGTGATTGGTCCGCCCGCAATGGGCCTTCAATCCACCTGGTCCACTCTCTGAGTCTACAGTATGACTGGTCCGCCCGCACCGGGCCTTCAGTCGGTCTGGTCCGCTCTCCGAGCCTCGGCACGTCTGGTCTGCCCTCGTGGGGCCTACAGCCTATCCGGACCGCTCGCTGGGCCTTCGGGATAACCGGTCCGCCCTAGGTATGTTGGCCTACAGCACAAAGCAGGTCCCGCCTCAACCCAACCCCAGTCCAACAACCATGTGCACATAAACATTCAATCATATAAAATATCACATCCAATCAAACCGATCTAACATATCACATAGCATAACATCATCCTAACCAGGATACCGACCTAACCGGGTCTCTAACATATACCATCCTAACTACCAGGATGCAACATAGCAAAACAATAACATAACAACGATACCCGGATCACAATCCGATAAAGGGCCGGCCTTGGTGCCGTAGACCCTGTTGATATAGTGAGGATAACTCACCTCGCAACTGCCATACACGCATAACATGCCATATCATAACAGAACACAGAACAGCCATGCACTTCGGGTCTACTGTGTGACTGGTCCACCGCACCGGCCTTCAGTCCACCTGGTCCACCCTCCGAGTCTAACCACATACATCGAGTCTACAATGTGATTGGTCCGCCCGCAATGGGCCTTCAATCCACCTGGTCCACTCTCTGAGTCTACAGTATGACTGGTCCGCCCGCACCGGGCCTTCAGTCGGTCTGGTCCACTCTCCGAGCCTCGACACGTCTGGTCCGCCCTCGTGGGGCCTACAGCTTATCCAGACCGCTCGCTGGGCCTTCGGGATAACCGGTCCGCCCTGGGTATGTTGGCCTACAGCACAAAGCAGGTCCCGCCTCAACCCAACCCCAGTCCAACAACCATGTGCACATAAACATTCAATCATATAACATATCACATCCAATCAAACCGATCTAACAGATCACATAGCATAACATCATCCTAACCAGGATACCGACCTAACCAGGTCTCTAACATATACCATCCTAACTACCAGGATGCAACATAGAAAAACAATAACATAACAACGATACCCGGATCACAATCCGATAAAGGGTCGGCCTTGGTGTCGTAGACCCTGTTGATATAGTGAGGATAACTCACCTCGCAACTGCCGACTGAACAGATAACCCAAGCTGCTCTGACCACTGATACGATCTCCACCACTAGCCAACACCAAAATACTGAAATCAAAACAAAAGCCAACAATTACCAAAATGCCCCTGGAAATCAACTGGTCAACCCTTGGTCAAAGTCAAAGTCAACCCCTGACTGACTCTACTCGCCGAGTCAACCCGATGACTCGCCGAGTCCCCATGCACAAAACTTCCTCAATCCGCGACTCAACTCGCCGAGTCACCCCGAGACTCGCCGAGTCCAACAACTCTGGGTCCTTTCACACTCGACTCACCGAGTCATTCCTTGACTCACCGATTCACAGCTCAACCAGAAGAAAGGTTAGGACCTCACGACCAGACTCGCCGAGTTCAAGGCTATCTGCAACCAACTCGCCGAGTTGTTCTTCCGACTCGCTGAGTTCCTGACCATATTCATCCAACTCGCCGAGTTGTTCTTCCAACTCGTCGAGTTCCAGCCTATCTTCAAGCAACTCGCCGAGTACACCCTTGTGACTCGCCGAGTACCCCTAGATCTGAAACCATACAGAGGCTTTCCAAGCCATGCAGAAGCTCTAAACCATAGATCTACTCTTTTACAAGCCATCCATCACGTAAAGTGGCAAACTTTACGTGGATCCAAGGAGATCTAGGCATTTTACACTCTAGGGCTAGGGTTTGGGACAAGATGACTTCACTAAGCACTCAAGAACAGGGACTTTAATGCACTCTAGACCTTCTCCATTCCAGATCTGAGGTAGCAACCTTAGATCTAACCTTCAAACTCGAAATACCACAAGCTAAACTTTCCACACACTCCAAAATGATGAATCTAAAAGAATAACAGCCCAAGAAACGAAGTAATACCTCAAAAGGAAGCCCCAACAGAAGAGAAATCTGAATCTTAGCAAAGCCCCTTGTTCCAAGTCTCCTAACTCTCCAAGATCTCCTCCAAAATCTCTTCTCCAAGGTTCAAATGCACTCAAATCCCTCACAATCGCGACTTAGGGTTTTCCGGACTTCAAGAGAGGGTAAAGAGGCTGGGGAGAGGGTATAATGTCCTTTATATAGGGCTCATCCTCCGAAATTAGGGTTTTCTCCACTCAGCGCCTACTCACCAGGTCCATCCTACGACTCGCCGAGTTGGCCATTTAACACGCGACCAAAGTCGCGACCCTACTCGCTGAGTCCACTCGTGGACTAGCCGAGTTTCCCCTTTCCCATTTACACTTTTAGCCCTTCAACTCTACTCCTGATATTCCGGGATGTTACAATTCTCCCCCACTTAAATTAGGCTTCGTCCTCGAAGCCTGCGGCAACATAACTCTAGAACTACTCTCACAATGCACCACCTGGCATTAACCAGACCAGGTTCCTCAAAACACAACCACCGAAATCCAAAACCCAATTTTTCCTTCTCGCGGTGTTCTCACCACCGCTTCAAGCTGGCCACTGGCCTCGCCCTCTGACAACCACACTTACCAACTTATCAACTGAGTATCATTCCATGATACTTCACCCGCTCCAAATCACAACGATCACTCGACTCAACAAGCTAGAAATAACCATGAACCACCGGGAACCCGATCTGACTCCAACTCCATCCACTCCAGGTTGACAGAAGGACACATCCTTCAGTCTCAGAGCAACTCCCAGGAGTTCTCCTCCGCAATCTCATACCCTTACCGGACTGGTTCTAACATCCTCGGGTTGGGAAAACCTGATACACTGACGACATCTCCAAACATCCCCCATGATGAATTTCCACCACAGACATAAATCCTTGATCAAAATCAAACTGGAAATCTAAGATTCCACCCCTGAATTCCTTCCGAGCATTTGGCTCTACCCTCAGAAATTCCTTTCATATCCTTAGCAAACATCCAACCCGGATGTGATTCCATACCGCAGCCGCACACACACTGCTCATCAACCATGATTGGAGCACCCCAATCATAACTCTGCACTACTATTTCCACTTCCGTGATCTTACACTCCCTCTCAGAGCCACATTTCTTTCCTTTTCCTTACCAAGGAAATCCACCTGGCCGCCTTGTCACTATGACAAGTGCCACGGTGCTCACCCAATACTACACTATCCTCTTATAGCATAACCGCTATTCCATGCACCACATATGCTCTGGATCCACTCGCAAGGACTCTCAAGTCCATGCTCTACCTTCCACTCACCATGATCAATACTCGGGGCCAGACCTTCTGACGCTAACACGTCGCGACATACTCAATCCATATCCTCATACCGATCTCTCAACACAAGCAGAGTCTTCAGCATGACTGGACTGCCTTTCCAGGCCTTTAGCCCATCTGGACCACTCTCGGAACCTTCAGCAGGTCTGGACCGCCCTCCAGGGCCTTCAGCCTGTCTGGACCGTTCTCCGAGCCTTCGGCCTGACTGGTACGCCCACCGGCCTTCAGTCTATCCGGACCGCTCAACCAGCATTCATCATTCCTAGTTATCCCTCCGGGAAACTCTCCCATGCATACCGTTCTAGCCCTCTAGGGGTTCCGAACTCTATCTCCATCTTACATACTCAATCCCGGCCCGATCCCAGGCCTTCCACAATCAATCACCCTCGGTCTGCATCCCGCCCCGACAGACTGACACTTGCATCAAACCAGCCTACGCTCGGCTGACAGAACCACTGTTGAATCCCAACAGCTAAACAAGCTCTCATGCTTATCGATCTTCTGGAGAATTCTCCAATTCTCCCCCACTTAGAGCATTGACTATCAACCACCGGCCGCCATCACCGAACTCTCTCAACAACCCTGCACAACACAAACACTTACACGCGAACTGATTCCCACTAGAATGAGCAACCTTCACAAAATCACATATCAACACAAATCATCTCGGCTCGAAAGAAGCCCGACCTTCAGCAACCACTCCTCAGACTGCAGATGATACTCGACATTCGGACTAAAAGCCAAACTCCCACTAATAACCCTCATGAACGATAACCAAAGAAATTCCCAACACCAAACCCTTAACCATACCATAACCCGCAAGGAACAACGAATACAATACCAGAAATCACACAATAAGACTAGCAGATATACAATACTCCCCAATAATCATAAGATAACAAGACATCAAGAAAGAAACATACCCGCAGCTGCATCTGGCACTGCGCTAACCTCCTCTGCTGTAAGCTGAAAAGCACGACCCTGAGCCCTTGGGGGCTCCGCTCCACCCTGACCTCCGCTCATGATCCTCAATGTGGCCGGTGCTGGAGCCTGCACCGGTCCTGCAGCAAGTTGTGGACAGTTGACCCTCAAGTGTCCAACCTGATGACAGTGATAACAAATCCTCAAATCCCAACCCGGGGCTGCCTGCCAACAATCCCTCGCATAGTGCCCCTCCTTTCCGCACTTGCGGCATGCACCACCGGACCTACAAACCCCGGTGTGACCCTTCCCACACTTCCCACAAGCGTGGATGCTCTGATCTCCCAATCTAGAATCAACGGTCTTGGACCGTTTCGGCGCCGGATGCGACTGCACTGGAGCCTGCCTCTGCTCTTGCAACTGTAACTCAATCTCCAACTCACGCCGCCTGGCGGCCTCCTGCAACTCCACAAGGTCTCGCACCTCTGCGTAGACACAAACTTCTTGATATCCCTCTTGAGCATACTCAGATATCGGGTCATCTGAGCCTGCTCCGAAGCAAACTCGGGGCAAAACATCGCCCTCTCAATGAACATCCTGGTGATCTCCGTCACCGACTCCGAATCCAGCTTCAGCTCTAGGAACTCCTGAGCCAACCTCTCTCTCTCTCAACCCACGGAACATAACGAGTACTGAACATCTCCTGGAACTGATCCCATGAAACCGCAACTCTCTACGCATCCGAATACGACCCCGTGGTCAATCTCCACCAATCCTTCGCCCCGAGCCTTAACAGGTTTAGAGCACACCTCACCCTCTGATCAGCAGGGCACGAACCCGTGAAGAAACACCCTTCCACGTCCGACAACCATCTCATAGCAACAATCGGGTCCTAAACCCCGTCGAAGGTAGGAGGCTTCGTATTATCGAAGTCCCGATACTGAAAACCCCGACCAGCTCCTCCCCCTACCGCTGCTACAGCCGCTGTAGCCGCCGCAGCAGCCGTCTCTGTGAGAGCTGCATAGCGCTCATCAAAATACTCAACCATGGCGGTCTTGATCGACCCAAACAGTTCCGACAACTCAGCCCGGAACAACGCAACAACCTCATCATGCAGGATCTCACGAATCCTCGCATCCAACTCGCACGTGCTCATTTGACTAATAACCTCGGGCGGTACTGACCCGCCCTAAACTCCCTCTCCTGCTACTGATCCTGACCCGGATCCACTCCCATCATGCCTCGGAACCTCCATGCTGAAATAAACACCACGAAATCTCAGATACTTCCCACTATCCCGGGAACCAACTCCCAACCCAACCCTAGAGGTCATGGTTTCCCTGATACGCGTATGGGTCTTGTGCTTTCAGTAGTACGGGCCCATACTACCTTCCATACCTACCCATATTTGTATTAAGTACTTCTACAACACCCTAGTGAAAAACATACAAAACAAGCACTCAACCCTCACTCCTATAGGAACATTAGATATCTCCCACAAAGGAAACCCTAGGCTAACAGGCATCATAAATCAGGCAACATTATCATGAAATCCTGAAGATCCCTAGCCTAGTACTAGCATGCTGTTCTATCAAAGCTCAAAAACAAATATCATGTATGGTATTTTGGGATTACTTACTGGCTCCGGCCGATCGTACCTCCGCGTCCTCCTTTACTCATTTCGAAAACCATTTTAAATTCTCTCTTGAAAACCCTCCTCGATTTGAGACTGGATTCACACGAATGTTCCTCTAATTCACTCAAACCTAGGCTCTGATACCAACTTGTGACAACCACAAAATTCCAACCAATTTAAACTTTTAAAAAACAACCCGATTTCATAAAATTATTACAAAAAGGTTTTCAATACAATTATTTTAGAGTATTCCCAGAATCACATCACAAAACATAATCATGAGGAGCGGTACGATCACGCCTTTGCCTTGCCACGGTCTCCTGAAGAACCTGAAAAACATTAAACCACAACTGTAAGCCCGAAAGCTTAGTGAGATATCCCCAAAATACCAACCACATATACCATACATGCATAACATGCCATATCATAACAGAACACAGAACAGCCATGCACTTCGGGTCTACTGTGTGACTGGTCCGCCGCACCGACCTTCAGTCCACCTAATCCACCCTCCGAGTCTAACCACATACATCGAGTCTACAGTGTGATTGGTCCGCCCGCAATGGGCCTTCAATCCACCTGGTCCACTCTTTGAGTCTACAGTATGACTGGTCCGCCCGCACCGGGCCTTCAGTCGATCTGGTCCACTCTCCGAGCCTCGGCACGTCTGGTCCGCCCTCGTGGGGCCTACAGCCTATCCGGACTGCTCGCTGGGCCTTCGGGATAACCGGTCCGCCCTAGGTATGTTGGCCTACAGCACAAAGCAGGTCCCGCCTCAACCCAACCCCAGTCCAACAACCATGTGCACATAAACATTCAATCATATAAAATATCACATCCAATCAAACCGATCTAACATATCACATAGCATAACATCATCCTAACCAGGATACCGACCTAACCGGGTCTCTAACATATACCATCCTAACTACCAGGATGCAACATAGCAAAACAATAACATAACAACGATACCCGGATCACAATCCGATAAAGGGCCGGCCTTGGTGCCGTAGACCCTGTTGATATAGTGAGGATAACTCACCTCGCAACTGCCGACTGAACAGATAACCCAAGCTGCTCTGACCACTGATACGATCTCCACCACTGGCCAACACCAAAATACTGAACTCAAAACAAAAGCCAACAATTACCAAAATGCCCCTGGAAACCAACTGGTCAACCCTTGGTCAAAGTCAAAGTCAACCCCTGACTGACTCTACTCGCCGAGTCAACCTGATGACTCGCCGAGTCCCCATGCACAAAACTTCCTCAATCCGCGACTCAACTCGCCGATTCACCCCGAGACTCGCCGAGTCCAACAACTCTGGGTCCTTTCACACTCGACTCACCGAGTCATTCCTTGACTCACCGATTCACAGCTCAACTAGAAGAAATGTTAGGACCTCACGACCAGACTCGGTGAGTCCAAGAACAGACTCGCCGAGTTCAAGGCTATCTGCAACCAACTCGCCGAGTTCCTGACCATATTCATCCAACTCGCCGAGTTGTTCTTCCAACTCGTTGAGTTCCAGCCTATCTTCAAGCAACTCGTCGAGTACACCCTTGTGACTCACCGAGTACTCCTAGATCTGAAACCATACAGAGGCTTTCCAAGCCATGCAGAAGCTCTAAACCATAGATCTACTCTTTTACAAGCCATCCATCACGTAAAGTGGCAAACTTTACGTGGATCCAAGGAGATCTAGGCATTTTACACTCTAGGGCTAGGGTTTGGGACAAGATGACTTCACTAAGCACTCAAGAACAGGGACTTTAATGCACTCTAGACCTTCTCCATTCCAGATCTGAGGTAGCAACCTTAGATCTAACCTTCAAACTCAAAATACCACAAGCTAAACTTTCCACACACTCCAAAATGATGAATCTAGAAGAATAACAACCCAATAAACGAAGTAATACCTCAAAAGGAAGCCCCAACAGAAGAGAAATCCGAATCTTAGTAAACCCCTTGTTCCAAGCCTCCTAACTCTCCAAGATCTCCTCTAAAATCTCTTCTCCAAGGTTAAAATGCACTCAAATCCCTCACAATCGCGACTTAGGGTTTTCTGGACTTCAAGAGAGGGTAAAGAGGTTGGGGAGAGGGTATAATGTCCTTTATATAGGGCTCATCCTCCGAAATTAGGGTTTTCTCCACTCAGCGCCTACTCGCCGAGTCCATCCTGCGACTCGCCGAGTTGGCCATTTAACACGCGACCAGAGTCGCGACCCTACTCGCCGAGTCCACTCGTGGACTCGCCGAGTTTCCCCTTTCCCATTTACACTTTTAGCCCTTCAACTCTACTCCTGATATTCCGGGATGTTACAACCTGACGGTACCACATAAATGTTGATATAACATGAATATTTAATTGCTTTCATCTTATTGTCCTTATGTACAACAAGTGAATCCAAAGAGTTTTTAGATATAATATTATTATCATACAATACAACGAATATATCATTTTGTTTGATATTTATTATCCTATAATAAAATAATACTTAAATTGATATTTCATTAGTTAAAATTTTATTAAATTATTAGTGGGCAAGTTTTATTATCTTATAATAAAATAATATTTAAAAATAATATTTCATTAGACATATTTTTATTAAATTATTAATAGAACAACTTTTTGAGTGACAAAACGATATATAAAAATAAAGAATATTTAAAGTATAGAAGACTGCATTGATTAAATACTTATAACAAAATGCGATTAAAACAGGAAACCCACTATTGAATCAAAAATGCAAAAACGAATCTTGTGCATATAAATCATATGTGATTAAAACAAATATAATCAAATGTGATTAAGTACACGAGACCAATTATTGATAAAAAAACACGAAATTAAATATTGTCCACATAAATCATATGTGATTAAATACATATAATCACATGTGATTATATGTATCTAATCACATATGATTTATATAGACAAAACATAATGATGTCTATATAAATAATGTTATAATTTTTGTGTAGGTTCTCGGAAAGGAAAGGGTTCATCTTGTTCATGCTAGCTAATTTTCAAGATCAAGGAGGTGAGCACTAACTCTCCTATTACATAGGCATTACTTGTTTGATAATATTGGTCACAGAACCCTAATAACATGTGATTATGTGTATCTAATTACATATAATTTATGTGGCTCAGATTCTTTTACACGTTCTCGATTCAATAATTGTTTTTTTCCACTTTAATCATATGTGATTAAATACATTTAATCAGATGTGATTATATGTTTCTAATCATATATGATTTTATTTGGAAAAAAACAAATATTTTCTATTTAAATCATATGTGATTAGATACATACAATCACATGTAATTATATACACGTTAACAAATATTGAACAAAGAACACGAAAACAAATCTTTATATATCCAAATTAATCATATGTATTAAATGCAAATAATCACATGTGATTATACTAATCTAATCTAATATGATTTATCTGGACATAATTCATTTTTTCTTTTCTGATTCAATAGTTGTTCTCATGTATTTTATCGCATGTGATTAAATGTATAATCGTATATGATTAAGTACATGAGCACAACTATTGAATCGAGAAGGAAAAAATGAATCTTGTCCACCTCAAATCATATGTGATTATATACATATAATCACATGTGATTAATTACACAAAAGTAATTATTCAGTCAAAACCACAAAAATAAATGTTGCCTACATAAATCATATCTCATTAAATACATATAATCACATGTGATTATATGTATCCAATCATATATGATTTATATGGTTAAGATTCATTGTCACATTCTCGATTCAATAATTGTTCTTTGTCCACCGTAATCATATCTGATTAATTACATATAATCATATGTGATTATATGTATCTAGTCACATATGATTTATACAGACAAAAAATAATGATGTCTATATAAATCATATGTGATTAGATACATATAATCACATATGATTCTATACACAAGAACAACTATTGACTTGAGAACCCAAAGATAAATATTGTCCACATATATCATATGTGATTAAATGCATATAATCACATATGATTATATGTATCTAATCACATATGATTTATCTAGACAAGATTCATTTTCATGTTCTCGATTCAACAAATGTTTTTTCCACTTTAATCTTACGTGATTAAATACATTTAATCAGATGTGATTATATGCTTCTAATCACATATTATTTTATTTGGAAAAAAAAGGAATCTTGTCTATATAAATCATATGTGATTAGCTATATACAATCACATGTGATTATATACACGATAACAAATATTGAATCAAGAACGCGAAAACAAATCTTTATCCACATTAATCATATGTGATTAAATACATCAAATCACATGTGATTATATGAATCTAATCACATATGATTTATGTATCTAATCACATATGATTAAATATAATTAAATACTTATAATCATATGATTAAATACTTATAATCACATATGATTAAAAATATGAGAAAAATTATTGAAACTAAAACTCAAAAATAAATATCGTTCATATAAATCATATGTGATTGGATACGTATAATCACATGTGATTATATGTGTCTAATCACATATGATTTATATGGAAAAGATTCATTTTCACGTTCTCAATTCAATAATTATTTTTTGTCCATTTTATTCGTATTTGATTAAATACATTTAATCACTTGTGATTAAATACATTTAATCACTTGTGATTAAATACACGACAACAACTATCGAATCAAGAACACGAAAATGAATCCTGACCATATAAATAACATGTGATTAAATACATATAATCACATGTGACTAAATACACATGTGATTATATGTATCTAATCACGTATGATTTATGTAACATGATTTATTTTTGTATTCTTGATTCAATAGTTGTTCTTTTACAACGTTAACCGTATGTGAATATTGTACATATAAATCATATGTGATTAAATACATTTAATCACATGTGATTATATGTATCTAATCACATGTGATTTATGAGGACATTGTTTGTTTTTGCTTTCCCGATTCAATAGTTGTTCTCATTATTTAATCACAAGTGATTAGATTATATGTATTTAATCACATATAATCATATGTGATAAAATACATATAATCACATGTGATTATACATATAATCACATGTGATTATATGTATCCAATCACATACGATTTTTGTGGAGAAGATTCATTGTCACGTTCTCGATTCAATAATTGTTCTTTGTCAAATTTAATCATATGTAATTAAATACATGTAATCACATGTGATTATATGTATCTAATCACATATGATTTATTTGGACAATAATCATTTTTGCTTTTTTGATTCAATAATTTTTCTCTTGTATTTATTCATATATGAATGTATTTAATCATAAACAATTTTTTTCTATAGATTATATGTGATTACATACATATATAATCACATATGATTATATACACGGGAACAATTATTGAATCAAGAACACGGAAACAAATATTTTCCATACAAATGATATGAGATTAAATACATACAATCATATATGATTAGATACACGAGACCAACTATTGAATCGAAAATGAGTAATAAATATTATCCACATAAATCATATGCAATTAAATAGATATAATCACATGTGATTATACATATAATCACATGTGATTATATATATTTAATCATGTATGATTTATATAAACAAGATTTGTTAAAAACAAATATTTTCCAAATAAATCACATATGATTGAATACATATAATCACATGCGATTAAATTATATGTGATTAGATACATATAATCATATATGAATAGATACATATAATCACATGTGATTATATGTATTTAATCACATATAAAAAATACATATAACCACACATGATTTATGCCATTATATGTATTCAATCACATACAATGTTAGTGGCTATAGGTAATGGGTGATGGTGGTGGGTTGAGGTGGCGAGTGGTAGTGGTGGTGGTTTTGGTGGGTGATGGGTGGTGGTCGTGGTGACGAGTAGTGGTAATGGGTGGTGGTTGGTGGTAGTGATGTGTGTTGGTAATGGTGGTGGGTACATATAATCACATAAATCTTGTCCACATAAATCATATGTGATTAAATACATATAATCACATGTGATTAAATATATTAGAATAATTATTGAATCGACGGAAGAATAAATATTTTCCATACAAATCATATGTGATTAAATATATATAATCACATGTGATTTAATACACAAGAACAACTACTGAATCAACACATGAAAACGAATATTATCCATGTAAATCTTATGTCATTAAATACATATAATCACATGTGATTTAATACACGATGCCAATTATTAAATCGAAAACACAAAAATAAATACGGCCCACGTAACTAATATTTTATTAAATACATATAAGCACATGTAGGTATATATATCTAATCACATATGATTTATGTGGACAACAATCATTTTTGCATTCTTGATTCACTAGTTTTTTCACGTGTATTTAATCACATGTGATTATATGCATTTAATAACATATAAATCATATATGATTTGATATTTATAATCACATGTGACTCGATACATATAATCACATGTGATTATATACAAGAGAAAACCTAATGAATCAAAAACACAATAATAAATCTTTGTAGGTGGGTGTGGGGTGGTGGCGGCGGGTATTGGAGGCAGGGTGGTGGTTATTGGTGGTGGTGGTGGGTGGTGATGGGTGGTGGTAGGTGGGTGGGTGGTTGCAAGTGGTGGTGATTGTGACGGGTGGTGGGTGGGTGTGGGTGGTGGAGGTAATTTATTTTTGCTTTGTGATCATATGAATCTAATCACATATGATTAAATACATATAATCACATGTGATTATATGAATCTAATCACATATGATTTATGTGGACATAATTCAATTTTCCTTTTGTCGATTCAATAGTTGTTCTCATGTATTTTATCAAATGTGATTATAGGTATAATCATATTTGATTAAGTACATGAGCACAACTATTGAATCGAGAAGGAAAAATGCATCTTGTCCACCTCAAATCATATATGATTATATACATATAATCACATGTGATTAATTACACAAAAGCAATTATTCAGTAAAAAGTTGTGATTATATGTATCCAATTATGTATGATTTATATAGATGAGATTCATTGTCACATTCTCGATTTAATAATTATTCTTTGTCCACTGTAATCATATGTGATCAAATACATAGAATCATATGTGATTATATGTATCTAATCACATATGATTGATACAGACAAAAAATAATGATGTCTGTATAAATCATATGTGATTAGATACATATAATCACATATGATTATATACACAAGAACAATTATTAAATCGAGAAAACAAAGATAAATATTGTCCAAATATATCATATGTGATTAAATACATATAATCACTTGTGATCATACGTATCTAATCACATAGAAATGATGTGAAAAATATTTATTTTCGTGTTCTCGATTCCGTTGTTGTTCTTGTGTGCTTAATAACATGAGATTATATGTATCTAATTAAATATGATTTATATAGACAATATTCATTTTCACATTCTTGGTCAATAGTTGTTCTTGTACATTTAGTCACATATGATTTTTGTACACAAGATTCATTTTCGCGTTTTTGATTAAATAATTTTTCTTTTTATACATTAATCATATGTGATTAATACATACAATCACTTATGATTAAATACATAAGAAAAAATATCGACTCATGAATATTATCAATATATATCATATGCGATTTGATACATATAATCACATGTGATTAAGTACATGATTACAACTATTGAATTGATAAAGAAATAATGAATATTGTCCACATAAATCATATGTGATTAAATACATATAATCACATGTGATTAAATATATTAGAACAATTATTGAATCGACGCAATAATAAATATTTTCCATACGAATCATATGTGATTAAATATATATAATCACATGTGATTAAATACACAAGAATAACTATTAAATCAACACGTGAAAAAAAATATTGTTCATATAAATCATATGTAATTAAATACATATAATCACATGTGATTTAATACACGATGCCAATTATTAAATCAAAAACACGAAAATAAATACAACCCATGTAAATAATATTTTATTAAATACATATAATCACATGTAGTTATATGTATCTAATCATATATGATTTACATGGACAATATTCATTTTTGCATTCTCGATTCACTTGTTTTTCACGTGTATTTAATCACATGTGATTATATGTATTTAATAACATATAAATCATATATGATTCGAAACATATAATCACATGTGACTCGATACATATAATCACATGTGATTATATACAAGAGAAAACCTAATGAATCAAAAACATAATAACAAATCTTTGTAGGTGAGGGTGGGGGTGGTGGTGGCGGGTAGTACAGGTGGGGTGATGTATGGTGGGTGGGTGGGTGGTTGCAAGTGGTGGTGATAGTGACGGGTGATGGTTTTGGTAGTTGGTGGGTGTGGATGGTGGAGGTGGGTGGTGGTGGTGGTGGCAAGTGGTGCTGGTTGGATGGTGATGATGGTGACGGGTGGTGGTTGGTGATGGTGACGGTTGTGGTGGGTGGGTGTTGGGTGGAGGTGGTGGCGGTGGCGGGTGGTAGTGGGTGGTGGATAGTGATGGGTGGTGGGTGGTTGTTGTTGGTGGTGGGTAGTGATGGGTGGTGATGGCAGGGAGTGGTGGTGGTTATGGTGGAGGGTGGTGGGTGGTGGTAGTTGGGTGGTGATGGTGGTGGCGGATGGTGGTTGGTGGTGGTGGTGGTAGTGGGTAGTGATGGGTGGTGGGTGGTGGTTGGTGGTGGTGGTTAGTGATGGGTGGTGGTGATGTTTAATGGTGGTGATGGGTGGTAGGTAGTGGTTGTGGGTGGTGGCGGCACACAGTGGTGGTGGCACACGGTGGTGATGGGTGGTGGAGGTAGCAGGTGGTGGTGGTTGGGTGGTGATGGTGGTGGTGGGTGGTGGTTGGTGGTGGTGGTGGTGGGTAGTTGTGGGTAGTGATGGGTGGTAGGTGGTGGTTGGTGGTGATGGTGGTGGCGGGCAGTGATGGGTGATGGTGGCGGGTGGTGGTGAGTAGTGATGGGGGGCGGGTGGTGGTTGGTGGTTGGTGGTGATGGGTAGTGATGGGTGGTGGTGGGTGAGTTGTGGTGGGTAGTGATGGGTGGTGGGTAATGGTTGGTGGTGGTGGGTGAGTTGTGGTGGGTAGTGATGGGTGGTGGGTAATGGTTGGTGGTGGTGGGTAGTGGTGGGTGATGGTTGGTGGTGGTGGGTAGTGGTGGGTGATGGTGGTGGCGGGTGGTGGGTAGTGGTTGTTGGTGGTGGTGGCGGGTGGTGGTGATGGGTGGTGGAGGTGGGTGGTGGTGGTAGGGTGGTAATGGTGGTGGGTGTTGATGGTGGTGGTGGTGGTGGTGAGTGGGTAGTGATGGGTGGTGAGTGGTGGTTGGTGGTTGTGGTTAGTGATGGGTGATGGTGGCGTGTGGTGGTGGTGGTGGGTGGCGGTGTCGTGTGGTGGTGATAGGTGGTAGTTAGTGGTTGTTGTTGGTGGTGGCGGGCAGTGGTGATGGGTGGTGATGGTTGGTTGGTGGTGGGTGGTGGGTAGTAATTAGGGGTGATTTCATTGTTTCTCATGGGGTACCAACAAAGAAGAATTTGTAAGGAGCAATTGCGCCTCAATATAGGTTGGTTCCCCCTCCCCCCCCCCCCCCCCCCCCCCCCCCGATTTCTACTATAATTCAGTTTTTGCACCTATCGATTTCTTGAAGATAAGATGTTTATTTTCTACAGAAAAACTTCAGAATGATTAACAAGGTATGAATATGATTTCCATTTCTTTTTGTTTCCATTTTGTATGTGGAGCTGTTTGATAATACGTTAAGTGTATTAATTGCAGATAGTATAATTAAAGGGATAAATTTAATACCTTTTGAAAAATATTTTATGTTTTGATGATTCCCAATAGCTTCTGCTTCAGTTGTAGTGAAACTATTGCAAATGGTCTGTAATTTCATGTTAAAACCTACTAAATTTGGCTTTTTCGATGTTTGGTATTTCTTCCTTTGTTATAAAACTTAACTTATGACATTTATCTTTAAAGATTTATCCTTTTGTTACATTCTAATGAAGACACCAATTATTAAAACCTAACTAAATAGGTTGCACATACACCCCTTCAATTAAGGTGCATTTGGATATACATACTTACATATACGTATACAAGTTATGGAGATTTAACCTTTAATCCTTTTCTATTCCCTCAATTTATGTCATTTTCATGCATTGCTAGAGATTTGAATACCTAAATGTTGAGCCTGAGGTTCTTGTCAAAAGTTTGACTTGCATAAAATTAGTAAACATTTAAATGTTAGACGATAAATTATATTTGTATAAGTTTATCTCCATGTTCGTTATTACATAAGTTTTCTGATTGATTCGTTTTTTCA
Organism: Lactuca serriola; assembly: GCF_051521515.1. Lineage (NCBI taxonomy): Eukaryota > Viridiplantae > Streptophyta > Magnoliopsida > Asterales > Asteraceae > Lactuca > Lactuca serriola. Next base: position 284,286,109 of record NC_136412.1, on the reverse strand, counting down.
CAGCATGAATGTTATAAAGTTTTGGTTGTCAAAGGTAATTGGTCCCACTGAGTAGACCAAACTCATCTTTATGTTGTCTTAAAAACTACCATTTAAGGTAATCTCTTATTAATCTATTTAAATATAAGAATGAAATTTACCTTTTGACCTCTAAATAAGGGGAGATTTATAAGGTTAAAATCAATAAAGTAGTTGCTTAAAATGGTCCATTTGGAAAGGAAAATGAAAGTCCAAACACTTCTTGTAGGCAAAAGCCTTATTTTTTTTTGTTTTAGGTATTTATTTGTTTTTCTTTTCATCAATCTTTTATAAAAGGCATGTGTGTTCTGATCGTTATGTTTTTTTTATAGTTTCTTCAAGTCAGAGTGTGTAAGAGTAATCTGAAGGAAGAAATATCACGCGAAGCTTCAACAGAGTGAAATGTACTACTCTGTTACTACTTGCAGAATTCATTATTTATTATTTTATATTGAATACAGCTGATATTTGCCAAAAAGTTAATGACCTTTGCCTATTATTATATTCCAGTTTATTGTTGTTGATGATGTGAGGAAAGTACTTTCTTACGGAGCAAAATGAAGGGTTCTATTTTCGAAAACCAATCAGGGGCATACTATACCAGCTACAGCTGATTGCATCTATTTAACAATAGACGATGGCTTAAGGGTAATTTTCATATCCTTTTTGCATTTAAAATTGGATTAAATGGAAAATAATAGATGTAATGAAAGTACACTACTGTAAAGAATGAATTGAAGTACATTGATTATTCTCACATATACTTCTCGATAAAGCAATGGATTTTCCTTTAAACCTTCGGTCATTTTATCACCAATATGTTTTAAGTAAAAAACAAAAGAGTGTTAAATAATATATTCGCTTCTATTTTACTGGAATCATATCTGGCTTTAGGAATCAAATCAAATAATCGTTTTCTACAATTATGATCTCATGATAGGTTTGAAGTTGGTTCATAAGAGTACGAAATGGTTATTTAGACAAACATATGTGAGTAATGTACAATTTCACACATATAAAAGAACACTCTCCATTCAAGCAAGAAACATGTACAACAAACAGTTTTCTACTTATGATATCATTCAAACTCAATAAGTGACAAATTGTTGTGTTCCTTCACACTAAAAGCAGTTACAGTAGTAATTTCAATTGTATGCTTCAATTGATTATCGGCCAAGGAAGTCGTCCAAACTCTCATAGAAGAACATACACAAATTATTGAAGAATGATAGTCCACCATCCTTTTCTTAAGGTTCATTCTCACATCTATTATCTAATTCTCAGTTCTCTGATACAAACATGTACACATACAATGTTCTTGAACAACGTATTGATGATTATTTTTGTAATTTTGTATAAGGTGTGCAACTTGTGCTTCTTGAAACGTTATAGCAGGTTGAGTGAAGTTTAAATTCAACTTCAAGCACATTTTTATCACACATGGACATCAACGATGCTTCAAATGGAAAAAAGTTTCTTGTATGTTTGTCTTTATGCATTGTTTGAAAGTTTTATGCATAATCCAAAATCCTTTATATATATATATATATATATATATATATATATATATATATATATATATATATATATATATATATATATATATAATACCTTTGATTTCAAATTGCAAAAAGATGTTATAATAAAGAAATAAATGAAATGTTTAACATACTCTTATTAGTTAAAAGAACTATAAAAATTAACCAATAATGATAACCTTATGTTTAAATGTTTAAATTCATAATATGACAACATATTTTCTATCATCTTCAAAAATATATTTTTTATTTGTTTTTTAATAGAACTATAAGGTAATGAGAGAAATGAGGAAATGTTTCTAAAATAAGATATTGATAATATGTTAATCATGGTGTTTTTTAAATGATTGGTTTTAGGTTTTGGTATAACAATAGTAGAATGTATGTTTTTTCAAAGAGTTTTTACTTTCACTTTTGTTGATCCTTTACGGGATTTATTTAAAAATATTGTAATTGTAATTGTAGTGGAAGTGTTTTCTAGTATATGTTTGTACACAATTTGTCCATGTAGATCAGAAATCTAATGGTAACTTATGTTGACTACATTGCATTTTCTTTCTGTTATTTCGATTATTGTGGGAGGATTTAATGTTTTATTAGAGTTAGAAACAGTGATATTAAATATGTCCATTAATAGTAACCACAATCCATAACGACAACAAAAATTTAATACCCGCCCCATAATACTAATGTGTTTCTGAGTTAAAACTACATTGTTATTATGTAATGGTTCTTGAATGTTTTTTTCCATTTTCCAAATGCTTTTTGTTGTTGTTTTTAAGGCTATACGGTGTGGTTGTGGTTTGGGACCACGGTTTGTGCCACCTGGACCGCGCACACCGCCCTCAGACCGTGGTCTTGCGCGGTTTTGGCCGTGGTGTGGTCCTTTAGTGCCGCGTTTTGTGATTGGTGGATGGAAGGATGGAAGGATTGACCGGGTTGTTGGGTATTTAATTTTTTTTTGTTGCTTTTTCTTTCCTATATATAATATCAACTCCATTTGTTTTTCACAACACAATCTCTTCTCTCTCTAAAAAAATTTAAAAAAAGCACTACTCTCTCAAAAATGTCATCTTCTGAAGAATTTCAAACTAGTTTTGATACTGCTATTGCGTGTGTTCAAATGGCAGAACAAACATACAACGTTGTATGTAACAACGCAGCTGCAAGTTCTCAACGGAGAACACGAATATATATTTGCAGAAATCGTGAAGAAGCCAACCAACGTTTGGTGCAAGACTATTTTGTAGAGAATGCTACTTATCAAGGGTATTATTTTCGTAGGCGTTTTAGAATGTTCAAAGGTTTATACGAACGTATAGTTGAAGATGTAACGAGGGAGTGCAGTTTTTTTCAACAACGCTACGATGCTAGAGGTACACCCAGTTTTACTCCCTTACAAAAATGCACGACCGCACTTCGTCAGTTAGCATATGGCATTCCGCCTGATGCGTTTGGTAAAGAAGCCAACCAACGTTTGGTGCAAGACTATTTTGCAGAGAATGTCACTTATCAAGGGTATTATTTTCGTAGGTGTTTCAGAATGTTCAAAGGTTTGTACGAACGTATAGTTGAAGATGTAACGAGGGAGTGCAATTTTTTTCAACAACGCTACGATGCTAGAGGTACACCCAGTTTTACTCCCTTACAAAAATGCACGACCGCACTTCGTCAGTTAGCATATGGCATTCCGCCTGATGCGTTAGACGAAAGTTTTAGGATGTCTGCTAGGATCGCACGAGACAGTCTCCATTTTTTATGCAAAATTGTGATTCAGTTTTATGGTCCAAAATATTTACGTAAGCCTACACGTAATGACATCCTACAATTGCAAGCTCATCATGCTAGTGTGCATTAGTTTCCTGGAATGCTAGGAAGCTTATATTATCTCCATTGGGCATGGGAAAACTGCCCTACAGCATATCATGGGCAATTTACCTAAGGCGATCATGGTCACCCAAAGGTCATACTTAAAGCAGTTGCATCACAAGATATGTGGATTTGGCATGCTGTTTTTGGTTCTCTTGGTTCGATTAACGACATCAACGTTCTTAATCGCTCACCAATATTTAACAACATATACGATGGATCCGCACCAGATTCTTCTTTTCAAGTGCGTGGAACACCATATAAGTATGGTTATTATCTGGTCGATGGAATCTTTCCTGAGTATGCTGTGTTTGTTAAATCGTTTACAGCTCTGCATGGTTCTAGACGAAAGAAATTCAAGAGAGCTCAAGAAAGAGCTAGGAAGGATGTTGAGCGTGCTTTTGGAGCTCTGAAGAAACGGTGGTTCATACTGAAAAAACCAGTAACTTATTTAGGCGAGGAAAAACTTCAAGAAATCATGTATACATGTCTTATATTGAATAACATTATTATTGAAGACGAAGGAAGAGCGATATGTGCGTTTGATGAGGAAGAAACCATACAAGAGACACAACCAATAGAAATTGGTGGCGAAGAGTATATAAACAGAAGAGCAGAGATACGTTGCACTGAAACATTTCACAATCTTCGCAATGACTTGGTGGAACATATTTACGGGGTTCAAAACATTAATCTTAATTTGGATCCACCGGATGACCACGAAGACGAGTTTTCGGAGAACGACTTTATGTAGTTTGCTTTAGTTATTTTATTTGTGTTTTTTAAGTTTCTAGGATTATTTAAATGTCATGTGTGTGGTTTTCATGTTTTTTTTTGGTAATGCAATGTAATGTTTTTTTTTTTTAATTTTCAAGTAATGAAAAATTATGTTTTTTTATTAAAATAGAAGTTTTATTAAATTAAAATAGTTAAAAAAAATTATTAAATTAAAATAGTTAAAAAAAACAAAATACAAAAAAAATGTGTGATACCACTCCCTTGGTGTGGTAATAAACCACACTTGAGTGGTAAAAAATGACATGACATTTATGTGGCGGGGGAGGGAATGCGGTTTCAGTGTCACCACTCCCTCCAGCCTAAGAAAACCTCAATTTACATCATTTACCATTCACTCCCGTGAAACTCCTATCATATTGAAAATCTCACTTTAGATTTCCCGAGATCTTATGCTATCTTTTGTAGGATTGTTTTTTTTTTTAATTTATCTCTATCCATATAAATTGTTTTTTTTATGAACGCCAAGTACAATATAATCCTAAACTAATCCTAAATTCACCTATGTCTCCGACGATATTTGAACCCTCAACCTCAAGAAGAGAGGACAACACCTGATACCGCTGGGCTAGAAGCTCAAATTAATAAAACTCATCATAACAGTTAGTGGTAAAAGTACAATCTTGATAATCTGATATCTACCGTTACTAATCAAAAATACTAAAAAATTAAAAACAAAAATAAACCGACGATGGGCGAGGCCCCAAACTTTTTTAGTAGTTCCTATCAAATCATCTCCACATTAGTATCTTAAGTAAACAAAACAATACGTCAAATTTTTAGAGGGAAAATGACTTAAAAAGGTAAAGAAGTTTCAAAAATATACAAAAAAGACCATTGTTTTTCTAGTACACAAAATACCATTAAAGTATATTTTTTATACACAAAATACCAACGAAGTACACATGTGTTCAAATAAAACCTTGTGGGTAATCGGTTATCGCAAGTAACGGAAAAATGTCTTTAAAGGTAACAAAGTTTCAAAAATATTCAAAAAATACAATTATTTTTTTAGTATAAAAAATACCATTGAAATTTCCAAAATGTTAAAAAAAAACCATTGTTGTTTTTTCAGAGCACATTTTGTTAATCTCGTTGTTTTCGGATTATATAGAACACAGTCATCGATGATTAGTCACCATCGTACCAGTTCAACACCAGTTGTGTACTCTCTTTCATTCCATCACTCGATCAGTTTGTATCTAATCCATATTTAGGAATTCTCATGACATAACGTCACACTTGTTTCTCCTTTATGTCTCTCTTGTGCCGCAACATTAATGAACGACTAACCTTGATGTATAATATGTGCATCTATATAACGTATATATGTTTTAGGTTTGAGGCATATAATGTGATCGGGAAGCAAGAATGTTTAACTAATGTTATTACCCACTTACTTTTCTGTTACCACAAGAACGATCGAGTGAAGGAATGAAAGAGATTTGCACAATTGTTGTGAACTGATATGACGGTTCATATCTCTAGTGATTGTGTTCTACATAATCCGACAACAACACGGTTAACAAAAAGTATGGTATCTTTTAAACATTTTGGAATTTTCATTACACTTTTAAATCATTTTTCCATTTACCTGAAGTACCTGGTTGCCACAATGTTTTAGTTGAACACATGTGTACTTCCAGGGCCGGTCCTGAAAAACTAAATATTCTCAAAGGCCCATGACGAACAAGATAAAAAACGTCCTTATCTTTCTAATAATTTTTTATTTTTAAATAAAAATATATAACAAAAAATTTGGACCCTGAAGTACCAATTTGTGTATTAAAAAAACAATAGTCTTTTTTGTATATTTTTGAAACTTCGTTACCTTTTTAAGTCATTTTCCCATTTTAGAGTTTTTAGTTTTCATTAGTATAATATAATAATTTTGCAGGAGATCCATCTCTTTCTTAAAAATAAAAAAAAGTAATTTGTGTAATATTTTTAGTCTTTTTAGGCTATGTTTGGCGTACTAGCTAAAAAGCTAGCTGTTAGCTGAAAAGTTAGCTGATAGCTGAAAAGCTAGCTGTTAAATAAAAAGCTAGTTGATAACTGAAAGCTAGCGGATAAAAAGTAACGTTTGTTAAACTATATAAAATTACATAAAAGGATATGTAAGAGTATGTTTTTCTATAATTAATTAAGGAATGTATTTGAAATTTTTTTAAAAAGCTCCTAAAAAGCTAGTTTAAGCAACTTTTCAAAAAACTAGCTTATAAGCTACTTTTTGGTTTACCAAACACGACAACATAAAAAAACTCGAAAATAAGTTAGCTGTAGCGCGTCAAACACAGCCTTAATGATATAAAATTATTCATTTATCAAAAGGTAATTATTAGGCATTGAATTTTAATTGCGTTGTTTAATTTAGTTAAACCAAAAGGATAAATCAAACTCTAAGCTTTAACCCAAAAAATCAAATCAAACCTGAAAAATTCAAATACATAATTATTATTTATTAGTATTTATAGCAGAAGGTACAAATATTAAACCAAAATCAATGGTAATCTAATAAAATAATAGTTATTATTACTATTTGTCATTTTTTATAATTTATATTTTTCTTTTCAAATGCTCTAACAAAATGACATTTAATATTTTGTCTATCATTTTTTATTTTTTTAAAAAGTATTGATATTTATAATAAGTTAAACAAATATTTATTTGATTCCTGATTTTTAAAAGAAATTTAATTAATAATTTATTGAAAATTAATTGTATTTTTTTGAATGGCAAATACAAGTATATACTAAACTACTCCTAAATTATTCCACCTATGTCTACAATGAGACTTGAACTCTCAACCTCAAGGAAGGAGGACAACACCAGATATCACTTGACTATATTTAGAATCCTACAAAATCATGTTTAATTAATAATTTATTGAAAATAGTTGATTAATAATTATGAGTTTAGTATAAAAATTTAATTATTTCTGTGATTCCTACGAGCTATAAGGGGCGAGTCTATAATAAAAACCACATGTTTACTAATTTTTCTATATATATATTTTTTATAGGTAAGGTATTTTTTATACAAAACTAAAGATTTTTATAGGTAAAATAGCTCTTAACTTTTTTTTAAAAAGGTTTCTAAAAATTTTTTATACTAATTTTAGATAAATTACAAAATTAAATGGGTCATGGGACCCACCTTCCTTATAGCCACCGCTATACTCCAATATTTTATAATCTAATTCAAAATAATCAAATATAATTAATAAATACAAATTTATTTTGTAAAATCTTTCATATTTTTATAACTTCCTATAATTAAATGAACAAAAGTTAAGACCTATATACATTCTTATCAAAATGCCATTCTCCCTGCCCTCGTTATAAACAAGAGTACGAATATTGAAGCTGGAGTAGTCACCCACCAGGCCACCAGCATGTCACATGGAGAATATTAATGACATTATCTAAAAAACAACAAATGTCAATTATTTGGGTGGTGGTTTACCTAATCTAGTAATCTTTGGACCCTAATCATACATGCGCTATCTACCTACTTGTATAATTTCCAATCATTTCTAGAGAAATTTAGATAGTTGTAGATAAAAAACAGAAATAATCCAGATATATTCTCTGAAAAATATCGATATGTGTAGAAAAATTAGTTGGTAAATAGGTTTTTTTTATTTGTTTTAAAATATTCGGTAAAAATAGCTTATAAACTTTTGAAAAGTAAATAAAAACTGAAAGTTAATTTTTTTTTTTAAATCTCAAAAACTATTTGAAATAACTTCCGTATTATAGATTTTTTGTTTAAATTAAAATGTCTCTAAACTCAAAAATTTTCTTTAATTCAAATAAAAGCTTTTAAAACTCTAAACAGTTGTTAAATATACCAATAATTTGAAAACATCACGTTTATTAGTTTTCATATCAGTTTATTCTTTTAAAAAGGGGAGAAAATAAAAATAAAATAAAAATGACACGTATATACACAACTCAACTACCGAAATTTCTTGAGATATCTTGTGAAAAATTATCTCATACGTGTCTCTTTAAGTTCTATGAATCATCATTAGTTTAGGTCCACCAAAGTGATTATTTGTGTTCATTAAAATGTATTAAATTAAATATGTGCTTAAATGCTAATAACTTTATATCACAACTTGAAAATGCATTAAATCAGGTTTAATGTTTAAATAAATAAATCTTGTATCAAATTATTCGATTTTTAAAGGTCCAATATATAGTCTTTATATAATCGGTTTTGTACCAATTATCACAAAACTAGTTTTTGAGTGGTATGCAATAACCCTTTACTAGAATCAGGGATGTCAAGAGGTAGGGGTGAGCATGGTGCGGTTTTTGGTCAAAACCGAATCGAAAACCGCGACTTCAGTTTTTTGAAGATTAGAAACTGCACCGTGCGGTTTTTATGGTTTTTTGCGGTTTTAGGTTGGTTTTTTTTTTTTTTGCTTGCTAAACCTCAAATAATTCAGCGAGTTATTTTGACTCAGATGAGGAGTGCTAATCATTTCTTAGGCTACTCGGAATGGACAACGCCCACTCCCGTTATTATGCCTAATAACACCTAATAATGCCAATGAACACCGCCCCCTCCCATGTTAAAGGCATCCCCGTTGCTTCCCGCTACCACCATAACATCTCTTAACGGCATTTCCTTCTTTTTCTCCTAGTAACGCGTGTGGGGCGTTGCCCACACCCACCACTCTTAGAGATGAACCAATACCACCACCTCTTGGATTGAAATCAAATTACATAACCATTCATCCAACATGTTTCTAATGTTTGAATATAATACAAATTAAACATAATATTTGTTTGATTGGTAAATACGATAATATCAGTTAACGTATTCATAAAAATGATACTATCATCACACGTATTTTTTATATTTAAATGTTAAAAAATATCATAAACATTATTTGTTATTATAAATATCACTGAATGTATACTTAAAAATATACAATTATCCTCTCATAGATAAGATAGATATTTATATTTATAAAAATTTTAATTGTAGCTTTTGGTTCTTACAAATATCAACAATATATATATATATATATATATATATATATATATATATATATATATATTTGAGGTGCGGTCGGTTTTTTGCGGTTTTTGCAAGACTAAAAACCGCACCGCACCGAGCATTTTCGATTTTTGCAAAACTAAAAACTGCACCATCGGTTTTCATTTCGGTTTATGCGTTTTTTTTGGTTTGCGGTTCGGTTTTTGCTCACCCCTATCAAGAGGGGCAAACGGGACGGTGAGTGTATCCCCCCCCCCTTTTCAAATTTCCCCGTCCCCCTGTTCCCCCATCCTCGAAATGTCCAGCTTTTTTACCCCGCCCTGCCCTCGAATATCCCTTATCACCCCCGCCCTGCCCCCGATTGATTTTGAGCTGTATTTTTTGAGCTAAAATAAAAAACATTATACCAACAATTTAAAAACATGTTTTTGTTGAATTTTGGAAGCTCTAATTCATGTTATTGTTTATATATATATATATATATATATATATATATATATATATATATATATATATATATATATATATTAACAGGGTCCCCATGGAGGTTTCGGGACGGGATTGCCCACTCCCGTCCCCGCCCCCGAAATTAAAAATGGGGTTAATCTTGCCCCCACCCCCAAATTGTTATTTATTTATTTTTTTTTTGAGAAATACCCCCAAACAGGACGGGTACCCCAAGAAAACGGGATCTCACGGGACTTTTTGACATTCCTATTCAGATTTTCAATTACGTTTCAGTATTCTTACATTTTGAAATTGTTATTGAAAACTAGTTTTGGGATAAAAAAATCATTTTTTTATCATAACTTAAAAGAATAAAATTGAATGATTAAATTTTTTTTGAAAAATAAGTGAGCACTGTAAACCTTTGTTATTATTTATTGACATGTTCCAAAACACTACAATATTGTTCTTTCTTTTTTCACAAATAGACTTGAACATATTTAGCAAAAGTACTTGATAATAGATAGTTGAAAGTTGTTAGTTGGTAATAGATAGTTGGTAGCTGAAAATTATAGTTTTTATTTGTTATATAAGTCTTTGTCAAAAATAGATGAAAACTTTTGAAATGTTTAAGGACATTTCTAAAAATTGATTAAAAAAACTCAACAATAATCTTTTTAAACACTACATGACTTTTATATATTTTTTTTGTCTAAATTGAAAGATAAACGTTTGAATGCCCAAACGAAAATAAAAGTTCAAATCTAATAACTCTCAAAAATTCACTACCAAATAAGCCCAACATATATTTTGTTGTCATTTCATAAACAAGTTCAAGCCCAATACCTCGATCAACCGAATAATTAATTATTTTACTTTGAAGCATTTAAGAATTTGAAACACATCTAAGGGTGTTTGGTATAGACAAAGCCAAGCCAATATGGTGTTATGAGTAAGTTGATACCTCTTAACCTAGCTACAAACATGGTTTTGCCTACCTCCTTTCATGTTAAGAAGTGTTATGTTATAAGATGTGGTAACAGCAACATACATGATACATCAACATAAATCAACTAATCACCTTCTTCTTCTTCTTCTTCTTCTTCTTTTCTCTCTCTCTCTCTCTCTCTCTCTCTCTCTCTCTCTCTTTCTCTCTCTCCATGTTATAATATGTTCTAACATTTCAACATCATTTCCTTAATTGATGTTATAACACCATGAATGACATGTCATGTGATAACATACCTTAACATTTTGCTGATACCTAGTACTATAAATATTTTGTCATACAACCTATCTTATGATAACAATAATAACAATAACTTTGATCATGATTATTTAATATAACTTTTTAAAAATAATCACTTATTAAATAGTTTTCCAAACAAACTATTAAATATTTAGAATTTCATAAATGAAAACAGAAGGATAAATCACTATCATTTTATTACCAATAATCATTGATTAGAAATAAAAAATGATTTTTATTTGGACAAAAAGATTGAAATGAATGGTCGTAATGTAGTGTTCATTTTTGTAGTTGGTACCATGTGACTTGGTTTTCTTGCACACACATACAAACAAATTTATATCCATTTGCAAACACAACCATTTTCCACCTTTCCACTTTAAGCACTATTTCTTGACTTTGGACGCACCCCAGCTTCTTATACATGGTAGAAAATGCTATTATTATAATATAATTTATAAGCGTTAAAACACCAATCATATTTGTTGATATTTAGGACATGGAGCCTTGTGAAAGATCGTCTTTTCCTTATTTGGTTTTAAGAGGGTTTCATTATATCCCGTGCATTCTTTCAAAAATAAAGAAAATAAACATAAAACTGTAAACTTATATATATATATATATATATATATATATATATATATATATATATATATATATATATATATATATATATATATATATATATATATATGAGGGTTCAATTGAGAAAAAAAAGTTGAGAATAGGAGAATCATTTTCAGCCAATCATTTATTTTTGCCGTAAAAACCTCCAAAGTACCGACGGAAATGGGAAAGGAATACATATGTGTTTTCCAACAAAACATGTTTCCTTAAACTATGCTAAACATTACCTTAATATATACAAAAACATAGTTTTTTCGTTTTTTTTTTTTAATTTTTAAGAAGCTATTTTTATCGAAAAATGATTTTAAATATATAAAAATTCATGATTTTTTATTCTTTACAAATAGACATCCATATTGATATAGTTTTAAGATAAAATAAAAAATTTATTTTTTTTATATTTTCAGCTATCGTTATTCATAAGTGAATAAAAATGAATCAGGTTTTTACTACAGTACATTCGTTATTCACTTATGAATAAAAACTATGATTAATTTTTTTTACAATTTAAGTATCATTCATATATGAATATAGCATATACTAAACATAATATATTCATATTTAAATATTAGACGATGCATTCACTTGTGAATATTACATAGTATATTCACTTATGATTGTTAGATGATATATTCACTTATGAATATTAGATGATATTTTTCATATGTGAATATCATATAGTATTACATGGTATATCACATGAGAATAGTAGATCGTATATTCACTTGTGAATATTAGATCGTATATTCACTTATGAATAATAGTTGGTATATTCATATGTGAATATTGCACAGTATATTCATATATGAATATTACAAGATGTTTTCAGAAATATATATAGTTTTTATATGTTATTCACATATGAATAACATACAAAATTGCATATTTGTTTTGTGTTTTAATAATCACATATTGATTCAGATGAGAAAACATATTCATATATGAATATAACGTGGTAATTTAGTTTATGCATTTCATCAAACAGTTGGAGTGCATACAAGTTAACCTTTTTAAAAATGTGATAAATATGATATTTTGACTATTTAAATCTTACAAAATAGTAGATTAGTAGAGAAATATATGAAAATTTTCAAACAAAATGATTTGATCTTTTTTTAACCTTAATTTCGATGTTTTATTTGATGATCGATGTTGAATGAATGATACGAATTGAATTTTTTTGTTGATTATCGATGATGTTGATCTAATGATGCTGGACGTATAATTAATCATAGATGTTGAAGATATACTCGTATTCAAGCAGAATTGAAGGTTGGATTGAAAGAGCAAAAAACGAATTTTTGTTGTCAACTATTGAATGGTGTTGATAAACATGTTATTGACGAAGATCGATGATTGATTAATATAGGATGACGTTGATCGATGATTTAATTGAAGAAATTTGGATGATTGTTGAAGGTTGGAGGAGAAATTTAGATGATAACGATCGATTAGAATGAATTTCAACTGTTATCTAATTCTCTACACTTACGTATTTGTGATTGAAGGCTATTATATCATATTTACAAGTTTGTCACCGTGTCTTTTTATGCTTAGATTAAATGAGTGGCTGAGAATAATTCCCCCATTCTCAACCATCTTTATTTTCTCAATTGAAGTAAGTTCAAATAAAAACAGTAAATAATGTGAGAACGTAAAAACATTATGTTTATGTTGTTATTCTGTAATGAATGTTGTATATGTGTATTGTTGAAGTAATTCTAATATGAATATTAACGTTTGATTATTCATATATTCATTAGAATGTTATTATTCTATTATAAATTTATGTATGTGCATTTTTGTAGTAAATTCTAATTTTAATTTTGACCGGTGACTATTCTTTTATTCATTGTTGAATAATGACATAAAGTCGTGGATACAAAATTCATTGCCGAATAATAACATATAAATAGTGTTTTTACGTTCTCACACTATTTACTGTTTTTATTTGAACTATCCCCTATATATATATATATATATATATATATATATATATATATATATATATAGTTAGTTAGTTAGTTAGGTTCATGTAAAACGGCCTAATTTGGTAGATAAAACAAAAAACATTTTTAAAATGCAAAATAATTGAAAATTTTTGAAAAAAAAAATTCAAATATTATTTTTCGAATTTATATTTTCCAAAAATAAAAAAATAAAAAAAAATAAAAAAAATATATTTTTTACATATTCTAGTAGAATAAATAGAATATTCTATATATCTGAGAAATCTAGTATAATATTCAAACATTCTAAAAATCAAATTAAAATATTTACAGTGTAATATTCTATTAAAATATTTCACGTATTTTAAAAAAAAGCGGTTATTTTTTTAGGTAATTAAAGTTCCAAAAATAATAATTAAAAAAAGATTTTTTAGATTTTTCCTTTGATTTTGCATTTTAAAATTATTTTTAGATTTGGTCTCACGGTCTCACAAAATTAGCATGGAAAACAAAAAACCTTAAAAATCGCAAAAACCCTAAAAATCATAAAAATACATGAAAAAAGTACTTAGAGATCACATTTTTTTTTGATTTTATATTCTTAAAAATCGCAACTTTTTATACAATTTCGGTAAAAAAAATTTTGAAAAAAAAAACAAAAAATAAAAAACTAATACTCATTTTATCTTTAAGAAAGTAATTAATGCATATTAAATGTTGAAGATTTAATTAATACTCGTTTTATCTTTAACATGTAATATGTGTTAATTACTTTATTAAAATAACTAAAATGATTGGTCCAAAATCAATCTTACATGCACGCAATATAGTTAGAACACAATAACATAACCCTATATATATATATATATATATATATATATATATATATATATATATATATATATATATATATATATATATATTAGCCGTTTATCAATGTCAAACCACAGGTTCAAATTGTTTTTTCAGAAATTAATTTTTAAAAGCATTAGCTTTTTTATGCAAAAAATTTAATACATCTAAAACAATTAATTACCAATAAGAATCATGCATAAATGAAATCAATAAAAAATTAAAATAAAAAGTTGGATTCTTTACAAATCCAGGAAACGTTTGAACTATTTTTTTCAGGTTGTTTTCATACATCACAAAAAAAAAAGTTATAATGAATGTAGAGTGCTATAATAAAAAAACCATAGGATAATGAATAGTTTATTTTCAATGAAAACTTTTGTTATGAGTCCAAGCCAAATTTGATTGCAATTTGTTGCTCATCTATACATCCGGTTTGGAATGTTAAATATGTTGTCATTTATGAAAAAAAAAGTTGAAAAGTTTCATAAAGTTAATTATATTTTGGGTAATATTATGTATTTAGTACTCTTTATTATGTATTATGAAAAAAAACAAATGGTTTTTTTAAGTATTATGAAAAATACAAATGGCAAATTTGCATAGAATCTATTATATATTATTTGGTATTCAACGATATAAATAACATGTACTTTTGAAGTGGAAGAAAAAAAAACAATTTCAAGAATATTTATAACTAACTTTATATGTAAATACGAAATGAATTTTTAAAACAAAAAAGTTTTAAACAAAATCATCATATTAGAAATTCTAAAATTAGAAATATATTTATATATATTTTCGTAAAACATTTTCCTTATGTATTGGGATATTAATGTAAATGATAATCAATCTAGCAGCGAGACATAATTAGTCTTTTTCTTTTAATTTTTATGTCTTATTGTTTTCCTTAACCACCAATTCCATGTCTCCCATATTCATTAATAACCGTAAGGCCTTCGTTAAATTTAAAAAAAAAAATCAAAATTGATATTGGATTGAGTCTAACTCCTAAAAACTCTTTATATGTGACACACAAGCTAGACACATCATCTTGTTTGACACAAAGCGTTTAAGAACTTCTAGCTTCCAGCGTTTGACAAAAAGCTCCATTTTGAACAAAAAACATTGTTTGACAATACAAGTTTCTAGCGTTTAGTTTAAAAAAAACGCTCCAAATCCAAATGCTACTGCACGTAGCGTTTAACAAAACTCTACAAGCTACAAACTATCTGTTATCCGTTACAAGCTACCTGCTCTCTCAGCTAATTTTGCCGAACACGTCCATAATAGCAACTCAATATTGATTCCTTATTGGGTTCCTGAGTTCCATATTATTTGCATTTCAATCAAAAATGCGAAGATTTCATAACCTACATTTATCAAATAAGTAATTAATCACACAATTTTGTTAATAAGTAGTTAATCATATATTATTTTATCCAAAAAAAATTGTTTAGACAGACACTTAAAGTTCAAATTATGTGTAAATTGTTACATCTTTTCATATGTATTGCAGTGCACACAACAAGTCATAACATCCGGTAAATTGGTTATAAATACAACTTCTAAAACATTGATCGGTCGACTATACATTTCTTCCATTTCTTTTCACATATATATATATATATATATATATATATATATATATATATATATATATATATATATATATATATATATATATATATATATATTGCCAATGTATTTACCATGTTCTTGCTCACAAGCCATCTTATGTGGTTGTTCACCATCATCTGTATTGAAGGCACAAATGCTTAGCATATGGGTTTTAAAAAGAAGAAAAAAAATAAGAAATAGTTATTAGCGATATGAAGCAGTGTCTCTTACAGACACATCAAGAGCTTGAACCCTTTCTTAAGTTATCATAATGCCAACCACTAAAAAACTATCAAAAATCATGGATTTGTTTTTCTTAAAGCAAATCTCAAGTTGACCTTCTATTTGTGTTGTTACCTACAAAAAGACCAATAATGTGCTGAGAAAAATAATTGGTCCAATGTGTACGTTCAATGACTCCAATATGTACCTCTAGTAGGACAAAAACCTTAAAAATTACACATATTCTTTATATAACAATAAGATTATAAATATTTCATGCAAGGTATCTCATATTTGCATAATTAACTATATACTTAATATATATTTCTAATACTTTTAGCTATAATTATGTTTAATATGAAAGAAAAGGTACTTAATATGTTTAAATTATGTTTTGTAGCTGCAAAGATTTTCTCAGGACAAAAAGAAAGCATACGAGGAGTTAGAAGCAGAAAACATTAGCTAAAATGAAGAAAAGAAGAAAGAAGACCGCAAACTACGTCGTGGTGGGTCAACCGCGATGTGGCGTTTGGAAGAATCGCGACCCTTATGTTGTTGTGGAAAACACGGGAAAAACTCGAAGACCATGTCGTGGTGGTGGTCAACCACGACGTGGTGGCCAGATTTCCACAAATATAAAATCCTGGACATTATGTCAATATTGAGAAATGCATTTGGTTCTCTGAAGTTATTTGCGACTAATAAACCTTTATAAACCCAGAGGAAGTCGAAATTCAAGAGAACTCAAGGATAGAAGAAGATTTAGAAGATATTCAGTATTGATCTAGTTAGTTTGCTTATTAAACTTATGTCTAACTTATTTTACTTAGATCTAATATGTTTTTTTGCTACAATGAGAGGCTAAACATCTTTTACTTCTATTTGGTGAAGATGAGTTTGATACTTATGTGTTGATTTCAATTATTTGATGATTATTATTGGACAAAATTGCAAAAATGGTCCATGTGGTATGCAAATTTTTGGGGTTTTAGTCCAAACAGTGACTTTTTTGGTTTCATAGTCCTTTTGGAGTGGTTTGTATGTGAAAATGGTCCCTACGAAAATTGAAATGACTATAATACCCTTGGGGTATTTATTTTTCATTTTTGTTTCATTATTCTTAAAATTTAATATTTATTTATTTATTTTAACAATTAAAAAAATAAAAAAGGTCCTCTCTCTCTCTCTCTCTCTCTCTCTCTCTCTCTCTCTCTCTCTCTCTCTCTCTCTCTCTCTCTCTCTCTCTCTCTCTCGTAGACACACTAAATAATCACCCTCTTCACCTTTTCCAACCATCCCCCAAAAACCCAAAAGCTTACTGCAAGAATCAACAGTGTGTATGTGACTACATTGGCTCCGATTCCATGGTCAAGCATTTCAGTGAACACATGGTATGCACTAGAACAAACCTAACACATGAGCACACACATCTGCAAGAAAAACCCAGATCTTTAATGCTTAAGTACAAACAAGAAAAATCCACACCAGATCTTTGATAGCAACGATTCTTCTCGTCTTTCCTCCGGCATCTCCCTGACTCCAAGAGACTTAGTAAAATTACAAGAATTTTGTCAGAGATTTGCACTTGAATTCCTTAGAACTAGATTCCTCTTCATCTTCTTCCTTATAAACCTCTTCTACACCTCTTGATATTTAAAGCTTTCAGGACTATCTTTACATGCATCTCCCTCGCTAGAAAACCGATCTACTGCTACACAACGTGCTCTGATCCCTCGTCAGAAAAACATGTTGAGTTTGAATTAAGGGGTGCTCATACCCAAATCGTATCACCTACCTGAAATCGTTTCTAGATGGGTCACGTGCTAAACAAACTGGGTCAATAGAGTCCTCGGGGGACTTTAAATCCAAACTGAATTTCCTACAGGACATGGATCCTTCGGTGGTGGGTTTTTGAAAACGACTTTAGATCTTGATGTAGGTTTCTGATAAATGTATATACGTGAAGTATGGGGTCCTCTTGTCTTGTTCTCACTGTATTATGTGTTCGATGTTGAAGGTGTTGCCACAATCGACTTGCTCACATGTTTTCCTCTTCTTTCCTCTATCGGTGTAATAACAAGAAAAGGAGAACACATATCGGGAACAACATCAACAAACGAAAGAAGGTGATGGGGCAGTGCTACCTGACGGTAGGAAGGCGGAGGCGGGCTGAGGAGGTTGTGGCAGCCTCTGGCTTGTCGGTTACGAGAGAGAGAGAGAGAGAGAGAGAGAGGTGAGACCTTTTTTATTTTTTTTAATTGTTAAAATAAATAAATAAATATTAAATTTTAAGAATAATGAAAGAATAATGAAAGAAAAATGAAAAATAAATACCCCAAGGGTATTATAGTCATTTTAATTTTCGGAGGGACCATTTTCACATACAAACCACTCCAAAAGGATTACGAAACCAAAAAAGTCACTGTTTGGACTAAAACCCCAAAAATATGCATACCACAGGGACCATTTTTGCAATTTTGTCTTATTATTGATTTACTTATGTTTGATATATATATATATATATATATATATATATATATATATATATATATATATATATATATATATATATAAACCTTAGCCTGTTTTAGTTCTAGTTTATATTGCTCACAAATCAGATTTTTTATGTTAATGGACCATATTAATTGCATGAATCTATCTCCTAATTGTTTATTACCATTAAATAGTTAGAGCTAGGATTAATCACATCTTAGTTAAAAGTAATTAAAGCTAATAACTTTAACTGTATTAGAGAGCATAATTAAGTATTAATTTATGCTTGGTTGCTTAACTTGACCATAGAAGAGTAACTAATATCATTCATAGTCTAATTGTGTTATTATCAATTTAGTGTTTAACTTAAACATGACCATTGCCTTGTCATCCATAAATTGATAGGCCCAGATATTTAACCATAATAGCTAGATAATTGGTAATTATTATGATTCATCCACTAGAAATCAACCATAGGAGAAAATGAAATCGGATCTAGACAGAAGTATTTTTTTGTAATTCTTGAAGTTGTTTTGTTTCGTTTCTTACTTGTTTGCTAGTTGATATGAAGTTATGATCTGGAAACATTAGTAACCCCCCTCCCCCCCCCCCCCCCCTAATTCATGGTTTGTTTAATAGTTTGATTTGAAGTAGCTAATTTATTAAATTAAATTCTGTTTCCTATGATCGACACTTGACTTACCTCAGTTGCACTATAAATTGACTAGATACACTGCCTATTGGTGCATAGATAGTAAAGTTTATTAGGTTATAAATTTAAAACTAAGTAGGTACTTTGTGCACGCATCAATATCATAACTCTTTTCTAAAGTTTTTTAGTTCTTGGAAAAGTAACAATACATGCAAATAACTAACATCTTCAAATTTTAAGTGAAATTTGAACGAACTTTTTATTTGAATTTTTTTGCATATATATTTGAAACACTCATTCTTAAAGTCTAAAAGAAAATTTAATGAAAGGAAAAAAAATTCTAAAACCTCCGTTAGTGGTTTATGGCAAATAATTGAGTAAATCTATATATAACGACATCCTCAAGATTAAGATATTCAAATGTGACCAGTTAATGGTTGCCAAATGAAGAAACATATTACCAGAGGAACCAACACAACTTGAAGCACAAAAAATATCCCAAAAACCTGAAACCCAAAAAAACTCAAGATGAATCAGCAAAATATGTCTTGTACGTGAACCATACTACAGGTAAATACATTCAATTATATAATTAAAAAAACCCTAACTCCCCAAATCAACCAAATCAGAATCTTGTAAATGTAAGCTCTTCATTATTATTTTTTCTTTGTTGGGATATGCTTTGGCCAAAATCAATAAGAAATCATGATAAGAAAGATAAAGAAGATGAGTGCTTGATAAGCAAAAAAACACTAACCATTCGTTAGATCAGGTGTTGGTGGATGATGTCTTCATAAACCAAAACAAAAAAAAACCGAAGATTAGATCTTTCTTTAAAAAAATTATTCAAACTTCTCCCAAAAAGGGGTGTCAATGGTGAGGGGTGTGCGGTGGTAAGATGATGACGTGATTTAGGCTTTAAGGACCCAACAGAAGGAGAGAGAGAGAGAGAGAGAGAGAGAGAGAGAGAGAGAGAGATTGTAGGTCTTCTATAGAGGTTTAGAGCGATAACCAATGGTGGTCATGAGTGGTGAGTGTCGTCAGTGAGGGAAAACAGAGGTGACAAGAGATAACTTGTCGTGGACTGAGCTCTTCATTTCCAAAGTTCGGTCGTTGCAAACTTGCAGTTAACGGTAGCTCTGGGTGGTTGAAGACGGAAGGAGGTATATCTGTAAGGTTTCTCCCGGGTGGGGGCTTGCCATTGTTGTAGCTGACAAATGTCCTCCTTTAAGTATTGGAGGGCTGCATCTGCCTCTTTCGTCTATTTAAAGTGACTCTTATCTACACACCCTTTTAGTATTTGGAAGAGTGGTATGGATTTTTCTTCCGATTTGGCTATGAACCTGCCTAGTGCGGTGAACCTCCCGTTGATTTCCTAGACCCATTTTATACTGTGTGGGATCTTGGAATTGAGGAATTCCTGAATCTTGACTTGGTTTGGTTTGATTCCCTCTTTAGTTATTCGATATCCCAGGAACTGGCCCTCTTCTACCCCGAAAGTGCATTTTCTCGGGTTGAGTTTCATCTGTGATTGTGCCAGGGTCTAGAAGGTCTATTCGACGTCTTGGAGCAACATTGCTTCGTTGCAACTTTTAATGACCATGTCGTCGACATATACTTCCACATTCTTTCTGATATGCTCTGCAAAGACTTTATCTATCAGGCGCTGGTATGTCGCACTGACGTTTTAAGCCCAAATGGCATTTTCTGGTAGCTGAACGTGCCTCGATCGATGTGGAAGGTCGTCTTTTCCTCGTCTTCCCGTCGCATCTGGACTTGGTGATAGCCTTTGTAGGCGTCAAGAAAACATTTGAGTTGGAATCCTTCCAGAGATTCGACCTTTTGGTCTATTTCTGGGAGAGGTTAATGGTCTTTTGGGCATACATTATTCAGGTCGGAATAGTCGATGCACATTCGCCACGAGCCATCGTGTCTCTGTACCATTACCGGGTTTGCTATCCATGTAGGCAACATTGCTTCCTAAAGGATACCTGCTTCCACAAGCTTTGAGACTTCGTCATTGATTGCCTTGTTTCTATCACTTGCCCGCCCCCTCCTTTTTTGCTTTATTGGAGCACTGCCTGGTATGATGTCTAGACTGTGTTCGATGATCTTTTGGTCTACTCTAGTCATATCTGCAGGCTGCCACGTGAATACCTCGGTGAAGCGCGTTAGTAGTGCAACTAGTTAAACTTTGGTTTCCGCTAATAGGTCATCTCCGATGTTTATTGCTTGTCCGAGGTGCTCGCCATGTATTACGTGCTTTTCTAGTGGATGGTCCTCTTTAGATTTCTTGGGGGTGCTAACCAGGTATGATGCTGCCATGATTTGGTGACACGTCCGCTTGTGCGGAGTGTCAGAAACAATGGTAGCTGATCCGGACCGTGTGCTGAATTTATTGTGTCGTGAATTGTTGACGGCACAACATGCAGCTCGAAGAGTGTCGGGCGCCCTAACAGTATGTTTTGTTCTGCTGGGTGGCGTATCATAGAGAATTCAATTGTTCATGTCCTATTTTCTCTCCTATTGTGGCTGACTAACGTTAGTGGGAGGTGTATTGTTCCAAGGGGCCGTAGGTTATGTCCCATGAAACCAACCATAGGTCCACCTGTTGGGGGCTTCAATTCTTCCTTTTAGGACTCCGGTAATTACTGGAAGCAATGTTCGTACAGGATATCCGTGCTACTACCATTATCTATGTAGACTTGATGGATTTGTTTGGGATGTATTCACGCGGTTATGAGGAGCAGGTCTCTGGGGTTCCAATCTTGCGGTCTCGGGTCTTCAGTGGAGAAGTTGATGTTGTTGATTTGTCGTGTCAGCACCTTGACGTTGTGGTTTGCCTCATGTCGCTCACATTTCTTGTATGGTCTGTTGATCATAAGCACTATGTACTACCAATGTTGTTTTTCTGATGTCGGCTTTTTGTTGACTAGAAAGGTAAGCGGTAGGCACCCTACACTCGTCGCAAATTTCTTGACGGTGCTGGTCGACCCAATGCTTGGCACCAGGCAGCCAAGTCTATCAGCTGACAGCCTTTCTCTGGCAGGGTCGGTGCTGTCGTTTTGTGACGGTGTAAGTCTTATATTTTTCATCATACACACATATTGTTGTTTATCGGGTTGTGTCGTATTAGGTGCACGTCCGGATGACGCCAACTGTTGTGATATGTCTTCGGCTTCACTTCGTCTCTTCGAGGGATGAGATGAGGGGCATTAGAATCACAACAAAGGAAACAAGGTCGCCAGTCTTCGTCCGAGAGGCAATCTCGGATTGAAGCTCCAACAATCTAGTTAGTTCATCTCTTAAAGAGAAGGCAAAAATATTAGGTAAGCGTTAAAAGATTTTTTTTCTCGGTCCATTCTCTTGGAGGAGAAGGGACCTTTTTATACCTGTAGTCGGGGGGATAAATCCCCGACAATATCTTTTACCTTTTCAGGAGTGGCAGGAGTATATGACCTTTGATTGGTAGATCGTCCTCAGCGAGTAGTTCCTTGTCATTGGTGCAGGGCTGCCAGGAGCAACGTTCTGAGCGCTACACATATCGCTTTGAGGGGTGGCCGGTACTATTTTGTCTTGACACTGGCTTTGGCGCTTTGACGCCAAGGAATGAATGTGGGACCGTAAGAGCGAGGACCCGGCGTTAGGCATATGCCGGTCTTTGCCTAAACCATCTATCAGACTGACGGTTCCACTATTTTTGACGTATTACTGATGGGATACATTAACAATGATTAATTAGGGTTTTATAGAAGACCATGATTTAGAAAAAGTGGAAGCTTGTCTTTAGATTTCAAAATTTGTAACAAAAAGTTGGATCGATGAAAAATATCCGATTTGAGTTAGTCTACCACATTTGAATAATTCAATATCAGCAAAACATGGAGGATTTGAATAAGTTGTTGGCAAAATATTGGGGATTTAGAAATATGGAGGATATAACGTGGATAAAACCGATTCAATTGGTTTTGACCAATCCAGTTGACTGAAAACCAGGAATGATGGTTAAACTTTGAATGATTTACTTGTTGACCGGATAGGATTAATATTTTTTTAAATGCATAAACTTATTGTAAATACTGCAATAACGTTTGTACGACTTAAAATTCAACATTTGACCAAATATATTTTATAAGGCATATATATATATATATATATATATATATATATATATACACACACACACACACACTAGGTTAAAACTCGTGGAAATCCACAGTTGATAATTTGAAATAGAATTATAATTTTCATTTTGGTTGTCTAATAAAAAAACATATCAAAGATTACAAAAAATGAACAATAATGATATTGTAATTAACATGAATAAATCAAATGCAATAAAATATTATAAATTAATTAATTAATATGATGGATGAAGTATGATTTTCGAAAAGTAAATAAAAGATGGTATAAAAACACTGTTTATAAACTTCTTTATAAACAACATTCGAAGTTTGATTTGTGAGACTACCATCCTTATCTAAAATTAATAATTTTACATCTGGGAAGAAGAGTTGTGTAGAAGTTGTTGTTGCTAGACTGTTTATCAGGTGTGTTGTTTGTTGTTATGTTCTTTCATCAAGGCAACATATTAAGCCAATTACTTCCATTGTTGAATGTTGTAGTGTTTTGGTGAGTAACAAAAGAAATAAAAACACTGAAATAGTTCAACTTTTGTGAGTTTAGTACTGATTTCCTTTGCGATTTTTGTGTTGTTGTATAATTTATCATTTTTTTTTTGTGTTTTTAAATGATTTTTAATAGGTTCATCAGTTTTAAATTTAAATATCAGATTGATACCATTAGTAATATTTCATATGTCAGTTTTAAAAATTGTATAACAAATGTAGGAAATACTTTTGAACTTAGGGGGCAATATGGTCTTTTCTGGAGTAAATGAAGTGGATAAGGGATAAATGGTTGCTTTAAAACTTGCATAACATATGTATCAAATACCTTTCAACTTATGGGCAATATGGTATTTTTTTGGAGTAAATGAAGTGTAAAAGGATAAAATGGTCATTTTAAAAATTGTATAACATATGTATCAAATACTTTTCAACTTAATGGCAATATGGTCTTTTCTGGAGTAAATGAAATGCAAAAGTGTAAAAATGTCGTTTTTAAACTTGTATAACAATATGTGTTAAGTACTTTTCAACTTAGGGGTAATATGGTATCTTTTGGATTAATTGAAGTGGAAAAGGGTACGATGGTCATTTTAGAACTTGTACAATATTTGTGAATTATAAGCACAATACAGTTATATAAGATACATATATAGCATTGAAAGTACAATAATATAATGAGTAAAAAAATATAAATCGAAAACTATATCATATACTATATTAGTTTACATTTTTTTCTATTACTTGCATGCTGCTTCCAAACACATCTGTGCATACAACAAAGTGCTACACTTTGTCCCATTTCATTGACAAAAAAGACTGTTTTACACTTTGTGGTTTGTAGTTTTACTTAATATCAGTAAATCAGTAAACGGTAAACATGAGCCTTACTGAAAATACTCACATCATATTTCTATCTATAGTGCTACAAATAAAGAATTTGACAGAATAAGCAAAAAAAAATGCATTCAAAAAAAAATATTTATTATTTTCAGAGGGCGTGAGGAAATCTGTAAACAAAAGTTACACCTTGTGTACAAAGGCAAAGAAACAAAATAACAAAAAGTGAGGAATACGAGACAAAACTAAAAACAATGAATAATATACTTGAAAACTAGTTCTGGAAATAAATTACAAAGACACCTATATCTCATATTTATAGTAAAACAAAAGCTATTTGACTACAACTCTAAAACTAAAAGAAAAACAATTAAATTAAAAACTTCCAAAGAAAAACCCACGGATCAAAATCCGATTAACCCAACAATCACCCCCTTAATCGGATTCGTCATACCACTCGTTCAAAACACTGACTGTTCCTCTTCGATTAGACCTGCTTCTTCTTTTTCCCATTTAGTACACTCGCTTTTATAGTGACCAAGCTCACCACATTTGTAACATCTAATGTGAATTTTATCCCAGGCACGTTTATTACCATCTCGACTTCTCCCAGATCCTCGACCTCTTCCCCGGTCACGTCCAAAGTCATCCTGATTTGAATATCCATTGCCACAATGCTTACAAACATGTGATTTTTCCTCACTAGCCAACAATAACCCACCTCGAGTGTCCTCCACTTTCTCGATTCCTCTTATACGCTCCTCGTATGCCTTCAATCTACCAACCGCTTCATCGAATAACATTGAATCCAACTCAAAACATTGCTCTATTGAAGCCACAATTTAAAGAAACGACTTAGGCATCGAATCTAGTAACCTTTTTACTAAATCATCTTCTTCAAGCTCATATCCAAGACTCCTTGCTTTTGACGCTAAACCGGATAATTTCATTACAAAATCATCGACCGTTTCACCCTCTTTCATACGCAAGCTTTCAAGCTCCCTTTTTAAGGTTGAAAGTCGAGCCGTTCTCACCCGATCCACTCCCAAATACCGTGCTTTCAGCCCATCCCACACTTTCTTTCGTTCGGTGTAACTCGCCATTTGCAACACCATGTCTTTGGGTATCGCTTGAAACAAAAAAGCAAGAGCTTGTTTTGACTTTTTTTGATCCAATGTTTCATCCACCTTTGGTTCGACCGTCTCCCATATGTCGTGTGCATCCATAATCGACTTGACTTTGACATCCCACACCGGATAATTCGTTGGATTCAAAACCAGAAATTGATACGTCATTGAACCTCCTTCTTTAACCAACGACATCCTTTTTTCCTTAACCCCGACTTGTTTAATCAAGCTTGTTCCGAGAGCACTCTTCCACCAAACAACAAGACAAGGTCACGACCACCTTTACCATCTTCCGTCACCCACAAAACGAACCGATTCAAAGTCACCCGCTTTAACGTCTTCCTGTTCGTTTACTCCGCGCCTCCGGTTAGTCTCTCACAATCCCGATTAAAAGAAACCGGGTTTGATTGTAATTAACCTTAAATCACAGCCCCTTCAACGAAACTGCTCTGATACCAAATGTAAACAAAAGTTGCACCTTGTGTACCAAGGCAAAGAAACAAAATAACAAAAAGTGAGGAATATGAGACAAAACTAAAAACAATGAATAATATACTTGAAAACTAGTTCTAGAATTAAATTACAAAGATACCTACATCTCATATTTATACTAAAACAAAAGCTATTTGACTACAACTCTAAAACTAAAAGAAGACCAATTAAATTAAAAACTTCCAAATAAAAACCCACAGATCAAAATCTGATTAACCCAACAAAATCAAGGTAGAGCTGTAAATTCACATAACAATAATCCAATGATCATATTTTTTTGTTTGTATTTTTTACTATTTTACTATATCACAAGTACATTTAGAACTCTTCTTTATAATTATATATTAAATTTTTGTTTTTTTATTTGGTCATAGCGGATGTTGTTGATCCTAAAAGTCGACACAAGGGCAATCTTGAGACAAAGGCTTTATTGGATTCAAAGGGTGTTAATTACACTTTAATAAGACCTTTTTATATCTATGACCCACTGAACTATAACCTTGTTGAAGAGTGCTTTTTCCATAAGTCGGTAGCAGACAGACACATCCAAATTCTTGACTCTGGTTTGCAAATAACACAACTTGGTCATGTTAAGGTTAGTAGCATATAACAATATTCAATGTTTCATTTTTACTGTCAGTATAAAATAAAAAACACATATTAAATGAAACCAATGAACATCTGTCGTGTTTTCTTTCAACCAAGGACATGCTCGAAAACAGAAAAATCGAATAAGTTAGCATAAAAGCTAAAGTTTGTTGGTATTCCTTCTAATATGCAGTAAGGACATAAAACAGAAAAATGAAACAGACATTTTGCAGATAATATGCAGTATTTAAATAATACGAATGTGTAGTTTTTAGATGTTCATGTTAAAAAAATGAGAACAAATTTTGCACATTCAAGTCAAGTAACATGTGATAACTACATAATGAACAAACCAAAAGGAATAAAAGGTAAGAAGAAAATGGGGACCAAAATTAAGAACAATGACGAATATTTTAATAGGTTAGTCTGATTGTTCAGTGATGAATAATGTTGATTATATGATGTTCAGAAACGTGAAACCAAATAACATAGTAAACAACGTTAGAGACTAAAAAAATTGAGCCAATGTACTTTCAAGACGCAAAAATGAAAAACATAATATCCCCAGAAAACCACCTTAAAAAAACAAATTTAAAAATGTAAACGGCTTAGGAGTCTATAATGTTGAAACAAAATTAACCACGAACTAAGATTGTTTGTAGAAGTAAAGTGCATTTACTTTTCTTTCTTGGATACCAAAAGAGGGATTGGTTGTTCATCTGGTGGTGACAACCGAGCATTTTTAGAAGTAGAAAAATTCTCCATTTCATCAAGATCTATGCATGTAGCATGGTTTCTTTTTAGTTATGTTGGTGTAGAAACCAACTTTGTAGGACTTGTTGCAGTTGAATTGTCCCTAGCACACGGTGTTAAATTTTCACCGGTCTGTGAAAAAGAATCCTAGAAGAAATTTTAGTTAGTTGTTATACATTATAATGAAATATTTCAAAATTATAATTTAAAAAGTAGAACCTTGACAACTTTGGTCTCTTAGGAGGCAATATCTGAAGAACTAATCATGAATGAATCAGAATTAGCAGGGTGCATTATAAGATCAAAAGAAAATGTTATTTGATTCGTATATAGTTGGGCCAATGTGGTAATATATATATATATATATATATATATATATATATATATATATATATATATATATATAATTGTTGAAAAAAACCTGTGAATTCAAATTCTTTTTCTCCAGTTCATCAATTATGTCTGAACTCTCAATCAATCTTGATATCCCATAAATATTACTTTTATTATTCACATTGTAACTTGTGATATCAATTTTAAATGCACTTTTTGTCAACCACAACTTTTAACTCCATTGGATACAAATCCAAATTAATGCCAAGCTAAAATATAAATAAATACTATTATATATTTTGTATGTAAAATATATAATGTATAACATAAAGAAGTAATTAAAAACTATAAAATAATACCTTCTTGTTCTTATCATACAATTCTTTAGCTGTGTATTTGAACAACTTCTTTGATCAAATAAGGTTAAAGTCAATGTTCATGTGTTGTCTTGAACCCGAAGTGGGATTTTAAATCTAAATAGAGTATAAATTATATTATATTACACGAAATATGATAAACATATATTGTTATTATGTAAAATAAATATGTAATACCTTGGAATAACCGAAATTTGGATATTTTTGCATTTAGGATTAGCACATTCATAAGTAACGATTTCGGCCACTTCATGAGAACCATCAACCTTATCAGTGGAAGACTCTTTTTCTTTTGCTGACTTTTTGCAGTTGCTATAAGCAAGGTAATACCAACGTATGTTTTGACGTATTCCCTTAACAGTACCAACAATAATGACTGTTTTCTCCTTGAAATTTAAATAATGCTCAATGTTAATAAATGTTAGTATGCAAAAGTGTATGTTACTTTCGTCATAACAATATACTTTGTTTCTTACTTTTTTAATATTTAAAAAAAATATGCATTAAAGTAATAACTTTAAAAATCATGTAAAGTACCTCTAAAGGTTCAAACAAATGATCAATGTTAGAAAACATATGATTTTTCAGAAAGTCATTGTGTTCCGTGTCTTGTTTTGATGCAATCATCTTGATTCCACTTTATGAAAGTTGTTGTCCATTTTCAGAAACCAATCTGTTAATTTATAACAAAAAATAATTAAATTTGATACATTATGAAAAAAATAAATCTGAAAATACAACAGAAATTATAAATGAAAGTACTTGTTTTTGTAGCTTGTAATCGTATCGATATCATTGTTTATGAACAACCTATAACATCAAAGTAGGTGGATGAAAAAGAACGACCTGCAAAAATAAATTTGATTAAGTAATTATATATAAAATTTTAGAAAATAACTGTTAAAAATAATTACAAACCATTAATAAACTTCACTCTGGCAAACTGAACAATAACAACCGGAGCAAGGCTGATATTATTAGCAAGAAAATCTGACATGTAGTATGCATTATGACCCCACAAAGTTACCTTAAGCTTAGTGTCCCTGAAACAATAAAAAAAATATTATATAACAAAAGTTAATACTAAATGAATTAACCACAAGAGTTTGACTCCAGGATGTTGTTCGAAACGATCGTATTGAAGTCAACAAAATCAAAGCCGTGTGCAGATCCAGAAAAGTTTTCACACTCTTTTACAGTTGTATCGTAGTAAACGTTAATTTTTCTTTCTGGATCAACAAACTTAAATTTTGAAGTATTTGGTGCGATGTTAGGTTTCTTGACATATATTAAACTATCTTCTTTAAGATAGTGTTTGAATTTTGGAAACCATTTTTTCACACAAGATGCATGAATTTTCCTTCCCTAAAAAAGAAACAAATAACAAATATTTATATATAATGGCTTACGAATATGAATAAATTTTTACAAAAATAATAATTGAATATATAAATCGTATACCTCCTCATCATCAAAATCATTTCTATCGAGTATGTGTCATTTGCATCAAATTTTGACTTTTGAGTCCAAAGATGTATGATCCGACCTTTAATTGTGAAATCATCCTTTATTGAGTCAATTTCCTTTATAGGAGTAATATGTTCCATTGTACCTTGCAATTAAAAAAAACCTTGAATATTTAACAAAAATGTTCAAATATAAAACGAAAAATCGAAAAGCATTGATTTATTTATTTGTCTTAATTGATAACTGCCATGTATCAAATACTTTTCAACTTAGGGGCAATATGGCCTTTCTGGAGTAAACCAAGTAGAAAAGGGTAACATGACAACTATAAAACTTGTATAACATATGTATGAAATATTTTTTTAACTTAGGGGAAATATGGTCTTTGCTGGACTAAATGAAGTGGAAAAGGGTAAAATGGCAGTTTTCAAACCTGTATAACATAAAAATGTACATCCAGTCTTATAAATAAACAAATAGCAATGTACATTCAGTTTCTTGTTTTCAAATTAAGGGCATTATTGTCTTTTTTGCAGTAAATGAAGTTGATAATGAGGTCACATTGTCTTTTAAAAATTTGTATAACGGTTGTGAGTTTTAGAATATATATATATATATATATATATATATATATATATATATATATACACACACACACACACACATACACACACACAACATTGAAAGTAAAATAATATAATGAGAAAAAAATCAAAAACTATATCATAGACTATAGCAGAAGTTTTATTATTCAGAATACATATACAAAAAAAAAACAAATAGCAATGTACATTCAGTTTATTGTTTTTGATACTATAATTATACAGAAACAACAATGAAGGGGAAATAGTCAAATACCTACTGATAACAGGTAAACTATATTGTTGCTATGACTCGAAATGAAGGCGATGGAAAGGGTAAATGAAGTTGAAAAGGGTAAAATGACAATTATAAAACTTGTATAACATATGTATGAACTACTTTTCAACTTAGGGGCAATACGGTCTTTTCTGGAGTAAATGAAGTTGAAAAGGGTAAAATGGTAGTTTTCAAACTTGTATAACATAGCAATGTACATTCAGCCTTATAAATAAACAAATAGCAATGTACATTCAGTTTTTTGTTTTCAAATTAAGGGCATTATGGTCTTTTCTGTAGTAAATGAAGTTGATAATGAGGTCACATTGTCGTTTAAAAATTTGTATAACAGTTGTGAGTTTTAGAAAATATAGTTATATATATATAGCAATGTACATTCAGAAACTTTATTATTCAGAATACATAAAAAAAATAACAATGTACATTCAGTTTATTGTTTTCGATACTATAATTGTATAGAAACAACAATGAAGGGGAAACAGTCAAATACCTACTAATAACATGTAAAGTATATTGTTGCTATGAATCGAAATGAAGGCGATGGAAATAGTAAAATACATATAGAAGCATAAAGTATATACCACAGAAAGAAAGAATGGATATACATAAAAACCTGGTTGATTATGAAGTCTAAAAAAAGAAGGCGATTGGTATACCCTGAATATAGGAAAAATAGATTGCAAACATTAAAAAAAAAATCGATGGGTATAAGCTCGATATATGAAGAACAGAAAGAAAACAATGTAGTATCCCTTACCAGACGATGAATATTCGATTTATTTGTATTGAAAGAGGAACATACTTGTTTCTGTATATACAAATATTTAAATTTAAATTACGAAGAGTTTGCCTGATTTTTTGGGATTGTTATTCGATTGACTGATTATTTGGGATTGAGATAGAGTTTAATACATATTTTCTTCCTAATTGGTTGCAGATTTTTATGGTATAATTGATAATTAAAATTTTAAATTTCAAACTTGCAGTATTTGTCCGGATTTGCAGTATTTTTGGAACGGAAGGGCAAAGTGGGAAATTCAGTTAAGACTACTGAGCGGGAAAATGAAAGGAGCAGGATGCAAGGGAGTGACACGTGTCGGTAATGGTACTGTTTTATTAGCAAAGTGATACGTTCACAACAATTATTATCCATACACAACAAATTGTGCGTGATAGAGTTGTAGAATACACTACTTTAATGCAGAACTTATTGTGTATGGAAAAAATTTGTTGTGTACAAATCACTTCTCTTAAGAGACCTGCATGATTTAGAGAGGTCTATTGTTTGGTAAGATTATTGAACGAATTGCTAAATGACAAAAATTATCATTTTAACATACTCACATAAACATTTTCAAAGAACATAATAATTTAATTCATAAATCTCTTTTAAAATACGAAGATTTGTTATAAATAAAATAAAATAAAATAAAATAAAAAACTAAATTTCAAATCCAATGAATAACTCAAATATACTTTTACATCATTTAAATCTCACTAGCACACTCGTTGCTAGCATTTGAGATGGATACACGATTGAGGTGGCGGAAGAGATACACACAAATGCATAAAGGAGGTCTCTGGTTCATCGTTTTTCTTTATTTTTCATCAGGTTCATTTGTTTTTCATCTTTTAATACCCCGTCGGTGATCAAATCTAGACCTGACAATTCGAGACATGAACACATGAATCTTTGAGTGACACGACACGACACGAATAAGTCTTGAAAGTTGAGATAAAGTTTATTTTTCTTCGTGTATTCGTATGACATGAATACACGAATCAAAAAACACGTAACATTTTCTTGTTTTCTTGCTTGCTCTCTTTCTTTCTCTATTGTTGGAAGGAATCAAAAAAATGAAGAGCCGCTCACCAAACATTGTTATTGATTGAGAAAGACGCAAACAAGGTCAACACACACCCACATACAATGATCGATTGAAAAGTAGGGAAAACGATTTGAAAAGAAAAACAAGCATCATAAGAGAAACATATTGGGAGAGAGAGAGAGAGAGAGAGAGAGAATGGATGTGTCTCTTTTAGGTTATAGCAAATAGGAGTTTTACTAGAAAATGAATGATAGAGTCTCTTCCCTTGAGTGTTTCAACATTTTCTTTAAGTAGACATAGGCAAATGAGCTTTACCAAACACTTTTAATGCTAGACATTAAAAATGTTGTTTTTTTAAAGGAACCATTAATCTTGACTTGTCAAATTGGCTCTAACTCTTTCATAAAATTAAGTATAAGACTATGCATAAATTTAAAACTAACAGAAAAACTGGGTTTTGTAAAATAAATGGAAAGCGGATTGATGAAACCGCATCGAATTAAACATAACAAATCATCAATCATATTTTGTTGTTGTCGGTATGATGAAACATTAGAACGACAAATGAGAAATATGTGAATGAGATTGAATCTCAAATCTCTATTTTTTTTTGGAATCTCAATGGATAATAATTGTTGTGAATGTATCACTTTGCGTCTCTTAATGATTCATTAATGAGTCATTTGGTTTCTACTACACAAACTTATTCTTATAGCAACATCACTCACACTATCTTGTTCACTCATATTTGTGCGCATATTTTTCCTTTCATAAGCCATTTGATGCATCGAACGATTTGAACACCTGCCGATCTTTTTGGATTTACCTAGTTATTTCTGAAAATGTCAATGTATGTTTTCAGCAACGCCACTTCTTCCTGTTCGTACCATTTTATGCATATTTGGATTGGCCTGGGAATAACACTTCAAAGGAAATTAGATTTACATCAGAGAAAGTGATAATGAAATTGAAAAGAATTGAAATGGAATAGAAGAAAATATGTGGTTTTAAAATGATATAAAAAAGGTATTTACATGTGTAAACGGAATTTCAAAATAAAAAGAATAAAAAAAGAGTGAAGGTAGAGAGAGTAAATTCATAGGTTAGTTAATAGGTAAAACCAATGGGTACGGAGTGGGAAATGAGATAGGGAAAAGAAACTGCACCCCGATTGGGACTACGTGAAAAGGGGGGGCGGGGAAAGGGTGAGGAGAGGCCATCCTTTACTCTCTCTCCTCGTGTGATTATCAATCTTTTTTTTTCTAGTTTTTTTTAATTTATTAAATTATATATATATATATATATATATATATATATATATATATATATATATTAAAATTTATGGTTTTTAATTCCCTACAAAACAAGTATAATATTTATATAAAATATTTAAAAAAAATAAAAATAAAAATAAAATTAAAGATAATGAAACATAATCATTTACTACCTTTTGGTGAATGAAATGAGATTGAAAAAACTGATCGTAATACTCTAAAAGTGAAAGATAATTATTGATTATACCGGTAACGTTAAAAAACCAAAAGATAATTCTTTATCATACCCCGTCTAATATCCTTCAATTGGCAGTATCTCGGATACGTGCCCACATCGGTACCTCGGATTCGTGCCCACAATGGTACCGGCTGTGTATCTACTCGGATTCGTGCCTAGGTCGGTACCTAAGGCCATGTACCCCGCAACGACAGCTGTGTTCGCCCTTATGGAAATTAAAAATTAATGAGCACGAACCATTTTAGAATTATTCCAACCGGAACCAATTGTGGTAAGTGGTAAGCCGTAACATACAGATCCATGTGATATTTGTAAAACAATAAAAAAACAAATTACTTTTAGAAAATTTTCTCACTTTGTTTTTACTATTTGCTCATGAAAAGCAATGGATTATGGATCCATTTAACTGAAATAGGTTTAGCCTTAATGATATTCGATAAGCATGGATTCAAATGTTATTCAGAAAATCTGAGAAAAGCTTTATGTTTAGATAAAAGGAGATTCAAATGTATTGCATCTGGTTTGACTGTTCTCTGTCTTCTTCAGATTCATGGCAGGAGGTTGAATCAACAAGCCTAAGCCTCGGAATACAACTCTCCGATCGAGCAAGTCCAGCACTATCGGTGTTCTTCGTCGTCGGACTACACGGCATAGACCTAACGGAGATCGGTGAATCCAGACTCCGCCGGAGAATCTGTTTCATGGCGGCGATTAAATGAATTGTTGGATCAGGAGGCGGACCTGATGAGATCGGCGTTCTACAGAAGTTCATGTGGCGCGCCATAGCCTCTTCAGTACTGATCAGCCTTTCGTTCCTCACGATCTCGTCTTTCACAGCTTCTCCACATAATCCGCAGATCCATTTTCCTTGATACCTTTCACGAATCCTCTCTATGTATCCCGGCGTGCACTCTTCTGTCAATCCGCAACAATCGCACTCCACAAACTCCACTTCCGTCGTCGGAGCTATCAGTTTTGTCGCCACCGGCTGCGATTCCGTTGCAGGCATCACCATCGCATCGCTCATAACAGTAGTAGACATCTCTACAGAACAGAACGACACGAATTCATTGGTAATTCATTTCAACTCAGTATTACACAAACAAAAGAGAAATTAAATTACCAAGGAAAGCAGATGAACTTCAATAAAGCTACAAATTCTCTTCGATTTGAAAAGTTTAGCTGAAAAGTAACGAAGATTCTTGTCGATTATCTCTCTTTTTCCCACATTCCATATTCAAGGTTGGATTTGTTAGGAAAAAGGAAGAAGAATCTGCAAGGCATTCTTCAGATGAATCATAATTGCAGCTGAAAGTCTGGAACAGATGATTTCTTATAACTTTGTTCTTGAATGCCGAAAAAGAATTAAAATAGGAATCCAAGTAATGAATCAAGTGAAGAACAGATACAAAGGAATTATGGTTTTGTAGGGTTAGGGAGGGGGATGAGGAGGGGAATCAATCAATGATTAAGGGTGAGGAAATGGTGGAATAGAATCCACAACAATTTACTAAGGGAAAGGAATCAAACCAAAAAATATGGAATTAAATAAAGTAATATTGTCTTATTACATATATGGGAGCCGATTACATTTACCAAAATATAAATTTATATGCTAATTAAAAACAATTTTTTTTTGTTAGTACCTAATTTAATTAAAGTAATTGATTACTTGGAATATATTTGATAATTTGATAAATAGAAATTTCAACGGCACCAAATATGAGAAGAAATAACCTCCCGCTCCCACCCAAGAATTCGCCTGTTTTTTCCTTGCCCCGACCACAACCTAGAATTTCCCCTTTTCGCGCCCCCGTTCCCAGCCTCGAATTTCATTATCACCCCCATCGCCGCTCAGGTTACCATGTGTAACACCCATATTTTCATATCAGGTACATCCCAAAATTTTCGTTTCTCACTTAAAATTTATAAATAACTTTGGTGTACACTGGCACTCTGGTATACAAGAAATTACCACAAAGATCGTACTGGCCTCAAGTACAGGATCGAGTCGGACGTCACAGTAGAAACGTAAGCCGACTTAGTGAATAATAGTTACAATAACATAATCACATAAATCACGTATATCGCAATCAAATAGTCATCACTAATATTTAACAAATAAATTACAACAATTAGTGGTATTCTCATGCTCTCTTATCGGTCTTAATAATAATCAATTTCTCAAAAATGAATTATTACTCAATAATGATCTCTCTCTCTCTCTCTTTCTCTCTCTCTCTCTCTCTCTCTCTCTATATATATATATATATATATATATATATATATATATATATATATATCATAATTTATCTCTCTCAATGTTAATAAATTTGTAACGACCCAAAATTTAGAGGTAAAAAATTCATTTTATTTCTACCAAACCACTATTTATCTTTAAGTCAACATTCAATAATTGCTTATCCAAATATTCAGAAGTACTTTTATAAGAAACAGTTATCAGAGTGCAATCGCAAAATCATCATGATGCAAAAACATGGATGGATGCGCTGCGATCAAGTCGGACTCTTCCCTTTCAAATTGGAAATACCTAAAACCATAACCATAAAAACCGTAAGCATAAAACTTAGTGAGTTCCCCAAAATACCACATACCATACATATCAACATATAATGGACCACCGCCCTACCTCGGGCCCCGCCCGACATCGAGCCTCACTCAGATTATAGACATGTCATTCATTAGGCCCCACCCAGTACACACATAATCATATAAACATATAATCATACGAACACATACGATAATCACAAAGACAATAGCATATCATATAGTCATCGACCCCACCCGACATCGGGCCTTGCCCGGTAAGAATAAAACACATATTGATAATAGCATACAATATTCTCATCAGGCCTCGCTGTAACGCCTGTGTTTCTGGGCTTGTCATTAATGTTGATGTAATAGTCTAGGTTAACCTTTGTAACCCGTTTTGAAATAATAGAAGTGTATTATTTGAGTATTATGTGTTTTGTGCTTAACTGTGTGACTTAATTGAATTAAGTATGAAAATAAGCGTCAAAATGAAATGTTAGATAAAGACGATATCTATGGATAATGTTGTATTAGTTGAAACGAGGTTTCCGAATATATAAAGAATGCCGAAATCCGAGTTATAAAGAAGAAGTTATGATCTGTCGAAGTTTTGCGACAGAACCGACACGACGCTGAATGACGTAAAATGTGAATTTGAGATAGAGCGATATTTAGCCTTAGTGATCTAAACGAATGTTGTAGAGTTCGTTAAACCGAGAGCGTGCATAAAAAGATCGTCCAAATCTGACTTCGTATAAGGAAGTTATGATTTTTCTAAGTTTCAGCTTAGCAGTATGCAGCCCGAAGTTCGATTACGAGATCGAGTGATTTCTAGCCGAAGAAATCTAAACGAAAATCGAAGATCTCATTATTAGTAGTGCAAGGATAAAAAGACAGACGAAAACGGACGTCAGATGAAGAAGTTATGAATTTATAACGGAGTTTTCCTGTCCCGGCCTACTAAAAATAAATAATAAAAATAAATAATAAAAATAAAGTCAAAATTAGTCGACAGAGTCTAAACGAAAGTTGTAGAGCGTAGTATCACCTACGTGTGGATATAAATAACGTCGAAAACGGATTTCTTATGAGGAAGATATTAATTTTTGAAGTTTTTAAATAATTAATATTTGTTTATTTAATCTTTAAATAGGATAGATATCCGAAGGAGTCATTGATCTGATCTGAACTACGCCCAGCGTACCCTAGTGCATGAACCGCCTCGGACTCGAGTGCCTCACATACGTAAGCGATGACGTTTTTCACACTACGCCTCACGTAGCTGAGCATTACGCCCAACGTAATGCGAGGGTTCAGGCCCTATAAAAAGGGTGCGGGGGCAGCCGGCCTTTTTGCTCATTTTCTCTTCTCTCTCTCTCTCTCTCTCTCTCTCTCTCTCTCTCTCTCTCCCCCCCCCCCCCCCCGTTTTACCTCATTTTTAGTGCAAGAAATATCCCGAAGCCCCGGTATTAATCCCGAGCCCCGAAGCAAGTCCCGAATCCCCGGAGATCTCGAGAAGTGCAATTCCCGGGCCGAAGCTCTGCCCGCGAGAAGCCAATTTTTGTGAAGATCTTCCAGATCTACCGAAGAATACTACTTCTACAAGCCGTAGTATTGTCCGATCATCTTCTGATCAAATGAGTCTGTAGTTACTTTCTTTTAACGCATAATTATGAAGTATTTTATATGAAATACGTGTTATGTGTATATTTTGTTGTTATATCTGTGAATGTATATTCACTTTCTTCTATCTCATAAATATGATTTATTCTCTATGAAATACGTGTTATGTGTATGTGTCTCATCTGTTGTTTGGAATATGTATTGAATGAGAATACTATACAGGTTTTAAACTATGTATAAAAATATATATTTTTATCTACTAATATGTTAGGTGGAACATGGGTAGATAGTTGATGTGTGATAAACAGATGAGAGGCCTCGGTGTTGTTGTTGATCTAGTTATCTAGCAGAGTATGGATGACGACCACAGACTCTTTCTAGACAGTCCTGTGGAACACTAGCAGGCTCATAACCTGTAGTTGTTTGTGAACGATGTGTTCATCGGTGTACTCTATCCCCCTCATGGTTGCCTTTAGGACATCTATTGTTGAGGAAACCCCTTTGTAGTAATGTACGTCCCGATGAAAATCCTAGATTAGGTCCCTGGTAATAGATGTTGTTTTAGGAACGTAAAGTGAGGATAACGGGAATGGGTAATCGGGTTATTGTTGGTTGGTGAAATTAAATATAATTATTTATTGTGGGTTGAAAAACTTATATGCTCACTAGGCTCCCAAGTCTGACCCACTCGGTTTTGTTGTATTACAGGTAGTGGCGCGAGAGCATAAGTTGGATGACTTATCAAGATCTTTTGATATTAGTCCAGTTGTTATATGTAACTATTGTATGGTCTATCTTTTGTTGTTTATGCTTTTGGTCTGTTTATCGGAACATGACATCCCAAATATTGTTATATAATGAAAATGCATCTCTTTATTAAATGCTTGGATAAACTCTATTTTATCATATTTTATTTTGGGAAAAAATTCCGCAACTCTTTTAAATCAATGGATTTACTCTGAAATTATTTTAAAAGCATAAATTAAAACAGTCTTTTCTGGCCATGTTTTTGGGGATATCACACTCTCCCGGTAAACATATAGTCCACAAAACCTATACAAGATTCATGTAGACATCTTGCATCTTAAGCATAACAATCATGGGCCGGCATTGGTGCCTTAGACCCGCTAAACATATTGATGAAACTCACCTTAATCCGCTGATGATCAAATAACTGCTCGGACCGCAAAACCGGATACCCTCGCGCCAACTAATCAATAAATACAATTTTAATCAATAATTAACCCGATACCCACAATCTGAGGTCCACTCCATAAACCAACTTCCTAAAGGGTAAAAGACCATTTTACCCTTTTCGTACCTGGTCCATAACCAAGGCCTGACCCAAAATGTATAAAAAGCCCAAAACCCAAAATGGCAATCCAAAGCCAAAATCAAAACAACAAAAAGCCCATTATGGCCCAATAACCCGATTGGGCCCTAAAAACCATCATGGAGCTACTTTCAAGAAAACCCTAAGTCTATCCAAGGCCCAACAAGGCCCAAACCTCAAAAAGCCCAAAATAACCAGCTGGAAAGTACAACACACGTACCAAAATGGTACGCCCAACGTACTCACCCTCGAAGCACAACGTACAAGTTCCCGGTGCACAAAAACAACATTATGTTGAGCATACACTTGCGTACGCCCAACGTACTCCTCCAGCCACCTTTTCACTTCAATAAGCCCTTAATCGGTTAAGACAAAGTGCCAAACTCTCAGAAATTATTCTATAAGACTACTTATCACGTAATGTTGGCAACTTTACGTGCTTGCTTGGTCAAAAGGGACTTGAAATCTTAATAAGGACTTAACAAAGGTCTTAATGCTTGAATGGACCAAAATACACCATAAAGCTTACATTTTTATGAACCTTGGGACTGAATGGAGCTAAGATCTAGCACCCATTACTTCTGGAGTAGATCAAAAACTCATCTTTATCACAAAAGACTCTAAAGTGCACAAAATACTCCATGAACTAGATCTTACATATAAGATCATCAAGAAAGAAACGTTATACCTCCAAAATGTAGATCAAGATGCAATAAGCTTGGATCCAAAAGCTTCAAGTCATCCCACACTTCTCCAAGAAGTTCCTTCTTCTTATATAAACACCAAAAAACTTGAAATGCCACAAAAAGCTCAGAAACCACTCAAATGGGGGCTAGGGTTTCGATTCTAGGGCTTAGAGGGATGGAGGCTGAAGATATTAGGGTTAGGTGATGAGATAAGGAGCTTAAATAGGGCCTAAGACACAAAAATAGGGTTTGGATCTGACTAGAGTACGCCCAACGTACTTCTGGTACGCTCAGCGTACTCCGAAGAACACCCACGATGCATCTGATTAGTACGCCCATCATACTCCAATGTATGCCTCCCATACTGGTCTTAGCACTAGTATGCCCCACGTACTCGGTTTCACCCTAAAACCACCAAAACTTCCGAAGGCCATAACTTCTTCATTCTAAGTCCGTTTCCGACGATCCATATATCCACAAAAAGGTAACAAGAAAATCTACACTTCTATCGACTCATACATGCCTTAAAACCTCTGGAACAAAAATCCAAATTCTATAAAAGCCCGAACTGACACGTTACTGAAATAACCCTTGGCTCCAAAACACAAACCGAACTTCCTGGATCATCCAAATTACCTTACTCACACCCAGATGGGTCTAATTCTCTTTTCCTCAAAGTCCCTAATCTTGATGATACTTGGTCTTTGGGTCACCACCCCGCATTAGGAAACAATTCGAAACAGGGCGTTACAAAATCTCTCTATCATGATTTATTTCTCTCGAAGTTAATCACTTTATCAATATATATATATATATATATATATATATATATATATATATATATATATATATATATATTGCAATGGAAATCAATCTCCCTATTAAGACCTATCTCTCTCAATCATAATCTATCTATCAATATGATCAATTCCTCACTCGCGATCTCGATAAAATATATCTCTCAATAATGAATAGGTCCTCAATAATTATAAATTATATAGATCTATATATAATTCACATATCGTCTATCACAGATATCATAGATATCATATATATAATTATATATATCACAAATCTAATACAGACCATTACTTAGAAATAATCTATCTTTTAATGTGATCTATCTCTCGATTATAATCTACCTCAATCAAAATTCATCTCATCAGGGATCTATATCATTAATAAGTTATCTTTCAATTAATAATCCATCTCTCAATTATGATCAATTTTTCAATCGAATATTAACCTCTCAAAATAATGAAATTTTCAAATAACATTCGATTACTCAATAATAATTAATCATATAAATCATTTAATGTGTATTATAGATAACACGTCAATGGATGTTAGAGTAGTGCTACTCACTTGGTTAGTTAGTAGATTGATTACAATTTCAGTTTCGATCCTTCGCTGCTTATTAGCTCATCACATGGTAACACCTATTCATTAAATAACAAGTTCCTTAAAACCTGTCACGACTCATTACTAGTCATTACGATGACCTCTTTGATGGGTTTTATACAAAAGAACAATCCTATGTGCTCATGAAAAACCCTAAATCTTGGATCTAGGTTACTCTATTGTACATGCAATTCATCCAAGACTTGAATACCCTATTCTAGCATACATTGAAAATGAAATCTATAACAAAACAAGTTTAGATGATACCTTTCAATAGTTGCAAGAATCCTTGATCTTCAAGAAGCTTAGTGTCACAAGTGTAACACCTCTAATGGCTCACAAATACCACATGAAAGAGGATGATAGGCTAATTTTCGAATATAGTAACTCTAGGGTTCTTGGTGTAGCCGAAAATCAAGCCCTGGGGTCCTTTATATAGTTGAGCTGCTAGGGTTTAAATCAAAACACTAATTGGATAACTTAGGCCCTAAGCAGCTTGAGAACCTTCTGGAATAAGGCCTTTTTGGACGAAATTAGAGTGGGTTTCCACTCCTAATTTCGTCCCACTTATATCCAAGAAAGTTCACAGCCCAAAACCAACTATCACACAACTGACAGTTCCAGTCCCCTTTATTTAATTAATCTCTTTTAGCCACAAAATTAATTCTTGACTAATATTAATTAAACTATATGATTTCTCATTTAATATATTATTCATATAATATATTAATAAACCATAATAACCTCTCTCTCTCTCTCCATAAATCATCCTGTCAATTTGCTTTGGTGAAGGCAACCCAAAATGACCATGCACAACCGGGTCAAGTACATACCAAATATAGTTACGAGCTTAGACACTAATCCAACAGTCTCCCACTTAGATAAGTCTAGTAACTATAAATGAAAGTACTATCCGATTAGCAATTTTAGCTCTCAAAGACGTTGTTCAACTCTGATCTTATCAGTAACTTGTCCTTTAGATAAAGGATCATATAGTCCTCCATTACAGATATCGTGCGGACAATTACATGGAACATAGTCATACTCATTGTCCAGCAGTTTGTTTCTCGATCTCTGATTCATCTGACATAGAACTTAACTGAACACATCAGTTTAGTCCTGACCGGGCCTGACACATAAGTCAAACCAAATCATCGAGGGGCCCAGGTTTCGCTTTTACTCTCTTAGGATCAAAAGAACAGATAAACTTCGACTTATATACATTTACCATTCAGTCATCAAATCATACAAAAAAATGCATTTTATAACATCAAGTTACTGATGCGTTTACACATTATCAATACACAACCAACTTGCAAACAATCAACCATATATCTAGGTTTAATCCAATGCTCAAATCTTATTCATAAGCACACATGAACATTGCAGCAAACATTTGCTATGTCTAATATGATGGGTTTTAGTCAAAAGAACATCCTATGTGCTCATGCAAACCCTAATGCTTGGATCTAGGTTTCTCTATTGTACATGCAATTCATCCAAGACTTTAAACCTAGTTCTAGCATACAACTAATCATATTAAC
This sequence comes from Lactuca serriola, assembly GCF_051521515.1. Taxonomy (NCBI): domain Eukaryota; kingdom Viridiplantae; phylum Streptophyta; class Magnoliopsida; order Asterales; family Asteraceae; genus Lactuca; species Lactuca serriola. The sequence continues at coordinate 284,242,800 of NC_136412.1, read as the reverse complement.
ATGTGAAAGGGTTTTTGATCTTACCTTGATTGTTATGTAGCAATAACAATCTCAAATCCTCCTTGTAATGAATTTAGAAAGCTTAGAGTCACAAGTGTCACTCCTCTAATGGTTCACAAACACCAAGAGCAAAAGGATGAAGAATAAGGAAAGAGGAGGCTGCCCAAGAACGTCCAAAACCCTAGAGGAACTCTTATCCACCTTTTTGAGGCTTAAGGGTACTATATATACATGTAGGCTATTAGGGTTTTCAACTAGGAAACCCTAATCTGACTGCTTAAGCCCTAAGCAGCCCATGGACTCTTTTAGAATAGCCCTTGGACAATTTCTAATGGGTTTCCCGATATGCAATCGTAGCTTTATGCGTATGACTTCAGATCCCGATATGCAATCGTAGCTTTCAAAAGCCGCTGTCAACTCTGATCTTATCAGATCCGCGTCCTTTAGATAAGGGATCATATATTCCTCCATTCTAGATATCGTATAGACTGAGACATGGATTTAAATCATTCTCTCCGTCTATGTATTGTTTCACGATTTCCGATTTACGACGACTGACAACAGACTACAACTGAACACATCAAAATAGTACCGGCTTGGCCAAGCACTTATGTGTCATCACTAAATCATTGAGGGGCCCACAGATATCACTTTCATCCCACTTTGGATAAAAGGAACGGATAAACTTTGATTCAATGCTTGCTTGCACTCACTCACCGAATCACACACAACAATATGTTTTATGACACCAAGTTACTGGTGCGTTTACATATTATCAATATGTAACCGACTTGCAAGATACAACTCACACATCTCGGTTTCAAGAATATAAGATGTTATCATCTCACCAATCACTCATGATAAAATCCATGAAGTGATCCAAGTGAGCGTGGGTTTAATCCAATGCTCAAAACATATTCATAAGCACTCATAAACGTTGCAGCAAGCATTTGCTTATGTCTAATACACTTTAGACAATCCACACACCAATTCACGATAGTCTTCATTCATACCTGCTTCCAACATATGAACGACTGTGGTCTCCTGCTTCCAACATATGAACGACTGTGGTCTGTTCGAATAATTTGATTGTTCTGAATCAATTTAATTATTCAGGAAGTCAAAACATGCAAAGTGAAACACAAGAATAATACTAATCCTATATGGCCCCAAACTCTGGGTATAAATAAAACATTTTATTTAATCACCATATTGATTACTCATTATTTGTTGTTTCGGGTAATCAACTTCTTACTTGAATTATAACAATTGTCCCATGCTCTTAGCATGCACACAATGTTTACCTACGGTCCTTACTTTGTGAAATAGATAAAATGAACACATTTCTGACCATACTCATTTCACAACTCCCAATCCTTATCATAAGTATAAGAATATCAAATTCTTGTTACTTATGCTAGATTCTAACATTTTATGCAATGATTCTTTCGTAAAGTCATAGCTCAAAATCATCAAGACTTGGCCAATCTCTATCAGAAAAAATTCTATAAATATGATGTCTCTCACTCAAAGTACATTCCTTTGAACATCTTTCTTGCATAATAGTTTCTAATCTAGATATAGTTTCTCAATATCCAACTCCCAATATGGAAACATTTCCATATTTGCCATATGACAATTCATTCTTAATAGAATCTTATCTATTCATAATAATGTCGATATGGTCCATCCAATACCATACTTCCAACTACTCACAAGCGACCAATCCTCAGCGAGCTTTGGATCGTCCTTTGATAGTTGTTTAATTATTTTAGTCAAAACCGATTCTAGTCCTTTTTCCCTCTAAATGCGCTAGACATTTGGAAAATTTTAGAATGGTCAAATATAATAGCACTAGCAATCAATCCTATACCCGAAGCGTATGGGATACGATGCATAATGTCTTACATAAAGATATGATACTATATCAATCTTCTGCCATAATATTTAATGTGCCATGTTCTCACAATTCGAACAATGCCATAACGCTATGTATCCTTGACTAAATTTATTAACATTCCACAAACTAAGCCTTTAGATTAGAAATGAAGCATAATGTTCTCTCCCTTAATTATAGCAAAACAACTATTCAACCCTTACGACTTTGCAAAGTATAACTCTTGTTTTCTATAATTGATATTGCTAACTTTCAGTACTTTCCTTACTAATAATAAAGCACAACATTTATGCTCCCACTATCATGATGATTATTATCATATAAGCATAACACTTATGCTCCCACTAGCTTTGACATGTATTTAGAAAACAACTAAACTTCCAGAAAACAATACCTATTGAATTTCTTAAGTTTATATTTCTAATACCTAATGCTTTGATAATCTTTTATCAAAGCTTCTTAATTTATACACTATCATGATGATTATTATCATATAAGCATAACACTTATGCTCCCACTAGCTTTGACATGTATTTAGAAAACAACTAAACTTCCAGAAAACAATACCTATTGAATTTCTTAAGTTTATATTTCTAATACCTAATGCTTTGATAATCTTTTATCAAAGCTTCTTAATTTATACACATTTGCCTTAGATAGCTCATATGTGTGTCTTAAACAATTCAGACTAATTGCCAAATCTCACAATTCTAATTATGGAAAGGGATACCGTAACCATAATCAAATTCGAGAATACAATTTCACAATCACTATCTTCTTAAAATCTCTCTTAGTGAAAGCATTTCCTTACAGTCATCTTCATGAAGGAGGAAATCTTATGACACTTAGATTTTAATGGTGTATGCGTTCCTATCCATGCGAATTGTCAAAACCAAAGTTGCGACAAATCCAAATTCATATGGACCGAACCTTCTCAATCTTGATCTCTTGCCTTATGGTAACACGGCTGCCCACCATGTCTTCCAAGTAGTTAAGCAGCTCACCCTTTCTTATCAATGTACTTTTCATAGAACTTACATGCATAATTAACTCAATTGGAACGACACAGAAACAAGATAGTGTCAACACGATAGGTTGTAAACCTCAAGTCGTGTGTTAGTGATGATCGATAAGGTTTATTCTTGATTAGTTCTTGAAAATTTTCAAGACCATTACGACTCCCACTGACTCCTTGACATATAAGATTCTCTTGTCAATCAAAATTTCACGACAAACAAATATTCAAGAGTTAGTGTAGCTTTTTAGCACGACTAAACATTTCACAAAATTGGTCCTAGTTGGTCTTTGTCTTACCTAAGACATCACAGCTTTCCAATTTCAAATGTGCAGTAATAAGAAAACCCTTTTTCAAATTCCACATTTGATGAATGTTATAAACCTTCTTAAGACTTGTCACTCATTGTCACAATCTTAACTCTAAGACTTGGTTTTGAAATGAAGTATGATTGACTTCTTGATTTAACCATTTCTTCAATTCTTGATTCCTCTTCTCAGACATACAATTGTACTAAGACTCAATTAGAGGATCAATTGAGATATGGTTCTTAATCATTAAGACCTATCATAAAATATAATAAAGGTACTCTCCCTTCTTCTTAGAATAGAGAAACTTTTATCTTTCTGCCTACTTGATTCTTCTTATTCGTTCTGCTATTGATTTAAACTCTTTCAAATCAACTCGGAATTACACTTAATCTTATAAGTATAATCATATCCACTAAACCTTTAGTAAGTCATGATGAATATCTTTGTCACTCTCTTGGTGGACTTGATCAACACACAACCTTGTGTACTTGATCTCCTAGTCCTTCACTTGACACTTTGTCCACGAATTAGTCTAATTTTCAAATATGAAACTTCTCATTCATCATGCAATACTTGTTGTATGATTCCAAGTTTCTATCCAATTGAAACTTGTGCGATGAGAAACTTTCTCTATTTGGTAAATTCTTGACCTTTGCACAAATAACATAATTAAGAATCAAATCCATTATTGCTAATAATAGAAACTTTCAAACATCAATTTTTCATACACCCTATTGCAAGGATAAATAAATAATATAAAAAATCAAAATTTATTTTATCGCGGAAAAAATTTGTCCTTACAATGCAATTCAATGAAAAAACTATGTCAATACATATTTCTTAGCAATCTATTCTAACTCTAAGTAGTAGCTTAAGAATCCAATCTTCAAGAAATGTGATTGAAATCCATTTCCTTACGATTAGATTCTGCTCACTTCTTTCCTTAAGTTTCCTTTCCTTTCTTCGAACCTACAAAACATCAATTGTAATCTTATCACATCATGTATCAAGAATGTAGAATAGGAACTTAAAAGAGTTAGTTAATGGATTTTACCTAAAGTAGAGCCATACGTTTTGACTCTCCCATCTCTTAGATCTCTTAGGTAAGTAGGGCAGCTTCATCTCCAATGCCCTTTCTCTTGGCAATAAAAGCAAATTGACTTCTTTGGAACAGCACACGGAACTACTTCCGACTTTTCCTTTCTCTTATGATCAAACTTTTTGATCATGGCATGCCTTTCGTTGCCATTGCCTATATCCATAGAGGTCTGGAAGGCAGATCCACCAATCAACTTTTCTTTTCCAGTCGCCAAATCATTGCGGATTCAGCATAAATAAGCATATAGGTGAGATCAATGAGGGTTACGTCGTGGTTCATCATATAGTACTCTCTTACGAACTCACTATATGAGTCAGGAAGTGACTGAAGAACCCAGTAAACAGCCAGCTCCTCACAGACAACTGATCCCAACATTCTTAACCTATCAATGTGTGACTTCATCTCTAGGATGTGTGCACACACTGACTTTCCTTCTTCATGTGTACTTGCCAAAAGGGCTTGAGTGAGTTTGAACTTTTCAATCTTTTGGACTTGTGGGTTAAGGAGAATAATAGGAGGAGGTGGAGGAAGTGAAGCATGATCTCGTGTTCCTCGATCAAATCGTGGAATATCATCTTCATGTGAAAAGCTTGTGTTGGATTAATGTCTAATTCCATAACTATAATTGGTAAGACTTGACCCGACCCGGCATGGTCCATTTGGGTTGCATGGCATCATGCACATGGATAGAATAAAATGAGAGAAATAACACTTAAGGTTTATTAATATATTATAAGTTCTAATATATTAATAAGATTATTTAATTAGTATTGATCGATAATTGATTTAGAATTTATTATGTGATCAAAAGAAGACTAATTAAATATATGGGTTGATTGTGTAAATCATCCATACTTATATAGTGGGCTAATGCTCCATGGATTATCAAGTTGGGCTCAAACCCATTGGATGCTCCATGGATGCTCCATGGTGTATTTGAACCCATGGATCCATGGAAATGGATAGCCATGACAATTAGGGTTTACCCTAATTGTAACACACTATATAATCATCTCTTTCTTGGGAAAATTAGCGACTATGATATGCATGGAGGGCAAGCCGATTCTTGAAGTGTTCTAATTTCTCTCTAAGTTATTCCAAGTGCTTATGGTGTTGTGTGAACCATTTGAGGTGTCACACTTGGGGTACTAGGCACTCAAGCTTCATGAAGACAAGCACCAACAAAAGGTATGTTACTCTAACTTGTGTTATTCAAAGTTTTGTATGCTAGAATAAAACAATACCTTGGAAAGATGATATTTGCATGTATAATAGAGAAAACATAGATCCAAGGTATTTAGGGTTGCATGTACACTTAGGAGTGTTAGATTGCTCAAAACCCAACAGCTTGTTCCACAGGATTTGGGAAGACCATAGTTGTCATACTTTGACATCTACAAACGGGAGAATAATTAAATTCAAGTTAGTTAATTGATCGAGTCCTTAATAAATCACCCAAATGTGATATTAAGGCTAGGACCCAACACAATACTCTACAACCTAGAAAAGGGATGTCGTAATCTAGTTGCAGAATATTTGAAGGTAAGTGAATGACGATTCACTAATTTCCACCATGAAAAACGAAAAAGAAATTTAAGTTTTAAATCTATTGAAAATTCCTAGATCTTTTGAGATTCATTGAACTTTTCAATGGCATGTTTAAATCTCGATATGCCCCTCTAGTTTGTGACTAGGATACCGAGGATCACAAAGCGGGTGTGAATAACCATGCAAACTTACACGGTGTCCCCACATGTTACAGTCATGTATTCGATGTGCCGGTTAACCACACACGCTCCACCGAACTATGAAAAACATTGATTCGCCCTTTGCTACCTTTGCTTAGAACCATTTAGTGTGCCGATTAACCACACACGCTTCATTAACGTCTTCGCAAGGGCACAAAGGTACAAAGTGTAATTTCATGGAATTGCATCAATTCACTTTTGCCTAAAGTAACTAAGATTGGGAATTTGTAAAAGCATTTAGTTACTTTTGTACTTCATTATACTTATAATGGAAGGTTTCTGTCCTATCCTACCCGTTCGGCTAACGACCCTCCACTAGTCAAGAGTGCGGTGGGTAAGAGTGGATACCCATTCAATCGCCGTTTTATAGGCAAATTCCTTAAACACCCCTTATAGACCAGCTTCATGAATGAGGCCTAGTAACGGTAAGACTGACTGTTTACTCATACATATATAATACTAGACTTTTAATGTTATATATAGTATAGGGTGTATTTTACAATTTTAAAATGCTAGGTGTTCTAATTTAATAAATTATACTTTTAATTTAATTAAATGTAAACCAAAAATTTTATGGGTTTATTAAATCTCTTTTAATTATACACCTTAATTAATTAATAAAACCATAAGGGTGTGATTTGAACTTTTTCAAAACAATACTAGGGTTTTAGAATTTAACATTTCTAAATTAACCTTTTAATCAACTTTTAAATTCCAAAACTTGAGGGCAAGTTTGAAACATTTCAAAACATTAGGGGTTAACTTATTTAAATTTCAAAACCAAAACTTTTAAGTTCTAATTTAAACTATAAAACCTAAAGGGATTAATTTGAAACTTTTCCAAACTTTGTCAAGAATATTCTAGATCACATAATTCAAATAAGGCAATTAAAAATTAATTAGTGGTTATCTAATTAGATCTAATTCAAATTCTTGCAAGATAATGATCAAATAATTCATATAATTTAACATTTATCAAATAAGGTAACAATTATCTAATTAGATGACCAAAATCTTTTATTTTGACAAAGATAATCATAAGGAATCAATAAAATTCGAATTTTATTAATTTTAAACAATTATGGCAATTATCCTAATTCAAAATAGGTAAAAATCCCGAAAATCCGCCTGTCTGACAGCTAAACTCGCCGAGTCCCCTTATGGACTCGCCGAGTTCACCCTACTCGACGAGTCCACATTGGAACTCGACGAGTTTGTCAGGCAGATGGCCAAAAACTCTATCTTGCAACATGAATGAATGTACTAGGCATCAATACAATAGAAACCAATCAAGGCTCTGATACCACTGATGAGTTTTAGCCTAAAGAACATCCTATGTGCTCATGCAAACCCTAATGCTTGGATCTAGATTTCTCTATTGTACATGCAATTCATCCAAGACTTTAACCCTAGTTCTAGCATACAACTAATCATATTAACATGTGAAAGGGTTTTTGATCTTACCTTGATTGTTATGTAGCAATAAAAATCTCAAATCCTCCTTGTAATGACTTTAGAAAGCTTAGAGTCACAAGTGTCACTCCTCTAATGGTTCACAAACACCAAGAGCAAGAGGATGAAGAATAAGGAGAGAGGAGGCTGCCTAAGAACATCTAAAACCCTACAGGAACTCTTATCCACGTTTTTGAGGCTTAAGGGTACTATATATACATGTAGGCTATTAGGGTTTTCAACTAGGAAACCCTAATCTGACTGCTTAAGCCCTAAGCAGCCCATGGACTCTTTTAGAATAGCCCTTGGACGATTTCTAATGGGTTTCCCCATAGAATTTGTCCAACCTATTATTCCAAGGTGATCCATAGCCCAAATGCAATTATCTTATAATTACAGTTCCAGTCCCTTAAGTTTAATTAATCTCTTTTAGTCACAAAATTAATTATTAATTAATTCTTGACTAATATTAATTAAACAATATGATTTCTCCTTTAATATATTATTCTCATAATATATTAATAAATCATAATTAATTTTCTCTCTCCATAATTCATCCTATCAAGTTGCTTTGGTGAAGGCAACCCAAATGTACCATGCACCATCGGGTCAAGTACATACCAAAATAGTTATGGACTTAGACACTAATCCAACATAATACACTTTAGACAATCTACAAAACAATTCATGACAATCTTCTTTCATACCTACTCCCAAAGTATGAGTGACTGTGGAACGTTCAAATAATCTTATTATTCAGGAAGTCAAAACATGTAAAGTGAAACAATAGGTAAACAATCAACATAAGATAGTAACTTTACTTATAAATAATACTCCTTTATTTAATCATCAAATGCCAATTACATTTATCTATTACACGTTTCAAAACTATCTAATCTAAACTAATATTGTCCTTCAGCCCGATGCTCCTAGTGTGCTACAAGTGCTTAACCCTACTCAGTCCCTTCGTAAGGGGATCTGATGGGTTATTCTCCAATGATACCCTATTTATTACGAGGAGTTCCTCTTCCATACAATGTTGAATAAAATGATATTTCTTGTTGATATGTCGAGATCTGCCATGATCCCTCGGTTCCTTGGTCAAGGCAACCGGTCCTTTATTATCACGGAAAATTTCCATGGGCTCCTTTCTGGCTGGCACAACTCCAAGGACTCCAATGAAGTTCTTCAACCATATCGCCTCCTTTGACGCTTCACTCGCCGTTATGTACTCTGATTTGCACGTTGAATCAGGTGCGGTCTCTTGCATGGAACTTTTCCAAGTCACCGCTCCTCCATTTAGGGTAAAGACCCAGCCCGACTGCGAACGGTAGTTGTCCCTGTCGGTCTGAAAACTGACGTCACCCTTAATTCATCACTCCCACCGAGGACTAGAAACCATTCCTTTGTCCTCCAAAGGTACTTTAGAATATTCTTGACTATGGTCCAATGTGCTTTGCCAGGGTTCCCTTGATATCTGCTGACCATGCTCAAAGCGAAGGCCACATCAGGGCGAGTACAATTCATCGCATACATGATCGAGCCAACTATGGAAGCGTAAGGTACTCGAATCATCTCTGCTATCTCGACTTCGGTACTCGGGCTTTGAATCTTACTTAACTTAGCATTACTTTGGATTGGTAACTCCCCTTTCTTGGAATTCTCCATACTAAAACGTTTTAGTACCTTGTCCAACTAAGTATTTTGAATAAGTCCTATTAGCCTTTTATTCTTGTTTCTCACTATCCTTATTCCCAAAATATAGGCAACCTCTCCGAGGTCCTTCATAGCGAAACACTTCCCAAGCCAGGACTTCACTTCCTGCAGGGTCGTGATGTCATTTCCTATGAGTAGTATGTCATCGACATACAATACGAGGAAGCAAACTATACTCCCACTGGCTTTGACATATACACATGATTCATCCTCGCTTCGCAGAAAACCAAACTCTTTGACTTTCTCATCGAAACAAAGATTCCATCAGCGAGATGCTTGTTTTAGTCCATAAATGGACTTCTTAAGCTTACACACTCTATTGGGGTGCTTCGCATCGACAAAACCCTCTCGCTGACTCATGTAAACATCCTCAACTAACTTTTCGTTAAGGAAAGCGGTTTTGACATCCATCTGCCATATCTCATAGTCATGAAATGCAGCAATGGCTAGCATCACCCTAATAGACTTTATCTTCCTAACCGGTGAGAAGGTTTCATCATAGTCAACTCCAGGAGTTTGAGCAAAGCCCTTCGCAACCAATCATGACTTATAGGTGTGCACCTTCACATCCATGTCAGTCTTCTTCTTGAAGATCCACTTGCACCCGACCGTCTTACGAACTGGCACATTGTCAATCAAATTCCAAACTTGGTTGTCATATATGGACTGAATCTCGTTGTCCATAGCCTCTTTCCATTTTGCAGACTCCGGGCCTGCAATGGCTTCCTTGTAGCTATTAGGTTCATCCAAATTTATTAGTGTACTATCAGTAATAAACGTATCACCCTCACTTGTTATATGAAAACCATACAACACAGGCGGAACACTAACTCTAATGGAACGTCTAAAAGGTAAGGATTCGTCAATCGATTCAACCGGAGTTTCCTCCTCGGGTTGAGTGCCTGCATCATAGGTTCCTTCATCATTCGACTCTTGAAGCTCTTCAAGATCTATTAGCCTCCCACTGTCCCCTTGGCTTATGAGTTCTCGCTCTCAGAAAACCCCTCTCCTCGCAACAAAGACAACATTGTCATTCGGTCTATAGAAGAGATATCCAAAGGACTTATGCAGATAGCCGATGAAAATACATCACTCACTTCGAGGTTCGATCTCGTCGTGAGTCTCTCGTCTTACGAAATCTTCGCAACCCCAAACCTTGATATGTGCCAACGAGGGAGCTTTCCCTGTCCACATCTCGTGAGGTGTTTTGGCAACCTTCTTTGTAGGGACTAAGTTAAGGATATGGGCCGCAGTCTTTAAGGCATACCCCCAAAAAGAGATAGGTAGTGAAGCATGACTCATCATGAAACGATCCATGTATAGCAAGGTTCAATTACACCTCTCAACCACACCATTCAACTGGGGTGTCCGAGGCAGCGTCAATTATGAAACGATTCCGCATTCCTTGAGGTAGTCTTGGAATTCAAGACTAAGGTACTCTCTACCTCAATCGGATCGAAGCATCTTGATTTTCCTGCCTAGCTGATTCTCCACTTCCATATTAAACTCTTTGAACTTTTCAAAGGTTGCTGACTTGTACTTGATTAAGTAGATATAACCGTATCTTCTATACTCATCGATGAAAGTCACATAGAAGCGGCTCGCATCCCTTGTGGTGGATCTAAAAGGTCCACACACATCGGTGTGTATGAGATCCAATAAACCCTCACCCCTCTCACAAGTACCAGTGAAGGGTGACTTGGTCATCTTTCCAAGCAAACAAGACTTGCACACGTCATCGTCCCTAAGGTCGAATGTCTCCAACACTCCATCCTTTTTTAGTTGGGCTATGCGCTTCTTGTTGACATGTCTAAGACGAAAATGCCACAAGCATGCTTTGTCCAAACTATTGGAAGATTCGATATGCAACACATCATTTCCTAAGTTGTCTATAAACATCACAGTTTCATATATTCCATTACTAGGCAATGCTTCAAAATTGAAAACACAATTAAGATAAACATTAATAGAACCCTTTTCATTATCAAATGAATTTATAAATCCTTGTCTATACAAACCATGAAAAGAAATGATGCTTCTTGCGATTTATGGTGAATAGCAACAATTATTCAAATCTAGTCCTAATCTATTAATAAGCACTAAAGAGTAAACTCTAATCTTGGTGACATGCAACGATCTTATGTTCCCCATGATCAAGTTTATCTTCCCATGCTCCACATCCCTATTTATTCTTAGGCCTTGCAAGTCAGAACAAATGTGAAAACCACATCCTGTATCAAGTAACCAAGAAATAACATGTAATGAATCATTAGACTGAATAGTATAAATACATGCGAAGGACAGGTTGATCTTTCCATCCTTGATGTCTTGCAGATATTTTGAGCAACTTCGTTTCCAATTCCCTTTCTCATGGAAATAGTAGCACTCTACATCCTTTGGGTTGGAGGTGGGTCCAACAGAACCAACCTTGGTTCCACTAGAAGAGGTCATCATGGGAATTTCCCTAAAGGTAGCTCTTTGAGGGAGCCTTCCTCTTCTTACCCTTTCCTTGGCTAGTAGCCAAGACGGGGGTAGCAATATGAGTAGGAGTTTGTGCAATGGACTTGTCCTTGAGGTTGCTCTCAGCAGTCCTCAATAGACCTTGAAGCTTGCTCAACGTGACCTCCTCTTTGTTCATGTGGTAGGTCATGCGAAACTGATTGAAGCAAGGTGGCAGTGAATGAAGGATAATGTCAATTGCCAAATCTTCATAGGAGTTAACATTTAACTTCAGAAGGAGGTCAACGTACCTCTGCATCTTCTGCAGATGAGCAGTGACATACTCTCTGTCTCTCATCTTGGTCGTGATCATCGAAGTGATGATCTCGTACCTCTCCTGCCTCGCACTTTGGTGATACCTTTCAACCAAGTCTTGATGCATTTCATAGGGTTAGAAGTCCTCATAAGACTTTTGGAGTTCAGCAGTCATGGTCACTAGCATGATGCAATGGACTTTCGTGGCATCACGCTCATGGGCCTCAAAGGCAGCGATCTCTTCGGGAGTGGCAGTGTTCATGTCCACCTCTTTCAGCTCCTTGTCGAGGACATACTCCTTGTCCTCGTAACAGGTGACCATTCTTATGTTATGGATCCAATCATTAAAATTGTTTCCGTCGAAGATCACCCTCCCACACAAATTCATGAGTGAGAATGAGTCGGAAGCGTTGTTTTTCAAGTTCGACATCTAAAAGAGACAAAGTTTGATTAGATAAGAATCCCCAATTAAACACCCAAATGAGAAATTAGGGCTAGGATCCAACAACATTATTTTCAATTTATAAGAGGGATGCCGTAATCTAAACAACAAATAATTTGAAGGTAAGTGAATGACAATTCACTAATTTCCACCATGAAAAACAAAAGCGAATTAAGTTTTAAATGTATTGAAAACTCCTAGATCTTTTAAGATTCATTGAACTTTTCAATGGCATGTTTAAATCTTGATATGCCCCTCAATTTTGTGACTGGGATGCTGAGGATCACAAACAGGGTATGAATAACCATGCAAATATACATGGTGCCCCCAATGTTACAGTCACCTAATCGACGTGTCGGTTAACCACACATTCTCCATCGATCTATGACAAACATCGAGTCACCCTTTGCCACCTTTGCTTAGAACCAAATTAGTGTGTCGGTTAACCACACACGCTCCACTAATGTCTTAGCAAGGGTACAAAGTGTAATTTCATGGAATAGCATCAAATTCATATTTTGCCTAAAGTAACTAAGATTGGGGATTTTTTATAAAACATTTAGTTACTTTATAAGTCATTATACTTTTAATGATAAAAGGGTTGTCCTATCCTACCCTTTCGGCTAACGACCCTCCACCAATCAAGGGAGCGGTGGGTGAGAGTGGACACCCTTTAAACGACCATTTTATAGGCCATAACCTTATACCCCCTTATAGATCGGCTTCGTGAATGAGGCCTACTAACGGTAAGACTAGAATTTAAGTTATACATATATAATAATTATTCTTATAATATTATAATAGTATATGGTGAAATTTAAACTTGTAAAATTCTAGGGTTTGGAATTTAATAATTTCAAAATTAAACTTTTAATCCAAAAATTAAATTCCAAAACTTGAGGGAAAGTTTTGAAATATTTCAAAACTATCTAGATCAAAATTGAAATAAATAGTTAAACAATTAATTATGGCAATTATCTAATTTTTGACGTAATTCAATTTCATGCAAGATAATGATCAAATAATCCAAATAATTAACATTTATCATATAAGGAAGTAATTTTTCAATTAATTTGAAATTATCTTTTATTTTGGCAAGGATAATCTCCCAATATCAATAAAATTCGTATTTTATTAATTAAAAACGATTTGGTAATTATCCCACAACAAAATAGGCATAAAATCCCGAAAATCCCTTTGTCTGACAGCCCGACTCGCCAAGTCCCCTAATGGACTTGTCGAGTTCATCCTACTCGTCGAGCCCACTGTGGGACTCGACGAGTCTGTCAAGAAGATGACCAAAAATTCGATTTTTCAAGCATGAATGAAACACAAAGCATCAAATACAACAGAAACCAATCATGGCTCTGATACCACTGATGCGTTTTATACAAAAGAACAATCCTATGTGCTCATGCAAAACCCTAAAGCTTGGATCTAGGTTTCCCTATTGTACATGCAATTCATCCAAGACTTGAATACCCTATTCTAGCATACATTGAAAACGAAATATGTAACAAAACAAGTTTAGTTGATACCTTTCAATAGTTGCAAGAATTCTTGATCTTCAAGAAGCTTAGTGTCACAAGTGTAACACCTCTAATGGCTCACAAACACCACAAGCAAGAGGATGATCTAGAAGAGAGAAAGAGATAGGCTATTTTTCAGCTATAGTAACTCTAGGGTTCTTGGTGTAGCCGAAACTGAAGCCCTGGAGTCCTTTATATAGCTGAGCTGCTAGGGTTTCAGTCAAAACCCTAATTGGATGACTTAGGCCCTAAGCAGCTTGAGAACCTTCTAGAGTAAGGCCTTCTTGGACGAAATTAGAGTGCTCTTCCACTCCTAATTTTGTCCCCCTTATATCTAAGAAATTTCACTGCCCAAAACCAACTATCACACAATTGACAATTCCAGTACCCTTTATTTAGTTAATCTCTTTTAGCCACAAAATTAATTCTTGACTAATATTAATTAAACTATATGATTTCTCCTTTAATATTTTATTCATATGATATATTAATAAACTATAATAACCTCTCTCTCTCTCTCTCTCTCTCCATAAATCATCCTGTCAAGTTGCTTTGGTGAAGGCAACCCAAAAGGACCATGCACAACTGGGTCAAGTACATACCAAATATAGTTACGGGCTTAGACACTAATCAAACACTCTTGTCATAATAATAATTAAATCTTATATTATAATCACAATAGGCTTAAATCGTAAGCCATTATTTAATTCTCTCTTAATAGGTATTTCTCAAATATTTGTTTTATAACCCTTACAGTCTCAACTAAATCTTTAGTTGTGAGATTTGGTCACAATATCACTAACGGGTACGTAATAGCGCCATATCACGGAAACCGATAACATATACTCTGGTCTGTCATCTCTCAATGTCGGTCACATCATAATTACAAATTAATGGAGGTAAAAGATACCTCAACGGATCTCATACTTGAACCTATATATCCCGTATAACAGTATATCTCCTCTGTGACAATCTATCCAGAGCGATTCCCGAGCAGTATCTCCGATCACACATGCCAAAACCTCTCAGAATGATACAAGACTCATGTATTTATACTCTGCAATATGCCACATTGTAACACCCCGATTCTCAGGTATTGACAGTATGACTTTAAATTTCAAGTTTCAAGGTTTACTCGACGAGTGGATGTCCTGACTCGTCGAGTAGGAGCGGGATTGGGCCACGTATTTAAGTGACCAACTCGCCGAGTTGGAAGAGTGACTCAATGAGTTGGAGTTGGAGGGTGAAACCCTAATCCCCGGGGATTTGAAGGTATCAAGTCATCACCTTGAGCTTCTTCTAGCTAGATCCCTTTTTTATTTGAGCTTCGGGACTATTTTCGTCTTTTGGTATGGTATTTCGAGTGATGAACCAAGATCCGAAGTTGCAACTTCAGATCTAGGCTCATCTTGGCTCTTATCATCATAAAGTCTTAGTTTTTATCATGTTGGTGAAGCTTTTTTTCCTAGACCCTCTTTTTTAGCTTGATTTAAGTCATTAGCACCTTGCATGCATGCAAAGTTTGCAACTTTATGTGATAAACATGCCCTAGGAGCTTGGATCTACAGTATGGAGCCTTAGTCTGGCTTAAAAAGCATCTGTATGGATGAAGTACCAAAGGGACTCGGCGAGTGGCATGGTCGACTCGGTGAGTCCGATGAAGATTGTCGTAGACTCAGCGAGTCAGTAGAGTGACTCAGCGAGTCCGATGAAGATTAACTTAGGCTCGACGTGTCAGACGAGTGACTCGGCGAGTTGGAAAGTATTGCAAGGAACTTGGGGAGTAGATAAGGGTACTCGACGAGTTAAGGTCAACATGGACTGTTGACCGTGATAGTTGACTTTGACTTTGACCTAGGGTTGACCAGTTGACTTCTTAGGGTGTTTTGGTAAGTTGAATATTGATAGAAAAGGACATTGGTGAATATAGGTGTTGGACTTAGAGCTACATCTAGAGGAGTTTGAAACTACCTTCCGAGCTACTTGTGAGGTGAGTTACCTCACTATACTAACAGGTCTAAGGCACCAAGGCCGACCCAATGAATATGTTATCCTATCGGTAGTATCATGATTGAGTATGAGTTAGTTTTCATGCTAGTTGTTATGCCAGATTGGTAGATCTGTAGGACTACCTGTGTTATTATCTGATTATATGTATGCTTAGTGGATATGATATCCTAGCAGTTGGTAGTATGTGAGTATGAGTTAGTGTTGCATGCTAGTTGCTATGACAGTTAGGTAGATCTATAGGACTACCTGTAGTATTATGTGATTATCTGTATGTGCATCAGTTGTGTTATATGTCGACATATTATGTGGGATGGGTTGAGGTGATACTGCTTTGTGTGGTAACAAACAAACTCGGGAGCATTCCAGATACGAGCTAAGGGAGACTCGTATTGTATGCTCGGTGGCAAACCAGATGTGAGCTGTGGGCCTGGAAGGCAATCTAGACTCACACTGTGGGCCCAGGGGGTAATCCAGTCTGTAAAGCTATGGACCCAGTATATGTTGTTAATTGTATATGTATTATGTGTAGTGTATCGGTATTTTGGGGAAACTCATTAAGCTTTCGGGCTCACAGTTTCAGTTTATTGTTTCAGGTACGTCAAGGGACCGCGGCAAGGTGAAGGCATGATCGTACAGCTCCTCATGATTTGTTTATGTTTCTGGGAGAACTCTGATATTATACATTTTGAAAACAAATCTGTAATAACTATTGATTTTAAATGTTTTGAAAAGTTTTAAATTGGCTTGAATTTTATGGGCGTTACAAGTTGGTATCAGAGCCTTGGTTTGAGTGAATTGGAGGAACACTGGTGTGAATCCAGTCTCAAATCAAGGAAAGATTTTCAAAATAATTTTTAAATGGCTTTCAAAATAAGTAAAAGAGGATGTGAAGTGTACGATCAGCCAGAGCCAGTATGTAGACCCCAAAATACCATACAAGTTATTTGATATTATGTGATATGTTAGAACAACATGCTAGTAATAAGATAGGGATCCTCATGAATTGTTTGATATAATTACCTGATCTTTGATGCCTTATCTTATGTAGAGTACCTCAATTGATTGTTTGTGACTCTTTTCACGTGTGAACTAACTATTGGGTGCATACTCTAAGTCACATGCTACATGATTTAAATGGTCTTAGGGTAAGGGATTTGGTCCTGCGGCGCAACTCTTGTCTGAGTCCAACCCTTGTGGGATTAAATCTTTTAGTCTAATATTGTTTACGCCATACGGTATATGATTGTATTAATGCAATAGTTAACTAGCACCAATGGAGGGTCGTGTGGCAGTTGGTGGATGGGTGGGTAATGAGAGGCTGGGAGGCCAGTTATGAGATATTTAGCATTCCTCTAGGAGTGAGGATTTATCACTCGCTATATATATGTATATTGTAGGGTGTTGTTGTGATACTTGAGACAAATATGGGTAGGTTTGGAAGGTAGTATGGACCTGTACTACTGAAAGCATATAACCCATACACGTATCAAGGAAGTCAAAACCCCTAGGGGTTGGTTGGGAGTAGGTTCCCCATCATGTATGTAGATTATCTGATATCTTCCTGGTATATGTTCAGTATGGTGATGGCGAATCGATTTGAGGTGGGATCTGGATCAAGATCGGTAGCTTGTGGCCAAGATAGGCCGATATTGTCCGTCGATCAGATACGGGAGATGATTTCCATGGAGGTTTCTCAGATTTTGCGAGAAGAATTGTTCGGTGTCGTGGACCGGGTCACCGCCAGGGTGATCGCCAGTGGTGGGGCATAACTAGGAAAGAGGAGGAGGGACTTTTCAGCAAAGGAGGAAGAGTTGGAGATAGCTAACCTATGTACTGGAAGTCAGGAGGGTCAGGAGGTGTGTGGCAAGTGTGGGGGAACCCACATATTTGCTTATCACAAATTCAGGTGCTACAAGTGCGGGGAGAGAGGGCATGTGCAACGGGATTGCAAGAAGGATTAGATATGCTTTCACTGTCACCAGCCAAGTCATTTCAGGTACAGCTGTCCTGCGTTAAGGACAGAAGGAATTCAGATTCCAGCGGTCATCGTTCCTCAGGAGGTCAAGGTCGAGCCACAAGAAGTCTATGGTATGTAACTGGAAAACCCCATTCTGTAATAATATTTTGGTCAAATCGTCCGTGATCGGTAATTATTTTGTCTTGGAATATTGTTGAATATGGATAAGCAGTAATTTTGGGTTAGTTGCATGTTCTGTCTTATCTATGTGTTGCGGAGTTTCATGAGTTGTTAGGCCATTGGAGGTGTCAGGAGAAATTTATTATCAAAGGATTGTAGGAGATTAGAGTTCAGGGATTCATTAGAAGAAGGGAGGTAGAGTGATTAATTAGAATTTTATCATCTATGGAAAGGGTTGTGCCTTTTAGTTTTTCGAGTTCGAAGGAGTGAGCAGGCTTGTGACCCCAGAATCAGGATGTATTCCAGCTCGGGTCAGTTGGTTGCAGGGATTGGCGATATTATTTCAGTTTCGTTGAGTGCACCTGGGTCGATGTGTCAGTGAGGTCGATTTGCCCTGGATCTCTTATAATAGGCGATAAGGATTGATTGTGAAGCCTATTTCACTTTTGGGATTATAGACTCTGTTTTGGGAGTGGCTGGTAGCCCAGTTTAGGGCAGGGGTTGCTTCAGCTGTTGGAGTTCAGCTATGGACGTTTGAGCGAGTGAGGTAGTAGGGGTGTGAACCCTGAATGGAATGATCTCTAGAGCATGAGAGCGGGATACTTGTTTGGAGCACCTTTGGAAAAGGGGTATTATGTGGGAAGTCTGCGAATAGAGTCCCGTGGAAGGGTTATTCAGCATTGTCAGGAATCAGTGGTTTTAGCAACCGTTTGTGATTGGCGAATGGAAGAGACAAGGGAAGTGGTTCGTTGCCGAGTTATTAGTTGGAGCATTTACCTTTTGGTCTTCAGGACATGTGTGTGGGGTCATTCAAGCATTAGTGGTTGTCGGTTTCACTGGGATTCAGGAAGTGTTCATTTGGTTATTAGAAGTGTGTGATCAATTGGGAAAGTGTTGGTTGTCATCGGATCAATCATGGGGAAGTGAGAAGGGTTGGGAATTCTCCAATGTCCATGTATTGTGAAGACTTAGTCGAATCTAAGTGGGGGAGAATCGTCTCGGGATACAGAAGCAGGAGCGGTATTGAAAATGGGGTAAGCCTCGCATCGTTGTCAGGAAGGAAGACAACCCAAGTGGTTGTTTGGTTTGAGTATTGTGTAAGTTGGGAGTTCGGTAAAACTCCCCAGCATGTGTATCACGTCTTCTCGGTGGTTGATAACAGAATTTGGGCATCGGGTTGGAGTTTTGGTCATGATTTGAGTTTAGTTCGAGTATTTGGTCAAGGGTGTGCTCGACTCTGAGGGTTTTTGGATTGATAGAATTGAAGGTTTTGTTAGCTGCCAGGGCTCGGTTAGGGAACAAACCACATAATTCTGAGGGGGTGGGCGATTGACATGAGGCCTAGGGTTAGGCCGGGGTTAGAGTCCACAAAATGGATCAGGAGTTCGGAACCCCAAGTGGATGAGAACAGTCTACATGGGAAGGATCATCGGGAGGGGTGGTCCAGGGAGATGCTCAACAGTTTAGAGCAGTCCGAATAGATTGAAGGCCGGTGGGGCGTACCAGTCAGGCCGAAGGTTCGTAGAACGATCCAAACAGGCTGAAGGCCTAGAAGGGTGGTCCATACATGTTGAAGGTTTTGAGAGTGGTCTAGATAGACTGATGGCCTAGTAAGTTGGTCCAATCATGCTGAAGACTCTGTATGTGTTTGTAGATCTACGTCTGGGTATTGAGTATGATGTTATGCTATATCAATCAGTACCTTTGTCCCTAAGTATTGAACATGTTGCAGGAGTAGGCAGAAGACTCCGGTGTGTTTTGGTTTGATCGGAAGTTGTTGTTAGAGGTCGGATGGAGTACAGAGGATCTTGGTGATCTCATCATTTCAGAGTGTCTCATAGGATTAATCTTCTTGGATCGGGTAAAATTCTAGTTGGGGACTAGAAGTAGATCCGAATGGGCATTCTTCAGCTTTAGGAAGACTTTTGGTTAGAATGTTCCGTTATTCAGGTTCCGGTAACCAGATTAGATCTTTCTCATGATCGCCTATGTCATTTGGATAGGGTTGAGGCGGTCCTGCTTTATGCGGTAGGCCAAGATACCCGGTGCAGGCCGACTGAAATTCGTAGGCACGGAGGCTCAAGGGGAGCGGTTGGGTTGAGGCGGTAGGCCAACAAACCCTGAGGATTTCAACTCGATAGTTGAATTGATTAGACATGTTGGTATTCCAACCCAAAGGGGGGGTGATATGGGTTAGATATGAGTGTCGTACTGGATGGATAGTAGTGGTAGGTGTGGCGATGATGGTTTGAGTTATTGTGATGTGTCTTGGGTTGGTTTCATCTGCGAAAGGGCCATAGCATGTCTGAAGTAAGGAGAAGATGGGTCATTGAAGACCAGCTAGGATGTGAGGCTGACGTGGGTCATGAAATGTTCATTATGTTGGCAGGAGTTGGTGGAAGGGCGTGGACGCAAGTCCAGCCAGTTGGTTTCTTCTCGGGAGACTCGTGGGACTGTTGTTTGTGTGGGTCTTTTGTTTCAGTAATCGGTGAGGCGTCCGGTGTTGTGGGTAGTGGACAGACAAGTGCGACCAGGGAGGTTTCGACTTCGTCTGGGAAACATCATATGGTAGCAGGAAGAGTTGAAGTAAGTGTATGAATTAGGATTCGTGTGTAGGATGTGAGGGTATTCCATCCTAGGGATGACTGGACCCGTCGTAGGCATGCAAGGTATTCCAGCTCGAAGCTGATTGGGCCAGTCATGGGTGTTCGTGTTTCAGTGGATTGATTTTTGTATGATGTTGTGGGACAAATGTCCTGTCAGCACAAAGGGTTTGCCTCTAGAAGAGGGAAAGTTGGGTTTCGGTATGTTGGATCATCAGGATTTTGTCAGTTGGCAAAGTGGATGGCAGGATAGACCTTTTTAAAAAAGGTTCAGTTGGGTTTCACATCATCCTTCAAGTTTCGCAGTTGCGAAAGTTCATCATGGATCAAGAGGCGGTAGTATCGTTGGATGACATTCAGGTCGGTGAGTGCCTTTGTTATATTGAGAGGCGTGTGGCCATTCTTGAGAGAAGGGTGAAGGTTCTGCAGAACAAGGAGGTACCTTTGGTGAAGGTACAGTGGGAGCATTGGAGGGGATCCGAATGGAGGTGGGAGCCAGAGGCTGAGATGTGGGAGCACTATTAGGAGTTGTTCACCGCAGTAGACTTCGAGGGCGAAGTCTAGTTCAAGTGGGGGAGAATTGTAATGCCCTGATTCTCAAGTATTGATAGTATGACTTTAAATTTCAAGTTTCAAGGTCTACTCGACGAGTGGATGTCCTGACTCGTCGAGTAGGAGCAAGATTGGGCCACGTATTTTAGTGACCAGCTCGCTGAGTCGGAAGAGTGACTTGACGAGTTGGAGCTGGAGGGTGAAACCCTAATCCCTGGGGTTTTGCACCCTATTTAAAGGATCCTTTTCCCCTTAGCCTTCCCTTACAGCCCCTGTGAGTCTAGAAACCCTAAATCTCCATTTTCTCTCCATACTTGTGTGTTTAAGTTTGAAAGGTGGATCATGGTGAGGAAAGGATTGAAGATCAAGAAGCTTTGAGCAAGGAAAAGTTGGGAATCTGAAGTCTACCTCAGTTTATCATCATTTGAAGGTATCAATTCATCACCTTGAGCTTTTCTAGCTAGATCCCTTTTATATTTGAGCTTTGGGACCATTTTGGTCTTTTGGTGTGGTATTTCGATTGATGAACCAAGATTTGAAGTTACAACTTCATATCTAGGCTCATCTTGGCACATATCATCATAAAGTCTCAGTTTTTAGCATGTTGGTGAAGCTCTTTTTCCTAGAACCTCTTCTTTAGCTTGATTTAAGTCATTAGCACTTTGCATGCACGTAAAGTTTGCAGCTTTACGTGATAAACATGCCCTAGGATCTTGGATCTACAATATGGATCCTTAGCCTGGCTAAAAAATCATCTGTATCGATGAAGGACCAAAGGGACTTGGCGAGTAGCATGGTCGACTCGGCGAGTCAGTAGAGTGACTCGACGAGTCCGATGAAGATGGACTTAGGATCGGCGTGTCAGACAAGTGACTTGGCGAGTTGGAAAGTATTGCAAGGAAATCGGTGAGTAGATAAGGGTACTCAACCAGTTGAGGTCAACATGGACTGTTGACCGTGACAGTTGACTTTGACTTTGACCTAGGGTTGACCAGTTGACTTCTTAGGGTGTTTTGGTAAGTGAATATTGATAACAAAGGACATTGGTGAATATAGGTGTTGGAGTTGGAGCTACATCTGGAGGAGTTTGACATTACCTTCCGAGCTACTTGCGAGGTGAGTTACCTCACTATACTATGGGGTATAAGGCACCAAGGCCGACCCAATGGATATGTTATCCTAGCATTGGTATCATGATTGAGTATGAGTTAGTTTGCATGCTAGTTGCTATGCCAGATTGGTAGATCTGTAGGACTACCTGTGTTATTATCTGATTATCTGTATGCCCAGTGGATATGATATCCTAGCAGTTGGTAGTATGTGAGTACAAGTTAGTGTTGCATGCTAGTTGCTATGCCAGTTAGGTAGATCTGTAGGACTACCTATAGTATTATGTGATTATCTATATGTGCATTAGTTGTGGGATGGGTTGAGGTGATACTGCTCCGTGAGGTAACCAAAAAACCCAAGAGCATTTTAGATACGAGCTAAGGGAGACTCGTACTATGCGCTCGGAGGCGATCTAGATGTGAGTTGTGGGCCGGGAAGGCGATCCAGACTCACACTATGGGCCCACACATTACCAGCTAGTACGTTGGGCGTGTGTGTGATACGTCAGGCGTACATGTGATACGTCGGGCGTAGTAGCCTAGACTTCAAACCTTAGTTTTAAGGGTTTCTCCATATTTAAAGAACGTTATGTGTGACAACCCGAAATTCGTCCCGTCGTCGTAACCCGTTCTGTCGTTAAAAATTCGTCGTCTTAAATTATCTCCGTTTAGTTTCTAAATTAAGTCATTTTGAGTTTGTTTATGACTTAATAATTGTCCAAACGCATTAGAAACTTGTGGAAATTCCCCAAGTTATTATTTTGAAAAATAATAATTTATTCCGTCAAGTTATAAAACAATTAAATCGGGTACGGCCAAAAAGCCCCGCTTATCAGCTGTATCGAGTAGAATTCCACCGTATCCCAAACTTTGAGCATATATAAAG
The DNA here is from genome assembly GCF_051521515.1 of Lactuca serriola. Classification (NCBI taxonomy): domain Eukaryota; kingdom Viridiplantae; phylum Streptophyta; class Magnoliopsida; order Asterales; family Asteraceae; genus Lactuca; species Lactuca serriola. The sequence continues at coordinate 284,219,540 of NC_136412.1, read as the reverse complement.
TTGAGAGAGTCTCATTTGAACCCTTTCCACTCTCTCTACTCTCTCTCTACTTTCTCTCTCTAAAAATCGAAATCAAGCCAAAATCATCCAAAACAAGCTCCAAATCGTCAAGGTAACTATCCTAGCTTCTAGTATAACACCTTTGGCCTTCAAATTCGTGAAAAATATGAGGAATAGGACCATAAACATGTGTTTACGGTCCTAGAACCTCCTTAGGCCGTGAACACATGTAATGAGGGGTTTTGAACCTTAAAACCCTTCCAAAACTCATTTGGAGCCTAGATATGACCTAAGGACTTGTTTGCATGGACTTAGAACACCTTTAACTCTTCATTTGGGGCATAAGCATGAGTTTACAGCCCAAGAACATGCTTGGACCGTAAACACCTATTCTTGGGGAGTAAACTCAATTAGTTTGCCCCTAAACACCTCCAACAAGCTTCCATGAGAGTTTAGAACCTTATAATCCTTAAAGAAATGCACCAAATCTTACACAAATGGGACAAGCTTGAGTTTATGGTCCAAGAACATTCTTAGACCATAAACTCATCTCCTTAGACCTTAAACTCATCTCCTTAGACCTTAAACTCATCTCCTTAGACCTTAAACTCATCTAATGGGTGTTAAAGTGCCCTTAACACCTTGTATGACTTAGAAATGGGTCAAGAACTTAGAATGCTTATCTTTCAACCACCAAAACTCATGAATCATGGACAAACATGAGTTTAAGGTAGTAAACTCGTGTTTAAGGTACTAAACTCGAGTTTAAGGTAGTAAACTCGTGTTTAAGGTAGTAAACTCGAGTTTAAGGTAGTAAACTCGAGTTTAAGGTAGTAAACTCGTGATTAAGGTAGTAAACTTCCGAAGAACATCTTCATAGACCGTAAACTCTTATCCAAGGTCATTTAGAGTCCCAATCCCTTCCTAAGCCATGGAATCAACCCTAGAACCTTCCCGTGTGCCTTGTATGACCATTTGGCATCCAAGAACCCACCACCCATGAGTTTACGGCCGTAAACTCATGGGGATATGGTCAATGGACCTTGAACTCCTCAAGGAGTTTACTCTTGAAGAGTAAACTCCATATCTAGGTCCTACACATCCATAGATGCCACCCGGGTCACTCCAAACACTTGTAATGAAGTGTTTTCGCGTCTTGGAGTGTATAATCATATCTAAATTGTAGTTCAAATCCTAATTAAATACAAAGGTGTATCTTTTAATATTACATAGGAACCTCACGCGCGTTCAAGCCCCAAACTAACGTTTAACATCCAGTCAGACACATTCTTCAATCGGTGAGTTCATACCCCTACCCTTTTTCAATGTTTTTCAATATTTTCAGGGGGGAATACAAGCAAAAGTACAAGACAATCTTGTACTCCAACTTATGATTTTATTTGATCTATTTCATGTGTCTTATGCTTTTAACTCGAAAAACTATATTAACGAATCGTTCAACTTGCAGAGTAAATTGTCATGTTATTTGTGAAACTCGTTTTAAAATGTTATATTTTATATTTCACAAATGAACTCCTATATCATTGTTGTTAAAAGCATGAATCAAAAAGCATTAAAATGTTCTTGATATAACTCCCCATAGATACGAGAGTGCAGGACTAATAACATTAAACTTAGAACTTTACCACTCCCCGTAGATACGAGAGTGAAGGGATAATCATACACAGTTAGAAATAGATAATAAAACGAAAGTAACGAATACGAATACGAATATGAATATGAATACGAATGCGAATACGAATATGAATAGGAATAGGAATAGGTATACGAATATGAATACGAATACGAATACGAATACGGATGCGAATACGAATACGAATACGAATACGAATATGAATACGAATAGGTATACGAATACGAATACAAAAACACACCTTTGGATGACGCCAAGACTTAGAATATACGGTTAGTGTACGCCTTGGGTGTCGCCAATGTTACGAATACGAAAGTACGCCTCTAGACATCGACTGAGTTTCGAAAGCATACGCCTTAGGATGTCGACAGAGTTTCGAAGATACATCTAATGTACTCTTTTGGAAATCACCAGAATTTCGAATATACAGTTAATGTACGTTTCTGAGTGTATCCAAATATTCGAAAATACAACTAAGTATAGTAGATAATAGACATGCAAATGTAGGGTAACTAAGATATCAGAAAACCTAACTAATACTATAAGTATGGTAGATACTAGTGTATCGAAATCAGAACTAAGAACTAACCGCAACGTTTAGGAAAATATGGGATTTTCCTGGGATAGCATAATAACTCGTAAACAAATGGTCTAACGAATGGAAAACTAAACTAATAGGAAAATATGGGATTTTCCTGGGATAACATAACAACTCGTAAACGAATGGTATAACGAATGGAAAACTAAACCAATAAGAAAACATGGGATTTTCCTGGAATAACATAACTACTTATAATCGAATTGGTAACAAATGATAACTAAACTGTTTTTATAAGAAAATATGGGATTTTCTTGGATAACAACTTTTTCAGACAACCTAAAAGGGAACTCATTCTTTTCAAAACTAAACCTCTTATGAACTCACCAGCTTTATGCTGATTTTCAAAATGCTTGTATTCTCAGGTCAGCATTAGACAGGTACACCGCCACCCTTTGAGCGTTTGGAAGATTCGTCTTTGTTTCTGTTCATACGATATGTATATGTATAACTTCTGTAACTCTTTGTTTTCAAACAATGTAAATATTACTATGTAATGTAATGTTTTGTGTCTACTATGCTTACTATGTGCATTGGATCTGATACTCAACGTGGAGTCCACCCCGGAAATGATTATGCCTTAGGTTTTCGGGGTGTGACATTATGTCCCCATTTGATCATCCTTATCAGCCACCAAACCCTCCCCAAAACCCTAATCCCGAGTTGAGTTGCTTGTGTGAGTTTTTGCAAGTTTTTGAGTGTTCTTAGTACTTGTAGTGGAAGAAGGAGATTCGAGAAGAAGGAGTAGGTGTTAGCAAGCTTGTAGATCCCGAAATTGTTGGATTAGTGTCTAAGTCCATAACTATAATTGGTATGTATTTGACCTGATTTGGCATGGTCCATTTGGGTTGCACTTCACCAGAACAATTTATATGGATAGTCTATTGAGAATAATATGTTTATGATTTATATTAATATATTATAAGTTCTAATATATTAATATGGAATCATATTATTTAATTAGTATTGATCAAGAATTAATTTAGTGATCAAAAGGAACTAATTAAATATGGACTCTTATATATAGTATGGGACAAGCATGGATAGTCCATGGAGTTTTTAACCCATGGATCCTATGGAAATGAAAGGTCATCGGTATTAGGGTTTACATGAATGTAACCCTAATCCTCCATACTATATAAAGAGGTCTTTGGCACATGAAATGGCACTAGTGTGTGAGTAAACAAGAGTGAGCCAATTTCTAGTGTGCTTATTATTCTCTCAAGTTTTCCAAGGTGTTTTTTTGGTGATTTGTGATTCCACTTGAGGCTTCCACACTATTGGGGCTAAGCTCTTAAAGTTCAAGACTTCAAGCTACATAAAAAGGTATGTTATCTAACTAGGATTTTGTAGTATAGTTGCTTAATATTATGCTAGTTAGGATAAAACCTTGGAATAATGAATATTTGCATGTATAATAGAGAAAACATAGATCCAAGGTTTATAGGGTTGCATGTACACCATAGGAGTGTTAGAATGCTCAAAACTCATCAGTGTTATCAGAGCCTAGGCTTGTTTTCAATTATACTTGATGCTATTTGCAAGAAAAATCGTTTTTTGGAATCTGCTAGTTTACCATGAGGTGGTGACTGTTCAGTGATTTTTTTCTTCAGTTTTTTGGATTGTTTTGGATTAGAATCATTACCAAAAAGTGTTTTTGTTCATAAAACTTGATTTTGATATTATGGTAGTGTTTATTCTCATCCAAATAAATGATAATGGTCAAAGTTTCAAGACTTGTTTTAGTTTATGTGATTAGATAAGTTCTTGAAAATTGTTGATATGAATTATCTTCACTTATGAGTTTGATCTTGTTCGTAGAAAAATTACTTGATTATTGTGTTAATTGGTAATTTGATCTTAATGGTTTTTATGAACTCCATAACTTGTCCTTGAGTTATGGAAAATGAAGAGTTTTAATTTAAAGTGTCATTAAAAGTCATAAGTTATGAAAATGGAAGTGTCTATAAGTCTAGTAACTATATATGCAAACACAATCCGACTAGCAATCGTAGCTCTCAAAGATGCTGTCAAACTCTGATCTTATCAGTATCCCGTCCTTTAGATAAGGGATCATACAGTCCTCTGTTTAGATATTGTGCGGGCAATCTCATGGAACTTATTGTCCAACAGTTGGTTTCTCGATCTCAGATTCATTTGACATAGAACTTAATTGAACACATCAATTCAGTCCTGACCGGGCCCGTCACATAAGTCAAATCAAATCATCAAGGGGCCCTGATATCGCTTTTACTCTCTTATGATAAAAGTAACAGATAAACTTCGACTTATATGCATTTATTACTTACTAAGCAATCATACACAACAATGAGTTTTATGACATCAATTTACTGATGCGGTTTCACATTGTCAATGCACAAACAATTAATAATCAATAAACCATATATCTTGGTTTTAAGATCATATGATATTATCGTCTTGCGATCACTTGCGTCACATTCCATAAAGTGATTCCAGCAAACGCGAGTTTATTCCAATGCTCAAAACTTGTTCATGAGCACTCATGAACGCTGCAACAAACCTTTGATATGTCTAATACCTTTTAGACAATCTACACACCAATTCATGAAAATCTTCATTCATACCTACTTCCAACATATGAACGATTGTGGACCATTTGAATGATTCGATTATTCTTAATAACTCAATTATTCAGGAAGTCAAAACATGCAAAGTGAAACAATAGTTAAACAATTAACATAAGACAGTAGCTCTACTTATAAATAATACTCCTTTATTTAATCATCAAATGTCAATTACATTTATCTATTACATGTTTCTAAAACTATCTAATCTAAACTAATATCGTCTTTCAGCCCAATGCTCCTAGCGTGCTGCAAATGCTTAACCCTACTCAGTCTCTTCGTAAGCGGATATGCTGGGTTATCCTCTGACAATACCCTCTTTACTACAAGGTGTCCTTCTTCTACTCGATGTCTAATAAAGTGATATTTTCTGTCGATATGCCGAGATCTACCATGATCCCTCGGTTCCTTGGTCAAGGCAACCGCTCCTTCATTATCACAGAAAATTTCCATAGGCTCCTTTATGGTAGACAAAACTCCAAGATCACCAATGAAGTTCTTCAACCACATCTCCTCCTTTGACGCTTCGCTCGCTGCAATGTACTCTGATTCACATGTTGAATCAGCTACGGTTTCTTGTTTGGAACTTTTCCAAGTTACTGCTCCTCCATTAAGGGTAAAGACCCAGCCCGATTGCGAACGGTAGTTGTCCCTATCGGTCTGGAAGCTGGCGTCACTATACCCTCGCACCTTTAAGTCATCAGTCCCTCCGAGGACTAAAAACCATTCCTTGGTCCTCCGAAGCTACTTAAGTATATTCTTGACCGCAATCCAAATAGCTCTGCCAGGTTTCCCTTGATATCTACTGACCATGCTCAAAGCAAAGGCCACATCAGGGCGAGTACAAGTCATAGAGTACATGATCGAGCCAACTGCGGAAGTGTAGGGTACTCGGCTCATCTCAGCTATCTCGACTTCTGTACTCGGACTTTGAGTCTTACTTAATTTGGCATTACTCTGTATCGGTAGTTCCCCTTCTTTGAGTTTTCCATACCAAAACGTTTTAGTACTTTATCCAAGTAAGTATTCTAACTAAGTCCTATTAGTCTCTTATTTCGTTCTCTCACTATCCTTATTCCCAAAATATAGGAAGCCTCTCCGAGGTCCTTCACAGCGAAGCACTTCCCGAGCAAGGACTTAACCTCCTGCAAAGTCAGGACGTCGTTTCCTATGAGCAGTATGTCATCAACATACAAAACGAGGAAGCTAACTATACTCCCACTGGCCTTGACATATACACATGATTCATCTTCACTTCGTACAAATCCAAACTCTTTGACTTTCTCATCGAAGCAAAGATTCCATCTACGAGATGCTTGCTTAAGTCCATAAATGGACTTCTCAAGCTTCCACACTCTATTGGGATGCTTTGGATCGATAAAATCTTCTGGCTGAGCCATGTAAACATCCTCAGCCAACTTCCCATTAAGGAAAGCGGTCTTGACATCCATTTGCCATATCTCATAATCATGAAACGCAACAATGGCTAGCATCACCCTAATAGACTTTATCTTAGCAACTGATGAGAAGGTCTCATCATAGTCAACTCTGGGAGTTTGAGTAAAGCCCTTCGCCACCAATCGTGCCTTATATGTGTGCACATTCCCATCCACATCGGTCTTCTTCTTGAAGATCCATTTGCACCCAACCATCTTACGTCCGGGCACATTGTCAACCAAATTCCAAACTTGGTTGTCATACATGGACTGAATCTCGTTGTCCATCGCCTCTTTCCATTTTGCTGACTCTAGGCCTGCCATGGCTTCCTTATGGCTGTTAGCTTCATCTAGATTTATTAGTGTACCATCACTAATATATGTGTCCCCTTCGGTAGTAATATGAAAGCTATAAAACTGGGGTTGAACTCTAACTCTTTTGGAACGTCTAAGAGGTAAGGACTCGTCAATCAGTTCAACCGGAGTTTCCTCCTCGGGTTGAGCGCCAGTGTTAGAGGTTCCTTCATCGCTCGATTCTTGAATCTCTTCAAGATCAATTTGCCTCCCATTGTCCCCTTGTCTTATGAGTTCTCGCTCTCGGAAAACCCCTCTCCTCGCAACGAAGACAACATTGTGACTCGGTCTATAGAAGAGATATCCAAAGGATTTCTGCGGGTAGCTGATGAAAATACACCACTCTCTACGAGGCTCGAGCTTTTCGTGAGTTTCTCGTCTTACGAAAACTTCACAGCCCCAAACCTTGATATGTGCCAACGAGGGAGCTTTCCCTGTCTACATCTCGTGAGGTGTTTTGGCAACCTTCTTTGTAGGGACTCGGTTAAGGATATGGGCGGCAGTATCTAAGGCATACCCCCAGAATGAGATAGGTAGTGAAGCACGAATCATCATAGAATGGACCATGTCTAATAGGGTTCAATTACGCCTTTCTGCCACGCTATTCAACTGCGGTGTCCTAGGTGGCGTTAATTGCGAAACTGTTCCGCCTTCCTTGAGATAGTCATGGAATTCAAGACTTAGGTACTCTCCTCCTCGATTGGATCAAAGCATCCTGATTTTCCTGCCCAATTGATTCTCCACTTCATGCTTGAACTCTTTGAACTTTTCAAACGTTTCTGACTTGTGCTTGATTAAGTAAATATACCCATATCTACTATAATCATCGGTGAAAGTCACGTAGAAGTGGTTCCCATCCTTTGTGGTGGATCTAAAGGGCCCACACATGTCGGTGTTTATGAGATCCAATAAACCCTCACCCCTATCACAAGTGCAAGTGAAGGGTGACTTGGTCATCTTTCCAAGTAAACAAGATCCGCACGTGTCATCTTCCCTAAGGTCGAACGACTCCAACACTCCATCCTTTTGGAGTTGGGCTATGCGCTTCTTGTTGACATGTCCAAGATGACAATGCCACAAGGGTGCTTTATCCATACTATTGGAAGAATCCATACACAACACATCATTTCCTAGGTTATCTACAACCATAACAGTTTCATAAATTCCATTACAAGGCATTGCTTCAAAATATAAAACACCATTTAGATAAGCATAAATCGAACCATTCTCATTATTAAACGAATATCTAAATCCTTGTCTAAATAAACCATGAAAAGAAATGATGTTTCTTGCCATATATGGCAAGTATTAACAATTGTTTAAATCTAAATTCAATCCATTACTAAGAACTAAAGAATACACTCCAATCTTGGTAACAGGCAACGATCTTTTGTTCCCCATGATTAGATTTATTCTTCCAAGCTCCACATCCCTATTTCTTCCTAGTCCTTGCAAATCAGAACAAATGTGGTAACCACACCCTGTATCAAGAACCTAAGAAATAGCATGAGATGAATCATTAGATTTAATTGTGTAAATACCTTCGAAAGATGGCTTGATCTTCCCATCCTTGATCGCTTGCAGATATTCCGGGCAGCTTCTCTTCTAATGCCCTATTTTGTGGCAATGGTGGCACTCTGCCTCCTTTGGGTTTGGGTTGGCTTAGCAGGATCAACTTTGGTCCCACTAGAAGAGGAACCATCTTGGGACTTTCCCTTGCGGTGGTTCTTCGAAGAAGCCTTCCTCTTCTTGCCTCTTCCCTGCCCAATAGCCAAAACAGGAGCAGCGGGTCGATTGGGAGTTGGTGCAACAGACTTGTCCTTGAGGTTGCTCTCAACAGTCCTTAGGAGCCCTTGGAGTTTTCTTAGGGTGACCTCTTCCTTGTTCATGTGGTAGGTCATCCTAAATTGGTTGTAGCATGAGGGCAAGGAGTGAAGAACGATGTCGATAGCCAAATCTTCCGCAAAGTTGACATTCAACTTGCGAAGACGATCAACATACCTTTGCATTTTTTGCAAGTGCATGGTTAGAGACTCTCCACTTCCCATTTTAGCAGTGATCATATTCGTTATGATATCATAGCGCTCTTGCCTTGCGCTTTGGTGATATCTCTCCATCAAGTCTAGATGCATCTCATAAGGATACATGTCCTCATAGGACTTTTGGAATTCGGAGTTCATTGTGGCTATCATGATGCAATGGACTTTCGTCGCATCATTCTCATGGGTCTCAAAGACAACCATTTCTTCGGGAGTAGCAGTTTCTGGATTAATCTTCACGAGCTTCTCATCGAGAACATACTTTTTGTCCTCGTAATGCGCGATCGTGCGAATGTATCTTATCCGTTCGCCAAAGTTCGATCCATCAAAAGTCACTTTTTGACAAAGGCTCATTAGCGTGAATAAGCTAGCATCAACGTTGTTTGCGTTAGACATCTACAAATAGAAAAGAACAAAGTTGATTAGAATTAAGTCCCTAATTAACACCCAAAATGAAAATTTAGGGCTAGGACCCAACAACATTATTTACACATTAGAAAAGGGATGTCGTGATCTAACATGCTAATAATTTGGAGGTAAGTGAATGACGATTCACTAATTCTTCACCATGAAAAACATAAGCTTAAGTTTTAAATGTATTGAGAATTCCTAGTTTTCTTTGAGATTCATTGAACCTTTCAGTGGCATGTTTAAATCTCGATATGCCCCTCTAGTTTGTGACTGGGATGCCGAGGATCACAAAGCGGGTGTGAATAACCATGCAAATCTACATGGTGCCTTCATTGTTACAATCACCTATTTGATGTGCCGGTAAACCACACACGCTCCACCGAACTATGACAAACAAAGAATCACCCTTTTCCACCTTTACTTAGAACCAATTAGTGTGCCGGTTAACCACACACGCTCCACTAACTTCTTAGCAAGGGTGCAAAGTGTAATTTCATGGGATTGCATCAATTTACTTTTCCTAAAGTAACTAAGATTGAGAATTTTATGAAACACGTTTAGTTACTTTATATAGATTCATGATACTTATTAATGAGAAGAGGTTTGCCCTATCCTACCCGTTCGGCTAACGACCCTCCACCAGTCAAGCAAGCAGTGGGTGTGAGTGTACACCCATTAAGCGTCATTTTATAGGCAGCAACCTTATACCCACCTTATAGACCGGCTTCGTGAATGAGGCCTACTAATGGTAAGACTAGCATTTTAAATTATACATACATACATACATACATATATATATATATATATATATATATATATATATATATATATATAAAGCTTGTAATATAATAGTATAGTGTTGAATTTTAAACTTGTAAAATTCTAGGGTTTGAAATTTAAATTATTCAAATTAAACTTTTAATCACAAAACTTAAATTTCAAAACTTGAGGACAAGTTTTAAACTTTTCAAAACATGAGGATCAAATAGCAAATAATATAAATCAACTAATTAGATTATCTCAATTTGATCTTATTCAATATTACTTGCAAGACAATTCACCAATTCAATTCAAATAATCAATTATTATCATATAAGGAAATTATTATTCAACTAATTAGTAATTATCTTTTGTTTGGTCAAGAATATACTCATATATTTGATTAAAATTGGATTTTAATGACCCAAAACAGTTAAGGCAAGTTTCCTCAAGTAAAACAGCAAGAAATCCTGAAACTACCTGTCACACCCCAAAACCGAGAACGGCGGAATACGTTCTGGGGTGGAGGACGTCATGTACAGTATCATAACAACTGCATAATAGTAAAAACAAGTGACAACAACCATTTCATTAATATAGTGATTATAATTACAAACGTGTTCTGCACAATTAATAGACACCAAAAGTATAAACAAAAATAAAAGATGAATCTTGTATATGCTCCATCTTCTCAAAAGCTGCACCAGTACTTGTCTATCTTTGACCTGAGGGTAAAAGTTATTTTGAAAACGGGTATCAACACAAAGCTGGTGAGTTCATAAGAATTTAGTGTCGTTGTTTGTATAAAAGTAGTTATAATATTGTAGTATAAAAGTTGTAATCAATATTTAAGAATAGTAGAAAATCCCTAGAAAATCCTATATTTTCCAGAATTGAGCATTTGTAAGTAAAATCCTTCGAGTGTGTATAAGAGTCTATAAGAGGGTTTGAAACAACACTTGATTGATTTGCGGAGGAGGAGGTGGTGGAGGAGGGGTTTGAGTCGCAGGTCTGCCTCTGTTCGGGCGCTTGCGAGGAGGCATCTTTTACTGAAAGTTCATAGAGATGTTGACAATAGTAAGAATCTATAAGAGGGTTTTATGGTCTAAATCAACATAGCCCAATAATCAAAGAGAGAGTCATAGCAACAGAGTGGTTGACTGCCATTTTTACTGGTATTAATGATGCAATACAAGTTCAGGAAAAGTGACCTAACAGTAGGTCCTACATCAAACCATAAGGGAAAATGTTGGCAGTCTAGAGGCCTAATTAGAGTACTTTCAACGTTAGAGATGTTTACAGACAAGTGCTCTACCGAGCATAGAAAAAAGAAAAGGCTAGTTCTTAAAACAAAAGAGTGAGACGTTTTGACATCTTCTACCGACGACGGGTACCCATTGGGCGAACCCTCAGATCAGCTAGTTGGCGCATAACTTCTTGAAGATGTCTTTCTTGTGCTCTTTGACATGCTCGGAGTTCCCTAACTTCAGCTCGGGATGCAGCTAGCTGTTGCTACAGAGCCTCATTGGTCCTCCTCGTCCTATCCATGGCTTCTTCCAGTTGGCGAATGCGAACAATGTTGAGGTTAGAGTTGGCATCCACTTCTACAACTCGGCCAATGGCTGCTTGACCTTGCTCGACGTTCCTGGCAATCCTTCGAACCATGATGGGCAAAAATAGGTCCGCTGATCCTCCTTCGCTTATGTTGTAGAAGCTTCGGTCTCCATTGAAAGGTAAAGGCTGACCCTGCTCATCGCTCCATCGGTTCAAGGTTACTGCCCACATGGGAGTGGGACCTTGAAATGTTGGACGGGGGTTGGGGTTTGGAGCTACAGGGGATAGGTTATTAACTTTTGGCTCGGAGCTAGAGCTATCTGAAAAGCTTTCTGCATGGTGATCATCCAAAGGGATCGGGTGGTCATCTTCTGACTCCTCATCGAGCCATCCCCCATTGCCTTGGTTTGGGTAATACGGATCGTCGGGATGGTGGAAGCCAGGCATGCTATCTACGCGAGAATGGGGAAAGAAAGGTTAATAGACGTACTAATCTAGGATACTTATAAGATGGTCGTTATTAGTTGACCCAATACTTGCATAGTGCATACCAATTACATGTAACCGAAGCAAGATAGTCCTTCGAATAAGCGACGCTAACTTCAGATCCCCAATCAAACAAGAACAGGAAATGAAGCAAAGGTCACAGATTCTAAGTCTATAGCGCCCTAGTCACATGTAACTGTGGTGTATCCACTTAGCAACTATTGCACTACCGGTAATGACCCTTTTAGTTATTACATATGTAGTTAGTAGAATGCAGAATACTCCTATAGTATTCTTGTTCTAACGTTCTTGTGGTAGTGTTGGTAAGCTTTTAGACTTGTCGCAACACCACAATCACTCTTAGGCACATGCTAGTCACTCTTGGAAAAATGTAGTAGATCAGGCTACATCCACTCAGATGTGACTATATGTCTCTAAGTTTAATTATGTTGTTCAATAATCTTAATACTTTTGTTCTGTTCTAGTATGATACTGACCCCTTTGTAGTGGTGAATGTATGTATATATACTTAATTAAATATTTTAGTATTTAGAAGTATATATTCTTGGTCAAAGTGTTTTAGTCCCGAAGTGTTTATAGTTCGTATATCTTTTATGGGTTGATATACTTGATTCACTACAAACAATGCTCTGATACCAATCTGTCACACCCCAAAACCGAGAACGGCGGAATACATTCTGGGGTGGAGGACGTCATGTACAATATCATAACAATTGCATAATAGTAAAAACAAGTAACAACAACCATTTCATTAATATACTGATTATAATTACAAACGTGTTCTGCACAGTTAATAGACACCAAAAGTATAAACAAAAATAAAAGATGAATCTTGTATATGCTCCATCTTCTCAAAAGCTGCACCAGTACCTGTCTATCTTTGACCTGAGGATACGAGTTATTTTGAAAACGGGTATCAGCATAAAGCTGCTGAGTTCATAAGAATTTAGTGTCATTGTTTGTATAAAATTAGTTATAATTATGTAGTATAAAAGCTGTAATCAGTGTTTAAGAATAGTAGAAAATCCCTAGAAAATCCTATATTTTCCAGAATTGAGCATTTGTAAGTAAAATCCTTCGAGCGTGTAAAAGTATTTCCATTGAAACTTTCAGTTATAAAAATAATGTAATAAACCTCCTTCAAGTAATGTAGATGAAGAAAAGTATTGTCGGTTGGCTGTAGTAGTATTGCAAACTTCAATTAGTAATATATACATATATATATATATATATATATATATATATATATATATATATATATATATATATATATATATATATTTCTTTACTTCGGGAAGTTAGCTTAGACTTTAAGTCTTAGTGTGTTAATTTAGATATGGATGTGATTTCTCATGTAACCAAAATGAATAATAATAGAGGGTCTGTTGACCCTTCCGGTCATACGTAGTGTAATGATGTAGTGCCACCTCTGGGCCTAGACGGCTCGGACTGTAGTTAACAGTCGGGATGTAATAGCGTCCGTCCTGTATAGATCTATACATGTAGTGTTGCTTTCCTTCCGGGAAGCTCTGGTTACATGGTATTTGCGCAGTAGAGTGTCATATAGGGATAGTGTGTTCTACTCTGGATTAGTGTATTTTCTTGTGGTATAGTATAGTAAGCTTTTAGTATAGTACATAGAGTGTTCTCTTTAACGTGCATTAACTTGTAATAGTAGCAATTAAAGTGAGTATGGTAGTAATAGAGTTAACGAGCAGTAGTCTTAACTATACCTATTATAGTTAAATAAAGTGTGGGATTGCATGCCTTTGATTTACAAAGGTATAGAATAAGATGAAGGCTTTCATATCTAACACAAATATATATGATATATAACTAAGAAATCAACGACAGTCGGACGGATAACAATATACCCTAAGACCACAATCAAACAAGAACAGGAAATAAGGCGAGCTATCGGTCCTAAGTCCTTCAAGTCTTACTTATATAATTGTATTAGTGTAGATATAATTTAAAAAGGAAAGTAGTTTAAACACAGTTTGAAAATAGTTTAACAACAATCTACCTTAAAATGCGTTTGATAAGTATTTAAAACAGTTTTATTGATAAGTAGCTAAAAGTATAGAAAACCCTTTTTAGTTGCAGGTTATAAATCACATATGATTCGATATTAACACTTGTTGCATTTAACTTGTATCCCCCCCCCTAAAACATGTAAAAACATTTGAAAAGATTCATTAAGGGGTATGAACTCACCAGACGAGGAATGTGCCGGATAGATGCTAAGTGTCAGTTCGGGGCTTGAGAACGCGCGAGGTTCCTATGTAATATGAAGAGATATATAATTTTATCTAATTAGACTTTGAACCACTAATTAGATAAGACAATACACTCTGAGACGCGAAAACATTTCATTTCAAGTGCTAGGAGTGACCCGGGTAGCATCTAAGGGTGTGAATGGTTTGGATATGGAGTTTGCTCTTCAAGAGTAAACTCCTTATGGAGTTTTCGGCCCAAATGACCAACTCCCCATGATTTTACGGCCGTAAACTCATTGTGGGGGTGTTCTTGGGTGCTTAATGATCTTATAACTCTTGTGGAGTAATGCTAGGCTTGGTTTTAAGGCATTGGAATGGAATTTGAACATTATAGGGACTATTTGAGGAGTTTACGACCGTAAACTCTTATGTACCCAAGATCAATGTGCTTTGGTGGTCCTAAGTCAATTACAAGAGTTTCTAGTGCAAGGTACAAGCCATAGAAGGAAGTTAGGGCACCAATTGACCACCTTATAGGAGTTTACAGCCCAGGAACCATTCCTTGGAGGGTTTATGGCCATGAACTCCTTAGGGGGTGGTTTCTTGCATGAATAAGGTCCCTAACACATTGTTGGATGGTTCTAGACTTTATTCCAAGGCTTAGGAGGTGCCTAAGGGGCATTTTAACACCTTTAAAGGGGTTTACGGCTTATGAAATGGAGTTTACGGTCAAAGCATGTGCTTGGGCCATAAACTCTTGTTTACCCCTCAAACGATAAAGTTTAGGTGTTCCAAGTCCGATATTGCAAGCCCCAAATTCATATCTAAGTCCCAAATGTGGTTTGGAAGGGTTTTGAGGCTCAAAAACCCCATCTATGTATGTTTGCAACCCAAGGATGTTCCAAGGCCGTAAACACATGGTTATGGTCCTTTTGGATGATTTTGACATGAAATTGCAAGCTAAGCATGACAATCTAAGAGTTAGGATGGATATCTTACGAAATTGGAACTTGAAATAGGGTGATTTTTGGATCAAAAGCTTGGAATTGTAGAGAGAGAGAGTAGAGAGAGGGTGAAAAGCTTCAAAATGAAGTTACGTCAACTTTAAATATGGTTAAGTTTGAGACACGGTGGAATTCTACCCGATACTGACGTTTAACGAGGCTTAAATTTTTACCCGATTAAATGGTCGTAATTAAAAACTTTTTCCAACTAAACAGGAGGGTAATTCACATGTTTTTATTTATTTCATTACGACATTAATAACATAAAATAAAATAAAACATTTATTGGCTTGTTCACCCCAATATTAACGGAACCTTAATAAAATAGAGTATTCTATTAACGGAAACGGGTTATAACGATGAAATAAATTTTGGGTTGTCACACTACCTCCTTCTGACGCTCGAACTCGCCGAGTACCTCTATGGACTCACCGAGTTGGAGCTACTCGCCGAGTCGACAGTGGAATTCGCCAAGTTCATCAGGCAGAATCACAAAAATCGAATTTTTCAAGCAACAAGCAATCAACCAATGCATAAATTCAATAGAAATCAATCAAAGCTCTGATACCACTGATAGGTTTGAGCCATAAGAACATTCCTATGTGCACATGCAAACCCTAATGCTTGGATCTAGGTTTCTCTAATTTAACATGCATTGTATCCAAGACTTACAATTCTAGATCTAATGTAAACAATTGAATCTTATCATATGAAATCGGATCTAGAACAATACCTTGAGTTACTTGCTTGATACTTCTTCTTCTTGGAGCTTAGAGTCACAATTTTCACTCCTCTAATGGCTTATAACCACCAACTAGCAAGAGGATGATCTTGAGAGAGAGAGAGGAGGGTGAGAAATCGGCCCTAGGGTTTCTTGCCTTGCATGAATGCCGATTTCCCTCACCCAAGGGATCTATTTATACTATGAGCCACTAGGGTTTCACCTTTAACCCTAATTGAATAACTTAGGCCCTAAGCAATCCAAGATCCTCCTAGATATTAGGCTTAGACGATTTTAAGGTTTCCTAACCCTAAAGTCCGTCCACCCTTATATCCATAAGGATACATAGCCCAAAACACAGCTATCACACATTTGACAGTTTATGCCCCTTTGTTCAATTAATCTCTTTAAGTCACCAAATTAATTCTCAATTAATATATGACTTATATTAATCAAATAACATTATTATTCATTTAATATATTATTCTCATAATATATTAACAATAATATCTCTTCTCTCTTAACAAATCATCCTGTCAAGTTGCTATGGTGAAGGCAACCCAAAAGGACCATGCACAACCGGGTCAAGTACTTACCAAATATAGTTATAGCCTTAGACACTAATCCAACAGTTTTTTTTCTATACACAAGGGATTGGACCAGGTGGGTCCCACGTCTATACTATGAACCATTAATGATTTTGGTTTTCTAATGTGCACTGTATGCACCGTATATGGTAACCCATCCCTCTTTTTTTTTAAATGTTTGTCAACGATTTATTGTATTATCTTGTAGACATGAGCTGTATATCATGTGCATATACACTTGTTTTTTTTGTATGCATCCTCTTGTTCCTTTTGTATCATTTTTCTTAAGGAACTTCTCTCTACCCCTCTCTTCATCTCTTTTTTTTACTAAGCAACAAATTTTAGAAGGGTAAGGTAAAACTTTGAGGTAAAAATATCATGTGATGGATTTTGGAATGTACAAGTATCATAGTTGTGAAAACTGTGAGGTAAAAATATCATGTGATGGATTTTGGAATGTACAAGTAACATAGTTGTGTTCACAACTTAAATGAACTTGTACACATAAACCCATATCTGAAATGAACTTGGATATTATATGAACATAAAAAATGGATGGCAAAAACTCATAAAAACCACTTTCTTCTCTTCTTTTTTCATATATATTCTCAGAGGTTGAAGAAAACACCAAATAAACATTTTGGTAAAACATACAAGCATCCCAACCATGGCTACAAATAAATGTTCCAGAGATTAAAGTTCTATGCAGAAAATCTCTACGAAATTTCAATAGTTCATTTTCTGATAACATATGAACTTAAGATGGGATTAAAAGCTTCTTTTTCTTGAAACTTACTGAACAGGCCTTAAAGCATCAACAAAACAGACTTGAGCAGGTCTTGTTCATAGAAAATTATGAACTAAAAGATTTTTTTGCTAATCATGATCTGAAAATAGAACAAAAGCTTATAGATGCTTATTTTCCCCTCATCTTGCTCAATAAACCATCAAGATAAACTGGAATGAGGTAGAACTCATAAAAACTTCTGTTCTTTTCCCAAACTTCTACCCAATAAAAATTAAAAATTTATTTTCTTTTCAGACTTGCTGAAAAACACCAAAACATAAACAAAAAACGATTCTGAAAGGGTTTTCTTCCTAAACTTTCTTTCCTTCTCAAGATGTGAGCAAGAACAGATCTGGAAGAAATTTTGTGTCTCTATCTCTAAACTTTTAGAGAAAACACTGAGTAAACAACTTCAAAGAATTCTTGCAAAGAAAATCACAAACTGAAGGTGATTTCTTTTACAAAATAAACTGAAAATAAAGTAAGTATTTACAAAAGAGTTCTTCAACTTTCAAGTTGCATCCATAAAACACCAAAATATGAACGAAGATGAAGAAGAGCTCCTAAGAACCTCTTCTCTGCCCGAAAATACAAGTAAAAACGGGTCGGAGTTGGTGTTTTTGAACTTGAGAGCTGATTAAGTGAACAAAAAAAACGTTCAGATCTAAAGATTTGAGCTAAAAATAAAGTACATCTACAGAGTTTGAAGAAAAAGTGCATCAGATCAAAAAATCTAAAACATAGCTAATCAAATCTAGATAGATCTTTGCCAAGATCCAAACGGATCTGAACTAAGAAGTGTAGAAATGGATAGATATGAGCAAACCTTAGATGAAGATACATCAGATCTGAACAAATCTTAGAAAAAACTAAAGCATCTGGACAGATCTTGGCAAGAACCAAGCGGATCTGAACCAAATGATGCTAAACATTAACAGATCTGGTCACACCTGAGCTGAAGCACAACAGATCTGAACAGATCTAGGCAAGAACGAGATAACGGCTGCTCGTTCAAGTCCGGGATGACGCCAAATGATGTGACATCGACCCCCGACGAGTCTTCTGGTCTTTTGTTGCGGCGAAGATCTGACATCACAGTGTAACCCGTGAGAGCCGCCCAGGGACTGTGCCCCGGGAGCGGGCTCCGACGGTCAAGTTAGATCAACTAATAGATCTAAGATGGTCCCCCATAGCTGGAGAGAACCATCTTGGTGCTGGTGGTGGTGTATGGTGGCTGACGGCGGCGGATGGCGGCTGAGCCACCCGGCCGGAGTATAGTGGCGGCTGAGCCATGGGAAAGCTCCCTCTCCATGGAGGAGATACTATTCATTATATAGGGGACAATTAGGTCAAGGGGAATTAGGTCAGGCCTTGGGCTAGCCCAATTCAGGCCCAACTAGCAAGGAGCTGGGCTAGGCCGCCCGGAGGCGTCGGGCGGGGCTGGCGAGCGCGCCCCAGGTAATGCTGGCGGGCGCACCCCGGGCAAGGCTGTCAGGGGAGTGCCAGGCAAGGGAGCGACGGGCTGGGCCGGCAGGAGAGTCCCCAGCATGGCTGGCAAGGGAGCACCATGCAAGGTTGGCAAGGGGACGCCAGACAAGGCTGGCAGGAGCGCGCCAGGCCAGGCTGGCGCTCTAGAGTGATCTGGGTCATGCTAATGGACCATATATTATCAGCCGACATGTACGTCCGCGAGATCGTGGCTCGCCATGGGGTTCCAGTCTCCATTGTCTCTAACCGGGATGTTAGATTTACCTCTCGTTTCTGGCAGAAGTTCCATGAGGAACTGGGCATGCGGTTGCACTTCAGCATAACATTCCATCCACATACAGACGGTTAGAGGGAGCGGACCATTCAGACCCTCAAGGACATGTTGAGGGCGTGTGTCATTGACTTCGGTGGGAGTTGGGATTCCCACCTACCGTTTGCAGAGTTCGCCTACAATAATAGCTATCATTCCATCATTGGTGCCCCGCCTTTCGAGCTGTTGTATGGGCAGAGATTTCGCACCCCGGTTTGTTGGGGTGAGGCCGGACATGGGATGATGGGATGGATAAAGATAGTCTTGCATACTACGGAAAAGATTCAGCAGATTAGGTAGCGACTGCAGACCGCTCAGAGTCGGCAGAAGAGTTACGCCAACAGATGCCGATATGAGTTAGAGTTTTATGTGGTTGATATGGTACTCCTAAAGGTATCACTCTGGAAGGGTGTGATCCGCTTTAAGAAGAGGGGGAAATTGGGTCCCCGTTACATTGGGCAGTTCAGGATCAGTGCCAGGGTTGGCAAGGTGGCATACAGGCTAGAGCTACCGGAGGAGCTTAGTCGGATCCATAACACTTTCCACATTTCACAGTTGCAAAATTTCATTATGGATTAGGAGACAGTGGTGTCGTTAGATGATATTCAGGTCGATGATCGCCTGAATTACGTGGAAAGGCCTGTGGCCATACTGGAGAGGAAGATGAAAGTTCGGCGGAACAAGTAGATACCTTTGGTGAAGGTACAGTGGGAGCATCGGAGGGGGTCTGAGTGGATGTGGGAGCCGGAGGCAGAGATGCGGGAGCACTATCCGGTGTTGTTCTTTGCGGCAGACTTCGAGGACTAAGTCAAGTTCAAGTGGCGGAGAATTGTAATGCCCCAATTCTCAGGTATTGATTTTTATATAAGAATTTTCTTGATTTCAAGGTCTACTTGACGAGTTGGTTGCCCTACTCGTCGAGTAGCAGCAGGTTGGTCCACGTGTTTTAGTGACCTACTAGCCAAGTCAAAGAAGGGAATCGACGAGTAGGAGCTGGCAGATGAAACCCTAAATTACGGGGTTTTGCACCCTATTTAAAGGATCATTGGCCTCCCCCAGCCTCCCCTTTATAGCTCCTTGACACTCTTAAACCCTAAATCGTGTGTATGTGTGTGTGTTTCCTTGGTGTGTTAAAGCTTGGAAGAGGGATCTTGGTTAGAAACACTTGCGGAAACAAGTAAATTGAAGCAAGGAACTCGTGGGAGTCAAAGATCTACTTCAGTTGACACCTTCTTGAAGGTATTAGGTTGTTACCTTGGCTCATTTCATCTTAAATCTCTTTTGGGTGGGTTTTAGGAAAATTTTCTTGTGTTTAAGCCAAGATCTGAAGTTGCAACTTCAAATCTGAAGTCCCTTTGGCCTCTAAGTCCATAAAGTTATCAGCTTTAACAAGTATGAGCCTTCCCTCAAGTGTGAGACTTCTTTACAAGCTTGGTTTTGTCATTTTGAGACTTTATAGCTTTGCATGCATGTAAAGTTTGCAACTTTACGTGATAAACATGCCTTGGGAAGCTGGATCTGCAATTTGGAGCCTTAGCATGGCTTAAAAAGCCTCTATATGGATGAAGGACTGAAGGGACTTAGCGAGTCGAATGGTGAACTCAGCGAATCCGATGAAGATTGTCGTGGGCTCGGTGAGTCGGATAAATGACTCGGCGAGTCGGCTAGGGTTTTCCCAACCTTTAGACACGTATGAACTCGGCGAGTTGTAAGGGTAAAACTCGACGAGTTGGCCAAGGAGTTTACGACCATTGACACTAGGAACTCGACGAGTCACTCAAGTGACTTGACGAGTTGGCGAGTTATGCAAGGAACTCGACGAGTAGCTGTGGGTACTCGATGAGTTGAAGTCAACATGGATTGTTGACCTTGTTAGTTGACTTTGACTTTGACCAAGGGTTGACTATTGGACTTCTGGGGCATTTTGGGAATTTATGAGCATGGTGGGGACATTTAGTCAAGAGGGCCATGATGGGTATTAACTTAGTATTTATTGTGTGATAGGGTGAGATTTTCGGTGAAACAGCAGTCATAGATTTGCAGTACTTCAACACTACTTACGAGGTGAGTTATCCTCACTACACTCAAGGGTCTAAGGCACCAAGGCCACCCCTTTGGATTATTACCTGGTTATGTTATGCTAGTATGATTTGTTAGATCGGTATCCTAGAGGGTAGGATAATATTATGTGGTATGTGGTATGATCTGTTAGATCGGTATCCTAGAGGGTAAGATAATATTATTTAGTATGTAGTATGGTCTGTTAGATCAATTGTTTTCTATAGACTATTATGTAATTATCTGTTATTTGTATGTGCACATATTTGTTTGGCGGTTGAGGCTTATCTGCTTTGTGCGGAGGCCAATAGACCTGTGCATTCCAACCTGTTGGTTGTGGGCCATGAGTATTCCATCCCGAGGATGACTGAACTCATGGTATGTGGGCATTCCAACCTGTTGGTTGTGGTCCTGGGGTATTACATCCCGAGGATGATTGGACCCATAGTATGTTGGCATTCTAACCTGTTGGTTGTGGGCCTGGGATATTCCAACCCGATGGTTGACTGGACCCGTAGTATGATGTTTATGATTCTCTATGTATTGTTGTGGGTATGGGTATTTTGGGGGAACTCACTAAGCTTTCGGGCTTACAGTTTCAGTTTATTGTTTCAGGTACATCAGGGGATCGCAGCAAGGCGAAGACATGATCATACAACTCCTCATGTTTTGTTTATGTTTCTGCGAAAACTTTGATATTTTACATTTTGAAAACAAAGTTGTAATGATTTAATTGGTTTGAAATGTTTTTAAAAGTTTAAATTTGACTTGAAATTTTTGGGAGTTACACAAATTCTCGTTTCTCCAATCATTGTCTGTTTTTGAAAATCGAAAACCACTTATCACTTCAAATACGGTAAATGGGTTCTTTTTAGTCATTCAAGCTTTGAAGTTTTTCTGATATGGGTTTTGTTGGGATTTATTATTCTTCGATCATGATATAGAAGATTGGGTTTAGATAGACGTCTTGTTAGTGAAAAGGGGGCGTAAACGTTTGAGGTGTTGAGGAAGGTCCAGTTGCTTTCGGGTTGTGGGAAAGATCACATCTTTGTGTTACTGTGTGACTAAAATCGAAATCGAAATTGTGTGTGCCCATAAATGAAGTCGAAAATGATTTATCCTAAAATATGTCCAGAAACTCAATGACTTTGTGGAAAAATCTAGAAACACAAAGTCATTGTGCATGTATGTGTGTGTCAATAATCTAGAAATTTGATGGATTTGTTCATGCGTGTCTCTATGTTATGAATTTAGACAAAAAAAAACTCACATTTGTGTTTCTTCAATCAATTTTTCCATATATTTTACGACACTTCATCGAGGTGTTTTACTTTTACCAATTTATGCATAATCGATTTTCAGTGTGTATGTATGAGTGATGTACATGTACTTGAGAGAAAGTCTAGTTATAAGGAAGAATACGATATGTAGATGGGTTAAAGAGAGAGAAAGAGAGAGATGTGGGCCCAAATTAACTATTTATTTTCTTTTTTATTTAAATTAAATAGAAAACATAATATATATATATATATATATATATATATATATATATATATATATATATATATATATATATATCAGAAGGTATTACAGTCATTTCAATTTACCGAGGGGCCAAAAACGCAACAAAACTACTCCAAAAGAACCATGAAGCCAAAAAAACCGATGTTTGGACTAAACATCAGAAAAAATGCATAACACATGGACCATTTTTTGCAGTTTTGTCATATTTAATATTTTGATATATATTTTTCTTAGGGTAAACTACACGAATGGTCCATATGGTGTGAGGAAGTTTACAAGTTGGTCCTTAACCTTTTTAAAAAAAAATCAGTGCATCCCTATTTTTTGGTTTTGTTTCGAGGTTAGTCTCTATCAGATCTAAAATGATTATTATGTCTTCACGTATTTACTTTTTTGGTTTCCTTTATTATTGTTTTAACGTTCTTAATAATATTAATTTAAATGGGACCCACCACAACTCATCTATTATGACTACTATTCTCTCTCTCTCTCTCTCTCTCATAGCAGAATCATCTCCGACAGACACTAATCACCGACAGAAAGAGAGAAAACGTGACTGGATTAAGATGATGCGGCAAGGGTTAAGGGAGAGTAGGTGTGGGGTAGAGGTGGATCCATAGGTATAGTCTTAGTTACACTTTTTTTCCCTGTAAAGATAATAAAAAAATGTGTAAATATCATTTCTCGTAGGCACTAACAGGAAACAACATAAACATAAGTTTGATCCTAATTAAAAAAATAAAAATAAAAACAAACCACGTAAACTATACAAACCATAGGACCATCCATGTAATTTACGTTTTTCTTATAACCTACCAATAATTTAGGGGGTGTTTCACTTTTCAATTTATAGCTTATAACTTATAAGCTAATAAGTTAATAAGTTAGGAGAAGTTACTTATAGATTTTGACTTATTTCCGATTTGACATCTTGATAAATTATCTCTATCCAAACATTTCTTTTAACTTATACCGGTAATAAGTTAAAAAAATAAGCTTAAATAAACTTAGCCAAACACCCTCTTAATGTGTTGGTATTTAATCGTTGGCTACTTGATTATAAATTTAGCATGATGTGTATATTATATGAATTTTCATTTTGGGCCCAAATCGGCTCGAACAGTAATTTGCATGAATTAATTAATTTGTGTGGATTTGCGGATCTACCAAACATGGTTGGAATGTTTTGGCCCAAGTCTCAAGAAGATATATGCCTCTTTTTGGTTAAACCGGACCATGCATGAACTACCTAAGTTTAACCTTTGGATAGAAATGAATGGACTTGTTGGGAATTTGAACTGGTTTGTTTAATCCAATTGTTTGCAAAGGCCCATAAGACGTTTTCATAATAAAAATTCGACAAACATTTAATAACTCAAAAATCTTTATTGAAAATTATGTCTGGTAAAAGAAGCTCCAATCACTCTAAAATATTTATAACTATAACCAATAATGCAGGTTTCAATACATTATTAATACATACATACATATATATATATATATATATATATATATATATATATATATATATATATATATATATATATATATATATATATATATAGTTCTCTTGTTAATTTCTATGCCAAATTTGGATTAATCTTTATTAAATCTGAAGCTAAAGCTTACTATCAGTTTCAAAATTTATATGAACAACTTAAGAAAAGGAGTATATCGATTAAAAAAAAAGAAAAAAAAGAAATTGGAGCATGGTCCTTGTTGTATCTGCAAAAGGAGATTTGACGAAGATTTTAATTTCACATGAAACAGAAGAAAAGAAAAGAAAGGTGAAAGTGATAAAAGTAGGGTTTACACCCGCACGCTCTAGTCTCTAGCCTTGGAAAACTGCATAATTTGGCATCTTGGGATCACCATACTTTCTCTTTTTTTCAAACCTGCCCTTTTACTTTTCCAAAGCTGCATCTCTTCTACTTTATTTCATGTTCTATTCATTCCCATCTGTTTTCGCTTTCAAAAATTCCATTTTTGTTGTTTTCTATTTAATAATTTCCCGATGTACGATTCAAATGAAAAAAAAAATCTTATTGGTTTATGTATAATTTTTTTTATTGATAATAAGTGTTACATGAAATAAATAAAATGGGTTTATTCATTTAGGCTAGAAGGATTAGTAACACTTTTAACGTCTTGTTATATCATTTTTTTGAATGTCACCTCTTTTTTAGCATCAAATTCTTAGCATTTGATAAGAAATGGCAACACTAGCTCCTAACATTTCATTTTTTTTTAAATTTAATTAAATTATATTCTTTTTTAAAACACAAACAATTGATATTAAATAAATTTTATTTTTTAAAATCACAAACAATTATATTTATAATAATTATATCAAGATCACGATCATATTTCATTACTATATTTTATAAATTATGTTACTATGTTTCAAGTCTTTAGTATCTATTTAATTTTTTTATATGAATTTGATAAATAATATTAAACTCTATATTTATGATAAATCAATATAAATTAGTATATAACATGATATTATATTTCCACATGAAATGCTGATTGTGAAATTTCATATTGTTTACATTTTCTTTTTGTTGATACTTGATATGAACTGTAGTTATTTTCTTTATTATAGAAGTTTGGATCCTTTGCTAATGCAATTGATTTTAACAATTGTCATCCATGCAGTTTTCGCTCTGGATAAATATGGATGAGCATGTTGTTTAAAATGATTGCGATTTGCAGTTGTCCTCGTCTACTTTAGAAGGAAATTTCGATTATGCACCTCATTTAGTTGAAAATACTTTGTATCAGCACATAACTAAAGCAGAAGAATACGATAGCTACTCTGCTCCTCAATGGATTGGATACCAACAGAAGCCTTCATACTATGTTGAGTATCTTGTAGGAAATGGGATCTCTGATATGCAAGGAGAAATACCACATGACACTAGTGGAATCGGATGAAATTTTACATCTGAATGGTCTTTTCTCAGCATGGAAGCCCATCAGGTAGACCCACATATGTGTATATTCATAATGCTTGATTACCATATCATGAATCTTTTCTTATGCAATTCATACAACATTGTGTCATGTGTCAACACGTTAGACAATCAAGGCGTCAACATGAAGAAATATTGGTGAACAATTTCAGAAATACACAACATCAAATATGCTATCAGGTCACTTAAAATAACAAGTTCTCTCCAGTACATAATGTCACATAGGAACATCTATCTATCTATTTGTATACTTTTTATGATCATTAGATATTTACATTAATATCTTATTTAGCTATTTCCTTGTCATTGACAGAAGCAAGGGACAGAAGAAGGGCTAGATATTGGTGCTCAACACAAGCCAAACATGTCAGACATCACCACATCATGCAGTACATATATGAGACAGAAGGCCAATGATGTAGATCGTGTAAGTCTGCTTCATATCTTGTTCTCCATATTAGCATATTATATCACCCCTACAAATTCAATACCAATTTTGGGTGCTAATTGCATTTAGCATTGCTCTTACCTTCTTGATTTGTCATATAGAAAGCAAAGAAAAATAAAAATGTATGTTCAGTCATTGCAAATCACAGAGTATGCTATGAAAAGATTGACTTCAAAGTGTTAACAATCACATAAATAACATTCTTTTACAAATTCAATAAAAACCAGATTTACATTTGATATAGAAGTGTAAACAAGAGGAGCTCAAAACTGTAGGAAGTTTTTCATTGAGGAATTTTATCGAACACTTGGTGTTCATACAAAACTGAAGAGTATTTGCAATTTGTATGTTCTACACCGTTGGGGTAAAAAAACAAAATATAAGAAATCAAAATCCCAAGAACAAAAAAACAGAATAAGAAATCGGTGAGCATTTGTACAACATATGTGTGCCTATCAATGTTCCACAAGGTCCTATGTATTGATCATGAAAGAAAAACAGAAAGAGCACCATATAAAACTATACATAGTTACAAATAGATTGTGTAATGAATCATGTGTACCTCAATTCTCAGTTGACAAATTCATACTTGACATCGAGACATTCTCAACTGGCGAGCCTCTACGATTTTGTTGGTTTTGGAGAAAATCAAGTGCAAACTCATATCAAAAGCAAAATAACACCAAACCTAATTTCCGATTCTTCTTGTTCCAACCATTCACAATGTGCTGTTGTTTCTCTCTCTTCTCGTCACAGCTTCGACGAGTTTCCAGTGGCGACCTCGTAGGCAGTGCTACGGGGCAGTGTTTCAAGTTGCCTAACGAGTGTAGCTAGGACGATGGCGACCTCTACTTCGCTTAGACTTAAGTTATTGGGTGTGGGCAACATGTTATTAGGTCATCAGTTATACCCACCATTACTCACTATAGTGGTGGGTGTCATATCATCACCACACTCCTTACCACTAACCATGAGATACTTACCACTAAACACACCACTCCACCTCATTTATTTAATTAAAATACAAATCAAAAATACATAAAAATCATATATATATATATATATATATATATATATATATATGATTTTTATGTATTTTTGATTTAAATTTAATTAAATAAATGAGGTGGAGTGGTATTAAATACCAAATTACATTACTTAAAATAAAAAAAAATAACATTAGAAATAAAAATTACATTAATTAAAATAAAAAAAATAAAAATAACATTAAAAATAAAAAACCTAAAATTACCAAGCTTAACTAAAAAAATTACCCCATATTCCTAAGTCGGACTCGAACAGACTCCTTCATCGCGAGAAATAGCTCAAAATCTTCGCCTTCGAGGTCGTCCGCTTTCATTTTCAAGATTTACATATCAGTTTTTGTTTGAATCACCGATTGTGTTTCTATCATTTTTTGCTCTACCCGATTCAACATATCCGCCTTCGTTTTTTGAACATGCACATAACGATCAAATTTCTCTCCAAATTGATCCGCCTTCGCATTATTTCTTCCAACGGGCCGACAAAGAGGTTTCTCGTCTTCAAGATCGATCGGTTCATCGTTGATGTCGAAATGTGTTCGTCCGTCCGATTGTTAAGACGTTGCATCGGGGTTTCTTGAATGCTTTGAACCGGAAGATTGTGAACTTCCTTCCATTTTCTCTTTCCATTTCGAAGCAATTTTCAACTTTGGCCAAGGTTTCACATACGGAAAAGCTTTGCGGGTTGGCGTTATTTTTTCAAATTGGTCCAAAGCTGCCTTGATAACATCAAAATCATTTGACATGCTTTTTCGTATGTTTAGGAGGTTGTGGTAAATTCCACCAAATTCGGTGGATTTGAGTAGAATATTGCGCCACTTGGAGCTAATTTGATAAGGATTTCGACTTTCACTTCCCGTTATCTCATAAAACATCGCAAAGACTTTCTCCCAAAAACAACCGAATGTTTGACTATCGCCTTCAATCGGGTCTTGGGAAGCCGAAATCTATGCCTGGACTATCTTTTCTTCTTCGTCTTTTGTCCATGGGACCACCCTTTCTTGGGTGGTGTTGGGTCGGACCGATTTTTTTCCTTTTTTCTTTTTAGGTTGAGGTGATGGTGAAGGTTGAATTTCTGAAACAAAATCCAGTGAATGAGGGGGTTGTAATGGTTTTGGATGGAATTGTTGTTGTTGGAATTGTTAGAATTGTTGGAAAGCTTGATATTGTTGAAGTTGTTGTTGTTGGAAGGCCGGGAAAGTTTGACATTGTTGTGGGAAGAGTGTTGTTTGCTGGATAGAGGAACCGGTTTGAAGCAAATTGAAAAAACCACCTTGAGGTGATTCCATGGTCGGGAATTGGCGAGGGTTTGTGTCCAACGCAAAGACGTTATCGGGTTTGCGATTTCTAAAGTTCCCGGGGGGGGGGGGGGGGGGTTGGTTGGGATCCAATTTTGATTGATATGAAATTGTTGTGTGTATTGTGTATAGAGAATGAAAAGAATTGTGTAAAAAATAAGTGTAAAAATGTGGTATTTATAGGTAACAACAGAAGTTGTTTAAAAAATGTAGCCGTTCAACGACTAATTCTTTTCCTCTTCTCCCATTCGTCGTTTACCTTCGTTCTCCCGAGAACGAGGCTCAACGAACACGACCGACCATGAAATACTGGGGTGGTGTGCAAGGACATATATCGTGGCCACGTAGACCATGAACCGGCTCGTGGCCGGGATACCGGAAGGTCTAACATGTTATCACACCCAAATTGTCCACCTCATCATCCTAGTCATACTTCTAGTGTTATAACACCCAATATGGAAATGGTAACACCAAATAAGTGTAATAACACCTACCATTTTCTATATTTTTTTTATGTTTTTAATTTCTATTTTTCTAATTTGTTTTATTTTTTTTATGTTTAAGTCATAATATTTTTAAAAAAACATATATTAATAAAACATAATTAAATTAAATACTTAATTAAACATACCATTTTAAAAATAAAAACGACATTGCATAGAAAAAAACATTGACCGAAAACACACGATAGTCCTAATAATTTTAAAAACATAAAACCGATACATCATTTTCAGCCTAATTATTTCCGCTTGATCTTCTCCTTCATTTTTTTCAGAGCACCTCCACCCGCCTCAGTGACATATTCTCCTTGCTAGTTTTAAGAATTGTCAAATTCTTCGTAATGCGATCTTCCTCGTCTTCGCGACGAAGGAACTCCAAATGCTCACGTTGCAACTCATATCTTTTACGCGCGATTTCGTTGTGGTCGTCAC
Source organism: Lactuca serriola (assembly GCF_051521515.1). Classification (NCBI taxonomy): domain Eukaryota; kingdom Viridiplantae; phylum Streptophyta; class Magnoliopsida; order Asterales; family Asteraceae; genus Lactuca; species Lactuca serriola. The sequence continues at coordinate 284,190,228 of NC_136412.1, read as the reverse complement.
ATTTCTGTTTCATTTCCGCTTGCTCTCAAAGTCTATTTTCTCTTTCTGTCGCATGTTGTTGAGCCCAACTCACTTTGTCGCGACCTATTGTGTAACGCCCGTAGATCCGAGCTAGTCAATTTAGAGACGATAAACATCAAAAATTACTTTTTGATGGAAAATTATTTAGAATTATTAATCTTAACTAAGTTGTAGTATATGATACAAGGATTTCGTACATATAAAGAACGCCGAAATCTGAGTTATAACGAAGAAGTTATGACTTGTCGAAGTTTTGCGACAGAACCGGCACGACACAACGTGACGTAAATAGTGAATTTACGATATAGTGATATTTGGATTTAGCGATCTAAACGAAAGTCATAGAATACGTTAAACCGAGAGCGCACATGAAAAGAACGACAAAATCTGACTCCGTATGAGGAAGTTATGATTTTTCAAAGTTTCGACTTAGCAGTGTACAGCCCGAAGTTCGAATATGCGATCAAGTGATATTTATCGAAAACAATCTAAACGAGAATTGAAGATCTCGTCGTTAGTAGTCCAACGGTAAAAAGACAGACGAAAACGGACGTCGGATGAAGAAGTTATGAATTTATAACGGAGTTTTCCTATCCCGGCCTACTAAAAATAATATAACAAAAATAAAGTAAAAATTAGCCAACGGAGTCTAAACGAGAGTTGTAGAGCATAATCTCACCTACGCATGGATATAAATAACATCAAAAACGGAATCGTATGCGAAAGATATGAATTTCTGAAGTTCGGGGCGTGAACCCCAAGGTTGTGTCAGGGCCCATAAGGTGAGCATTAGTGGCTCACGAGGTGAGCAGATGGTGGACGTCTTCCAGGGTAAGTGGCCATGACGAACGTAATGACGTATCAAGGTCACGAGGTGAGCATATGTCGCTCACTAGGTGAGCCTAGCATTTTTGCCCTATAAATAGAATTCAAGGGGCAACCGAGTTTGGTTGCTCATCTCTTACTCTCCCACTCCCGATACTCACTCTAAGCCCTATTTTAAACCCCCAAAGCCTCGGTATCTTTCCCGAGACCCGAAGCAAGTCCCGAAGCCCGAAGATCCCGAGAAGAAAAGAGTTTTTGAGTCGAAGCTCTGCCAGCGAGAAGCCCGTTGTGTGAAGATCTTCTAGTTTCACCGAAGAAATACTACTTCTACAAGTAGTAGTGATGTCTGATCATCTTCTGATCAAATGAGTGTGTAGTTATTTTCTTCTATCACATAAATACGTGCTTTATGTTTATATGTTATGTGTTATTTGAAATGAGTATCAGTTGAATGTTTTATACATGTTTTATGTTGTATATATATTTATATTTTATCTACATATATGTTGGGTAGAACATGGGTAGATAGTGATGTGTGATGAAATAAAAATAACGAGAGGCCTCGATGTGATTGTGATCTAGTCATTCAGCAGAATATGGATGACGACCACAGACTCTTTCTAGACTGTCTTATGGAACGTTGGCAGGCTCATAACCTGTAGGTGTAGTGAACTTGGGTGTTCATTTGTTGTATTCTATCCCCCTCATGATTGCCTTAGGACATTCATTGCTGAGGAAACCCCTTTGTAGTGGTGTTCGTTCCGATGAAAATCCTAGATTAGGTCCCTTGTGATAGTTGTTGTTTTAGGGACGTAAAGTGAGGATAACGGGTATGGGTAATCGGGTTATTGTTGGTTGGTGAAATTAAATATAATTATTTATTATGGGTTGAAAACCCTATATGCTCATCAGGCTCCCAAGTCTGACCCACACAGTTTCCTTGTATTACAAGTAGTGGTGCGAGAGCATAAATTGGAGAATTTGTGAAGATGCTTTTGTTTATAGACCAGTAGTTATATATAACTGTGTAAGGTCTATGTTTTATTGTTTATGCTTTTGTGTCTATATCGGAACATGACATCCCGAGTTTTGATATATATATGAAAATACATTTCTTTAAGAAATGCTTTGATAAACTTTATGTTATCATGTATTGTTTTGGGGACAAATTCCGCAACTCTTTTAAATCAATGGATTTACTCTGAAATTATTATAAAAGCATAAATGAAACCGGTCTTTTGTGGCCGTGATTTTGGGGATGTCACAGTTGGTATCATAGCATTAGTTTAAGCGAACTAGGAATTTGTAGGATTTCTAGACTTAAACTTAGAATTCTAAGTGAAGATTGTGAGATGAGTGTCTGTGATATTTTAGACACGAGCACTAGTTTATTTTAGGAAAGTTGCCTAAAATGATTTTATGTGATGAATGTTATATGTTTGCCATATATTATATTATTTGTTCGGATCTATGGTTCGTTGCCAACCGGATCTGGAAACCTTATGTGTTTAGGGTTCTAAGCGTCGTATTATGGTATTAGAACTAGCATGTAAACGTTTCGGAGTGATAAGGATGATTTGAACGTCTATCGAAATAGAGATCTGAATTCACCTAATTTGGTGTATAGATCGAAATGTCAAACACACAAAGTGGATTGGGAAACGACAACTCGCAGTCTGAGCCATAAATGATTGGGAGTGCATTAGAACTAACAGTTGCACCTGAGCCAATCACGATGGCGGGAGTATACGCAATGGTGCGAATGATGTTGGATCATCAGATGGAAGAAACAAGGCGTTTAATTCAACAAAGTAAGGACGAACTTACTGTACCAGTACGCCAGACACCTACTCTTGAGATAACTATCGGGGTTGCTAAGTCAGCCGAAGAAGTGATCAATGGAAGTATCGCCAACAAGGTTGAAGTTGGCAAGAAGAGGAAATTTGAGGGGTCTTCAAGGTCTGACAATAACAACATGTTCTCAAGGTATGGACGAGTAGGTGAAGCGACATGGTGTGACAAGTATGGAAGAAAGCACAACGGGAGATGCCCTAAGGAAGTGACCTACTTCAAATACGGGAAGACTGGTCATTATGCTCACGAATGCCCAACCGAGGAAGAAATTTGCTTTAAGTGTAGTAAAGAGGGACACTTCAAGCAAGAATGCCCTATGAGAGTTACAAATCCAAGTGTACCGCTAAAGAACTATGAGAGATGCGACGAAGATGTGACTTGTTACAAATGTGGAAAGACAAGGCATTACGCCAACAAGTGTGTATCCAAAAGGAGAGTGTGCTATGAATGCCGAGGAGAAGGGCATTTATCTAGGGACTTCCCGAAGAAGAATGAGGGAGGAAAACCAAATGCACTGCCACAGCCAAAGGCAGAAACATTTTAAATGATCCTTGACGAAGCATATGACAAAGCGAGGAATCAAGGATGAAGACTTCGTATCAAGGTATAGCTAGTATCAGGAAGTGTAGCCTATTAGAGGCATAGTATAGGGTGATCTTGAACTTTTGTGTAATAGTTTCAAGAATTAATATAAACCCTGGTTTTGTTATCTGATGTGTTGAATGAAACCTATCGAAGGATATCGTAAGAGTGGTATCTTGCCTTTAGAATATGTCTGATAAAATAACGGAACGTTTAAAGGAGTACGATACGTCTAAAGTACACCTGCGATTGGCAGGATGATGGAACGATTGGTGTAATTCTTGAAGTTGCCCCATCGTCTGGAATTTCCATCACCAACCGGGTTGAAGTAGAATTGATGATTGAAAATACGCTTGGAAGAAGTCCTAGTAGAGTCTAGGAGAATTTTTATGATTAATTGGACACATTCGTAAGTTTTAAATTGTTTTGTGATTTTAGGACTTGGGGGCTACGAGACAATACTTGGGACGAGTATGAGTGGGTGTGAATAGTAGTAGAGATCTATACTACTGGAAGCACAGGACTCACGCTTAGATTAGGGAAAGTCACAAGGTTACCAAGAAGCTAGTGATTGGTCTCATTTTATTCAAGTAGGTCGTTACCATTGTTTCGGTAATGACTAATGAGATGTTTGTTATTCGGACCCTAGTGGTCATATCAAACTGAGTCCGACTAGGATGAGTTTGTTACGTGGCTCAACCAAGTTCGATGTAACATCTGACCTAAGTTAGAAGATTGAAATCAATGCGATCGATAGCATCGCGCTCGTTGTTAAGGAATCTTGTAGCTAGAAATGCTACATACAAAAATGTGATTATATCACATTAGAATATGAGGGAAGGTATATTCCATTCTGGAATTTGACTCTAAGAGACTTGAGTCTAAACATTGCTTCATACGATGAGAGGTCGTTAGAACATGACCCATCAATCTGTTACAACAGATAAAGGATAATACTTTTACTAAGAAGAAGGATGATTCCTCAATAAGGATTTATTTTGTAACTTGTAGGTTACGATTGAAAGTCCAACATAGTACAAAGAACAGATGCAGGATTGAGCAACTACCTGCTATCGAGAAGTCCAAGAGTTAGATACTCTTTCAAGGAAACATAGAAGTTACGGTTATTACCTAGGGGGAGATAATTATAACGCCCGTAGATCCGGGCTAGTCAATTTAGAGACGATAAGCATCAAAAATGACTTTTTGATGGAATATTATTTAGAAGGATTAATCTTAATTAAGTTTTAGTATATGTTACAAGGATTTCCTACATATAAAGAACGCCGAAATCTGAGTTATTACGAAGAAGTTATGACCTATCGAAGTTTCGCGACAGAACCGGCATGACACAACGTGACGTAAATAGTGAATTTACGATAGAGTGATATTTGGATTTAGCGATCTAAATAAAAGTCGTAGAATACATTAAACCGAGAGCGTGCATGAAAAGAACGCCCAAATCTGACTTCGTATGAGGAAGTTATGATTTTTCGAAGTTTCAGCTTGGCAATGTACAACCCAAAGTTCGAATATGAGATCGAGCGATATTTATCCGAAACAATCTAAACGAGATTGAAGATCTCGTCATTAGTAGTCCAACGGTAAAAAGACACACAAAAACGGACGTCGGATGAAGAAGTTATGAATTTATAACTGAGTTTTCCTGTCCCGGCCTACTAAAAATAATATAATAAAAATAAAATCAAAATTAGCCAACGGAGTCTAAACGAGAGTTGTAGAGCATAATCTCACCTACGTGCGGATATAAAGAACGTCGAAAACGGAGCTCGTATGCGAAAAATGTGAATTTCTGAAGTTCGGGGCGTGTAACGCCCGTAGATCAGGGCTAGTCAATTTAGAGACGATAAGCGTCAAAAATGACTTTTTGATAGAAAATTATTTAGAATGAATAATCTTAACTAAGTTTTAGTATATGTTACAAGGATTCCGTACATATAAAGAACGCCGAAATCCGAGTTATAACGAAGAAGTTATGACCTATCGAAGTTTCGCGACAGAACCGACACGACACAGCGCGACGTAAAAAGTGAATTTACGTTAGAGCGATATTTAGCCTTAGAAATCTAAATGAAAGTTTTAGAATACGTTAAACCGTGAGTGTGCATAAAAAGAACGCCCAAATCTGACTTCGTATGAGGAAGTTATGATTTTTCGAAGTTTCGACTTAGCGGTATGCAGCCTGAAATACTCGATTTGAGATCGAGTGGTTTTTAGCCGAAACAATCTAAATGAGAATCGAAGATCTCGTTGTTGGTATCGAAGCGATGAAAAGTTAGGCAAGAACGGACGTCAAACGAAGAAGTTATGAATTTATAACGAAATTTTTCTGTCCCGGCCTATTAAAAATAAAGAATAAAAATAAAGTTAAAATTAGCCGGCGGAGTCTAAACGAAAGTTGTAGAGCGTAGTCTCACCTTCGCGTGGATATAAAGAACGTTGAAAACGGAGTTCGTATGAAGAAGATGTGAATTTTCGAAGTTTATTAAATAATTAATAATTAAATTTAATTATTAAATACGGCATTATCCGAAGATGAGTCATCGGACTCATCCGAAGTACGCCCAGCGTACGAGCGTACGCCCCGCGTACAGCGAAGCATGACACGCCTCGCACTCGAGTTCTTCGGATACGTAAGCAATGACGATTCTGAGGCAGTACGCCCCGCGTACTCCGAGGCTCCAGCCTCCTATAAATAGGATGCGAGGGCAGCCGACTCAATTGCTCTTTTTCTCTCTTCTCTCTCCCGTTTTGCATCGATTTGCATGCCAGAAGTACCCCGAAGCCCCGGTATCATTCCCGAGCCCCGAAGCAAGTCCCGAGGTCCCGAAGATCCCGAGAAGCAAGATTCCCGAGCCGAAGCTCTGCCCGTGAGAAGTTCGATTTTTGTGAAGATCTTCCAGATCTACCGAAGAATACTACTTTTACAAGCCGTAGTGCTGTCCGATCATCTTCTGATCAAGTGAGTGTGTGGTTACTTTCTTCTGACGCATAAATACGAAGTATTTTATACGAAATACGTGTTATGTGTATATTTTGTTGTTATATGTGTGAATGTATATTCACTTTCTTCTACCGCATATATATGAAGTATTTGCTATGAAGTACGTGCTAGGTGTTTATACAATGTTTATTTACTTGAGATAGATGTTGAAATAATGTTTTATACATGTTTTAAAAGATTTAAATTGTATATGTGTTTGCATCTACAAATATGTTGGGTAGAACATGGGTAGATGAAATAGTTGATGTGAGACGAAATAATAAGTATTTTTGAACTCAATGTGTTCATTAGGTATTTTTGAACTCTATGTGTTCACTTGGTGTTTGAACTCAATGTGTTCATTAGGTATTTTTGAACTCTACGTGTTCACTTGGTGTTTGAACTCAATGTGTTCATTAGTTATTTCCGAACTCTATGTGTTCACTTGGTATTTTTGGACTCAATGAGTTCATTAAGTATTTTTGAACTAGATGTGTTCACTTGGTGTTGTTGAACTGAGTGTGTTCACTAAGTGTTTTAGAACTAAGTATTCACCAGATGTTTTGAATTAATTGTTCACTAGGAGTGTTAGAACTAGGTGTTTGTTAAGTATATTGAACTAAGTGTTTACCAATCGTAATTTGTGGACCTTGGCAGTGGTGGACTTTGTGTCAATTCCTTAGGTCAATCCTTAGGAATAAATGGATAAAGGATAGTTGATTCTTAGGGTAAATCCTTAAGAAATAAAGGAGATAATGGGAATGAGTATTTGGGTTGATTGTTTGATAATTCAATATAATAAATGTATTATTGTGGGTTGAAAACCCTACATGCTCACCAGGCTCCCAATCCTGACCTACTCAGTTTTCTTTGCATTACAGGTAATGGCACAAGAGTATAAATGGGTGGACTTGACGAGAGATTTTGGATTATAGATCAGTAGTTATAAATAACTGTTGTAAGGTCTATTTTATATTGTTTATGCTTTTGGTCTGTATCGGAACATGACATCCCGAATATTGTTAATTAATGAAAACGCATCTCTTGATGAAATGCTTTGATAAACTTTATTTTATCATATTTTGTTTTGGGAACAAATTCCGCAACTCTTTTAAATCAAAAGGATTTACTCTGAAATTATTTTAAAAGCATAAATGAAACCGGTTTTTTCTGGTCGTGATTTTGGGGATGTCACAGGGCGTGAACCCTAAGGCTGTGTCAGAGCTCATGAGGTGAGCATTAGTGGCTCATGAGGTGAGTAGATGGTGGACGTCTTCCAGGGTAAGTGGTCATGACAAAAGTAATGACGTATCAAGGTCACGAGGTGAGCATATGTCGCTCACGAGGTGAGCCTAGCATTTTTGCCCTATAAATAGAATTCAAGGGGCAACCGAGTTTGGTTGCTCATCTCTTACTCTCCCACTCCCGATACTCTCTCTAAGCCCTATTTTAAACCCCCGAAGCCCCGGTATCTTTCCCGAGACCCGAAGCAAGTCTCGAAGCCTGAAGATCCCGAGAAGAAAAGAGTTTCCGAGCCGAAGCTCTGCCTGCGAGAAGCCCGGTGTGTGAAGATCTTCTAGTTTCACCGAAGAAATACTACTTCTACAAGAAGTAGTGTTGTCCGATCATCTTCTGATCAAGTGAGTGTGTAGTTACTTTCTTCTAACACATAAATACGAAGTATTCCCATAAAATACGTCTTATGTGTTTATATGTTATGTGTTATTTGAAATAAGTATCGGTTGAATGTTTTATACATGTTTTATGTTGTATATATGTTTACATTTTATCTACATATATGTTGGGTAGATAGTGATGTGTGATGAAATAAAAATAACGAGAGGCCTCGATGTGATTGTGATCTAGTCATTCAGCAGAATATGGATGACGACCACGGACTGTCATGTGGAACGCTAGCAGGCTCATAACCTGTAGGTATAGTAAACTTGGGTGTTCATTTGTTGTATTCTATCCCCCTCATGGTTGCCTTAGGACATTCATTGCTGAGGAGACCCATTTGCAGTGGTGTCCGTCCCGATGAAAATCCTAGATTAGGTCCCTTGTGATAGTTGTTGTTTTAGGGACGTAAAGTGAGGATAACGGGAATGGGTAATCGGGTTATTGTTGGTTGGTGAAATTAAATATAATTATTTATTGTGGGTTGAAAACCCTATATGCTCACCAGGCTCCCAAGCCTGACCCACTCAGTTTCCTTGTATTACAGGTAGTGGCCCGAGAGCATAAGTTGGAGAACTTGTGAAGATGTTTTTTTTATAGACCAATAGTTATATATAACTATGTAAGGTATATGTTTTATTGTTTATGCTTTTATGTCTATATCAGAACATGACATCCGAGTTTTGATATATATGAAAATACATTTCTTTAAGAAATGCTTTGATAAACTTTATTATATCATGTATTTTTTTGGGGATAAATTCCACAACTCTTTTAAATCAATGGATTTACTCTGAAATTATTATAAAAGCATAAATGAAACCGGTCTTTTCTGGCCATGATTTTGGGGATGTCACAGTTGGTATCAGAGCATTAGTTTAAGCGAACTAGGAATTTGTAGGATTTCTAGACTTAAAATTAGAATGCTAAGTGAAAATTGTGAGATGAGTGTCTGTGATATTTTAGACCACGAGATCTCTTGGATTGTTGTTCCAAAAATGTGTCCGTTTTATTCCATTTTGGGTCTTCCTTGACAATCTCCCAAATCTTTTCGTGCTCGAAAACGTGATGTAACACTCTAAATTTTCAAACAAAAATTTGATTTTTAAACCACATAAAACTCAATATCATATTTTTCAAAAACCACAAATGTATCAGTTGTCAAAACAAAAATCAACAAAATTACTGATAATATCCCGGAATCCTCAAACATAATCTCGAACAGGTGTGTACAAACAAGACGGCGCCTTCTCGCAATCCTGAGAAGTACCTGAAACACATATCACACAACACAGTAAGAACAAAGCTTAGTGAGTTCCCCAAAATACCACATACACAAATAATAACCCTCTCATGGATATAACTCGGCATGGAACCTCCGGTCTCATGCATCTCGGTGAGGACCCTTCGGTCTCACGACTCGGTGTGGACCCTCCGATCATGTGTCTCATTGAGGAACCTCCGGTCTCACAGCTCGCGTTGGACCCTCCAGTCCTATATCTCAGTGAAGACCCTCCTGTCTCACAACTCGGTTTGGATCCTCCGGTCCTAACTCAGTAAAACACAGAATAATAGTATATATCAAAAAGAAAAAATGCATTATATTACATAACTCAATATAAGCACATAGGACGCTCCGGCCGATAAATCAAATAAGACCCTCCGGTCATACAGTATTACCGCTCAGGTAGCTATAGTGAGAAGACTCACCTCGGAAATAAGCAAGTAGATCTAATACCCCACGAACAGTCTAGACTCCGCCTACATAATATAATTATTTCTAATAAGCAATTTGTAATAACCAATCCGAGATGCTAAGCTAACTCCTCCACTAAATCTGAAAAGGGTGAAAAGACCATTTTACCCCTCCATGGTCTCCAAGGTCTATAGTTGACCAAATCCTAAAAATCAACGAAAGTCAACGCTCAAGTCAACAGTCCATGTTGACTAAACTCGTCGAGTGCATCTATGCAAATCGTCGAGTTCCTTCGCTTCATCTGAAGTATCGGGAAAATCCAACTCAACTTGTCGAGTTGTCTCATCAACTCGCAAAGTTGTAGCGCGTCCAATCCATCGGGGAAAACCCTAGCTGACTCGTCGAGTTGGCTCATGCACTCGTCGAGTCCCTCTAGACCAATTCTCTTTCAGATGATTCTAAGCAGAAATAATGTCCCAAACTCTAGATCTAGCCTGCCAAGGCTGAAATACCACGTAAAGCTACAAGCTTTACGTCCATGTATGGCATCTAGGGCTCGAAATGCCAAAACAAGCTCCATATAGGGTTTAATGGATAAAAACTTGCCACCAACTTGATAAAGCTTGGATCTTTGGGCTCAAGGGACTACATATGGTCCAAATCTGAAGTCTAATCTCCATAGCAAGCTCAAAACACTCTAGAACTCAAAGAAGGATGGAAAAAGGGCCCTAACTCCCCAGAAACGAGATCTAATCAAACAATGAGCAAGGTGGTGACTTTTTACCTTCAAATAGAAGCTTGGAATGAATGAACACCGAATCCAAAAGCTCCCTCTCGTGTCAAGCCCTTTGCTCCTTAACTTTCCTCCAAAAAAATGCACTAAAACACACAATATTAGCCTCTCTTTCTCTCACACAAGGTTATAGCTCGATTAGGGTTTCTCATAGAGTGTTAGGGTGATAAAGGAGGCGGAAATGAAGGCTTAAGGTCCTTTAAATAGCACACAAACCCTGGAAATTAGGGTTTTCTCACTCAAAACCTACTCGGCGAGTTGGGGTCCTCCAACTCGTCGAGTATACTTTAAAAATAACGCGGCCATTAACTCCTCTACTCGGCGAGTTGGGGCATCCAACTCGTCGAGTTGCTTTGAGATTATGAATGTAAATTAATTTAATATTATACCTGGGATTCGGGATGTTACACGTGATCTGTCTTGACATGATATTGGTCCATCACCGCTCTATAAACATTAAAATTGTTTGCACCACTTTGCTTGTGCGAGGAAAGTTTGTTGTAGATGGAATTGAACTTGGTGTACTTATTGCTTATTTGAGTCCATTTGCTACTCAACATATCATGATTGCGATAATTTTCATCCTTTTTCAAAATGGTCCGAAATTTCACGATAATTTGCATCCTTCTTCAAAATGGACCGCTTTCCCTTTCCTTCTTTCTCTCCCTTTGTTGGCCGTTTTTTTCCGGCTCCCCCCGCTTGCGTCTCGGGTACAATCTCTTGCGTGGGTTTGGTTGTGTGGTATTTGTTTGCATTGTAGCGAATGTGTTGAAAAGGTTTTGAGGAAGGGTTTTAGGGAATTTTGGTGGGAATGAGATGACACTGAAAAAGTTGCCGGAAATTGGAAGTTGCGGTGTGCCTTGAGTGGTGAGGATGTTCGCATACAACTCGTATTGTTCAAAACTAAGAGGCGGAGATGTATTTGTGTTTGGAGGGAGAGTCTTGGGGTTTTGATCCATATGGTGTTTTGTGTAAAAGATGCATTGAGAAATGGTATGTAAAAATTGAAGTGAGAAATGGTGAGTAAAATTTGGTGTGAAAATGTATATATATGTTAGCCTTTTTTTTACCGTTCTTCAAAGGTCCATTTTATAACCATTACAAAAAAATCGACACAATTCATCCGTTTCTTCCCGCTACCACGATAACGCACGCTAACATAACGCCTACAAATGGGGATCTGGGGCGGTGTTCCTCGCTTTATAACGGCGTTATCCCGCTGCCACGTCGGAATAATGCATCTTCGCGTTGCCCGCTCCCACTCGTCTTAAATAAATGAGTTTATTTTTCTAATTAACCAAATGAAAACAATTTCACTCGTTTCAAACCCTCCAACATCGTCTAATTAGAGTGTGATCCTATCATCTTTCGGTAAACATTTAAAAGGGAAATTGAATAATCTAGCAATATAATTTCTTAAAAAGTATAAACCAATTTTTTATTTATGTAATTATTTATTTAGTTTTGTAAAAAATAACCATTTTGTCCAAAAAAAAGTTAATCCGGAGAGATCTCTTGAATACCGGAATAGGATTCCGGATAAATGTTTTGGAACAGTCAACTTTTTGTTTGTTTTTATATAATTAATACGTGTTTTGTGTTATTGTTTTTTTGTTTTTGCTTTTTGCTTTATTTTTTCTATATAATATTAGTTTTTGTAAAATCTATATCGCAAGAGTATCAATGCATGAAATCCTAAAATCTACAAAATAGTAATAAATACATAAACTTAAATTTGTTTTAAATAACAATACAATGTTTAAATGGATTTTGTTCTCGTACCCTATAAATTTTCGCCAGTCGTTTACGATATGACATGGCTCATGTATCGTTTTCACCCTCTATCAAATACAATTATCCCATGACCAACATTTGTAGGAACCAACACAAAACACCCTACAATCTCCTCTATTGTCAACCTGTTGTGGCACGTCCATGACCTTTTCATGTGTTATTTTGTAACTCTTAACGGGGATTGCATCAGTTGGTTTGGTATCCCCCCCCAGGTAGTTGATATCTAATAGCAGTTTGTGGATGCGCAAACTCACATAGCTATAAACCAAGATTGGTCTTCTCAACAATAGTCGGTCACCCAATGACTATCGTATATAATCATTTTGAATGTCTTCAAATCCAAAACACCCAAAAACCAATGAGCACGTGATATATTGATAGGGAAGTAAAGCTACACAAAAGGTTGGAATTAATTAATCATCAAATAAAAATATATTATAAATTACTATTACTTAGATAATGTAATCGAAACCCAATTATACCATATCACACTCAGACCAAGTTGGGTAAACGGATATGTCAATCATGTCACTCTAGCCAAATGCATCAGTGTTAAAAGCTGACGGCACAACCGTCCATCGAGCATCATCTCGTCTACACTCTATTAGCAATGAGATCCGCATCATGATGTGCTGCCAATAAAAAATTTAACAGTAAAGTAAGTATTGTTTTTAGCAGCGTAGTATGTAATGATCACATAATTATATAACTTACATCACCTTCCAACCAGCCCGCGTGAGTATCCCTATATAAGCGCGTACAAAACTCGATCATCGGTATATCGATGATAAAACTGTGAGCAAACAACAGTGAAGCATCATGTTCTTTATATAGACTGTGTATGGTAGATTCTGAAAGATTATCCAATGGTGTTGGTTGTTGGCGTGCTACACCTTTTCTCTTCATGTGTATCCATGGGGACTTATACCATATGGACATAACTTTTTCCGAAGAGAAAGCCTAAGGGTGTTGTAGACATTTTTTTTGGGGAATCACTTTTAAATCCGACGATTAAATATATGGAGACAGCTGCTCAAGGGTGTGATTCGACGATCGTTCCAATGTACCTAACCCTTAATCATGGTTCCAAAAGTCATCATTGTCCGTGGTAACAACATCATCCATGATACGTGCCTATAAAGTTCAACAATATTTAATTATAAACAATCAAAAAACAAGTATACACTAAAGTTAAATAAAAAATGTATGGGAGTGAAATATTAAATCAAAGTACCTCCACCTCCTTTGCATAACTAGTATCATCTCCAACAACCTTATTATTAAGTTTTAGAAGCATGACTATCGTAGCTTTAAGTTCAACAAAACATATCTCATGTTCCCCTATATTCTCGCGACATTCATGGACCTTGTTTTGAAACCTAGCAATAATTTGGTCCTTATCAGTTGATGGTACACTGGGTGGAGGTAGTGGTGGTTGTGGGTTAGAAGCATTTGAGTCTATTGCAACATCTATTTGTGCCTTTTTTTGTCGAGGATCATGGGTAGGAGAGTATTGGGATGATGGTGTTAGGGATGGTGCCCTATGAACATTTGTGGTAAGTACATAAGGACGCTCAATCTACGCCGAGCTAACTGTCCACCATTCATCACGACTATCATCTTCTGTTGACTCCAACTTCTATATAAGTCTATCATCTTGCTAACAAAATTATAAAATTATAAATAATACATATATAATTTTTTTAAATATATAAGTAATCATACTTCGTTGATGATTATAAATTGGTTGCACTCAACCGCACGTAAAGGCAATAGTTTCGACAATGCAACAACCTAAGGGATCACATTCGGTTTTCGGGTACCCAACAAACTGCTCACATGAAAACTCTCAAGAATCCATATCTAAAAGAATCATGTATTAGAATATTATTAAACATAAAAAATTTTAATTGTTAATCATGTATTTTACCTTAAAAGTGTATAAAATTCCGTTTAGGGTGTATGTCATTTTTTGAGGTTGTTTAGATTTTGGTTCGACTGGATGTATAAGATTCTCAACCTTATTGAATACAATGAGTAGTTGAGAGTACAATTGATCCCAAATTATCCTTCACTGTAGATATATGAAACATAAAAAGCTTCACAATTAAATATAATAAAAATAAGGATTAGTAATAATAAATATAAATTAACGACATGATACTCGTTGAATTCATCAAGGCTGGATAGAAAAACGAAATACTCATCTTTCAAAGGCTGTTTAGGAAACCGCCCATTGAAACCCTTCTATAATAGATATAGAAGACATATACAGATTGCATCCTCTTTTGATAAGTCATTAAACGAATGTTTAAACACATCAATCACATCGTCTAATTTAACAGAGACATTCCTCGCGACCATAGGAAATACATGGGAACGAAAGGCAACGTCGGAAACCGAGGCATAAAAATAGTCACCAAAGTCGAAGTTGATGAAAAGATAAAATTCTTTCTTCCTGAAAGACAGCCCGTAATCCCCAATCTAAAAAAACCATTTCCTCTACTTTGTTGCAAGGGTCCGTGATAACTTCAAGAAAAAACATGTAATACATAAGTAAAGCATCACCATCTACCTTATGAATATCTAACCACCTCCGAAAACATGAATTCCAGAACATAGTCTCGCATGTCGGTCTGTCTTTGAGTGCCGCAATAATATCCACGACGACGTTGGGTTTATAAGTCAGTATAATTAAAGCAACAAAAATCATGTCCGTGCTGCAAATACAAAAGTTGATACAAGTTATAATCCTACTCTGGAATGAAAAGTGATGATCATTTCGGACATGCTCTTCGCATTTCACACAAGATCTTTGTATTCCGGACTAGTTCCTTGCATTCCAGAATGTTATTTTTTGTTCTAGAATACTAGTTTTCGATGTATAATACCATAATGTAAATAATAAAATTAGTATTGGGTTGGTCCTAATGCATGTAAACATGTATTTACTACCCGGGAACGAGTACAATTCATTCCTAAAATGTTATTCGCGTTCTGGATGAATTTTATAAAAACAAAGATATTCAAACTAAACTACTAAGAATATAAGAGTAAATGACTTTCCAATAAAAGAACCTGGTCATCGTGATCGTTTTCCATATCTTAAGTTAGAGATCAAAATGCGTGCTGGAATGGGTCAATGAAGATTTGTATCGATTGGATACACTTCAAGTATGAATAACAAACAACAAACAACAAACTAACTAATAAAAGATTAAACAGAAAAACAAAGAACACAAGTAATCACAAAGATGCTTTCACTAAGAAAGGATGTTCTCAATAAGAGAACCAAGGTCACAAAGACGGCTACAAAAATTACATTAGGGCTTCACACTATGTTGAATATATACGATTACAATAACTGAAATCCAACTAATTAAGGGATGTATACCTATATAAGTAAAGGTCTGATCCTAATCACAAAGATTACTGATCATATATATATATATATATATATATATATATATATATATATATATATATATATATATATATATATATCACTACAAGAAAAAGACCCTTTTACGATGCGCAAACCACGACACTCATTGATTTATGTTACGCAAAAGAGAGTGACATTAAAAAAGTGTCATCAAAACACGGAGGGCACCTATAATAAAATGTGCGTTGTCTAGGGATGTCGCTTTATAATTTTTAATGGAACGCGCATTCCATCCTTTAACAGTAGGGGGAAATGAAATTTTGAAAAAATTAAAAACCCTGCCTTCCTTTTTTTTCTCCTTTCCCTCTTGCCCAAATTATGGACGCCGCCTACTTCTTCCCTCTCACTTCGACCATCGTTACTTGCAATTCCCGGTCATCCGTCGATAAAGGCACCAGTAGACTTGCCTTTCCATGTAAATCGTAGACCTCATTTGCAGGTTTCGTTCTCTGATATGGTTTCGTTCATCCGGAATCAACTGCCATCGTCGATCTGGTATGGTTTCGTTCAATTTTTTTGCAGAAGGTTTTGGAGATGGTGGTGTGTGGCGGTGGTTCCTCTGTCCGACAATACTAGATAAGAACCCTAATTCTATTTCTTAATGAGCTATATATATATATATATATATATATATATATAACATGTTGGTGTGCTTCTCGTTGTGATTGCTTCACAGAAACACTCTTTAACATAATTTTTGTTCTTCATTCTATTTCTTATGTTTATATTGTGTTTTCTTTTCTTATTATTAGGTACAGGCCATAATTTTGAAAAAGGAGGCTGAAGACTTGAGGGAAAGATGCTTTCTCAACACTGTATACATCCAAAGAATGTGTTCATCCACAGATCGTCAACAAGTCATTCAACTATATGAACAAATTTTTAGGGTAAACCACTCATAAATTCAACAGTATCTTCTTGTGACCTAAAAATCCTGCTAGGTGTCTAAAAAACTTGGAATCCATGGCACAATGTTTGCACCATCAATGGTTGGTCTTGCTGATTGGTGAATTCAGAAAGTGTCTTCAACTTGTCTCTGCTTTCCATGGCCACATCAACAATGGCTAATATTAGTCAGGGATCAAATTTAAGGTTCTTCTCTCTTTCTATAAAGTTGCTTTATTCTATTATTGTATGTGGTTTTACCTTATGCATTTTTTTATTATACATAGTTGTGGCCATGAGGACAATGTGAGTATTTTGTACAATACATTCGTTTTCCATATTCAGTTCCTGCCTATGTAAGTGCTATTCTAACATATTATTCCACATTCAGTTCCTGCAATTTTCCTTTTTTTTCACAAACATACATAGGAATTTCCTTTATTATAAAATTATACTAATGTTTTTCTTTGCCCAAATACAAACGCTTAATCGACAAGTAGTGAAGTCTCGAACTGCTACAATTAAGGTACTTCACTGTGTCCAGTTTGACTTGAAAGATTCAAATGTTGTATTGTATATAATTTGTAATCATTTTTCTCTTTGATGTTATTATAAGGCATGCCTTAGTGTGTTATTATATTACCACACAAAAAACTCACTTCTATCTTATTTAAGGAAAGGAACTCTGATGCTTCAAACTCTGTTAAAACGAACTTCTATTTTAGAGACTAACTTGGCTTTTATTTATTAAAACTGCAAATGCTTATAGCAAATGAAAATAACTTTTTTCTAATTTACTATTTTTGTTTCTGATTTCTCCATTAATAATGAAGCTTTATGAGGTTCATCTTGATTAACGGTTTACACATTATTGCTAATGGTTTTAGCAAGTAAAAAAACAACTTTGACTTTATATGATTCTGGTTCAATAGAGGAAACTGCATTCTTTTACCCCTTAAATTTGATTTGGATTAATGATGAAAGAATTTTTCTCTAATCCTTTTCCCAAAGTATGTTGACTTTCTTTTATATGTTTGTAGATTCCTCAGCTGGAGTTTGAAATTCCTCCAGAAGCACAACGTGGATCTTTATCAACTGTATGTTATGTATCTAGTGTTCATGACTACATTTATTTGGAATATAAAAAAATTAGTCATTTATATTTACATGGTCTTTTGTTAGTGATGTTAATATACAATATTTAACAATTGGATATTACACATCTTGTTGATGTGAAAAAATTGCAATTTTCTCTCGTTCAAAGAGGTAGGCCAGAGAATCACCCTCGATCTCTTCTCTGTTGAAAAGACGTTAATGCCCTTCTCATCCTCACCGTAAAAAATAGCCCTCGAAAGATTTCTAGAGGTATCTACATCGATGAGGAGGGCTTTCACGTCTTTTTTCACATATGAGAGATCAAGAACGAGTCCTTGTCCCACCATCTTTCAAAAGGGTATTTATGTCTTTTGGGTCTTGGAGTTGGAGCCTACTGACACATCCAGGCTTATATCTACTTCAGGTGGAAGGGATATTACTAAGAGCTTCTGAAGAATTGCAAGCCCTTCAAGACGAGAGAAAGGTAACTCTTCATATGATATCACATGTTGTGATTTCATGTGGTCTGACTTTCTCATGTGGTCTGACTTTCTCATGTTAATTTTTTTTTTCAGAAAGTGGATCCTGAAACTACAGAGGCAATAGACAAGTTTACATTGAGATTGAAAGAGTGTGCAACAGGAAATTTATCTTTTACCTTCATCTACAGAAATATTTGCATGAACTCATGGAATTCAGTAAATCCGTAAGTTTCTAAAATAAATGCAACAGGAAAATTTATCTTTCCTTAAATCTATAAGTTTCTAAAATAAATGCAACAGGAAATTTGTCTTTTACCTTCATATATAGTTATTTTTTTTCTTTGGGCCAAAAGGAAAAAAGTAAGAGAAAGCCTCATGAATTCATGATACTAATTTATTTCCTTTACCCTTTAAACGACTAAGGGAATGTCCTGTCATCAAAGTATTTCAGGAGCTATATTCAAAAAATATAAAATATCCTTAATTATTTTACCAATATACACAATATATATATATATATATATATATATATATATATATATATATATATATATATATATATATATATGCTTGATAAAATAACTCAAATGTGGTATTGTATATACTTCACTGTGTCTAGTTTTACTTGAAAGATTCAAATGTTGTATTGTATATACTTTGTAATCATGAGCCACAAGCAACATTAGGATACCTGTTTGATCCTTCACGATCTGCAGAGTTAACAATCAAACATCATCATATAATATTCCTTCTATAGGAACTGTTGAACCGCATGGGTCAGTTGGGGCAGTGGCCGGGCGGCAGGCAATTGCCCAGGGTAGTACTGTGGAATTTGCTGAAGCTCTCTTTCGATATACTGCTCCAGAAGAGGTACTTTTTTTGGGAGTTATTGTTGGTTTACCTCTCCCACTTGAATATGAGGTTACTTCCATGGCTTGACAAAGTTACATTGTTTGATTAATTTGTATTCAGATTAAAGTAAATTGGGTTTGCTGAGATTGCTCCCCTGTTAATCGCACCTTGAAAACTAAATAAAGAACAATATTAGAAATTATGCAAAGGGTATTTTAGGTTATATGATTAGAGAGTACCATGTATTCACAACACATTAAGTGAAGCTCCAAAAGTTAGAACAACTAAGAGGAAAATGATAAATAATGATCTTTTCAATTACTAAGTTGTCAAGAATTATCAATATTATAAATGATAAAGATAACCAAGAAAACATATATTATTGATATGGTTATAATTCATCTTTTTCCTAGTTTATGCAGTAAAGTTGTT
The DNA here is from genome assembly GCF_051521515.1 of Lactuca serriola. Taxonomy (NCBI): domain Eukaryota; kingdom Viridiplantae; phylum Streptophyta; class Magnoliopsida; order Asterales; family Asteraceae; genus Lactuca; species Lactuca serriola. The sequence continues at coordinate 284,170,791 of NC_136412.1, read as the reverse complement.
TTTGAAAATTTGAAGTTTGTTGTTGCAGCTAAGGAGCATGTGGTTGGAAGGTACAACACTCGCCCAAAGCTAGGGGAAATGATCTTGATGTTCATGGTCTATTTAATGAGTAAGCATTAGGATTTTCCAGTCAAGTTAAATCTTTTTATTTTGTGATTATAGTTTTAATATTATTAGGAATGTGCAGATATGTTCGGCATTTTCTATCTATTTGGAAGCTGTTGCTATTCTCCCACAGTTGGTTCTGCTGCAGCGAAGGGGAAATGTTGACAATTTGACCGGTCAATATGTCATGGGTATTCTCCCTTCTATATTTTCGCATGATATCATTATGAAGCTGGATAACCATGAAAAATGGCTTTTTAAATGATCAAAAATATTATAATAATCATTTAGAAAATAGGATGCTATGAATGAAAATCTGTTTGTTTGCATTATATTGTTAGGGCATACCGTGCATTGTATATTCTCAACTGAATTTGTCGGTATCCCACACAGCCCCATTTCAATGAATGGATATGTAAGTTAAAGCTTTTCTCTTATTCTTATTGTCTATACATGTATTTCATTTGACTTTTGTTTTGTTTGTTTGTTTGTTTGTTTTCAGCCTGTTTCTCTGGCTTAATACAAACAGCTCTTTATGCTGATTTCTTCTACTATTACTTCATAAGGTACACAACCTCCATTCCCATTCTTTCTGTTCTGTCTTTTACTTTAAGCATAATCATAATAACACAGGCTTTATGAGGAAGGGCATTTACGTCTTTACTCTTCGCCTGGGTGGCAGTGGGACAAAAATTGCAATTTTCCAGACTGAATAAGACTACTACTACATTACATGACCATGACCATGACCATGACCATGACCATTTAATACTTGCTTTCAATAAACCAAGTTTCAGAATATTTATTCAAATGCTCTAAACTTTCTTTTTAGTGACTGAATTTATGTTCTTTTTTTCCTTCATGATAGAATCTGAAAATGAGATCTTTGAAGAGGTTTTGAGGGGTAAACTCGACTTTTCTAAGATCCACGACCTAGTATCTCTGAAAGTGCTAAAGATTTGGTTAGGAAAATGCTTATTAAAGACCCCAAAAGACGAATAACAACTCATGGTATTCTTTGTAAGTCTTGGTTGTTATAAAATTTTCCTATAAGTATTATTTAGGCTTCTTATTGAACATTATTGGCTCCGGAATCAGCAGCAACACAAATTGAATCAGCTCTGGAATGCAGTCGCGGATTGGCTCCGGAAAATTGTCAAAGTATGGAAACAAAAAAATGTCAAATTTGTAATAAAATATTATTCAATGGATATTTTTTGTATATGATATTTTGTATGACATTAAATTTTATGAAATGGATTATATTTTTTGTATATGATATTTTATTTTCTATTATGAGACATTAAATGCAAAATTAATTTGAAAATTAGTAAATCTATAAAAAAATATTTTTTTTTAAACATTTAAAATTATGATACGCAAAAATGTGTGTCATCTTCATTTATGACATGGCCTTTCTTGACAGGGACTTTCTTGATACGCATTGCGTGTCATTAACACACGCGTCGTAAGGTTACGACACACGAATGCGTGTCGTCTTCGTTTATGACAGGGCCTTCCTTGATACGCATTGCGTGTCGTAAACGCGCGTCGTAAATGCGCGTCGTAAATGAGCGTCGTGAATGCGCGTCGTCTCTCTTTATGACAGGGCCTTCCTTGACGCGCATTTGCGCGTCGTCTGAGCCTTTTACGACGCGCAATGAGCGTCGTAAAAGGCTGTTTTTCTAGTAGTGTATATATATATATATATATATATATATATATATATATATATATATATATATATATATATATATACGACGTAATATTCAAAAGAAAACCAATATCATTATCTTCACATTGACGTTGATAAGGTCTTATGTTGACATTGGCGTTGGTGGTGACGCTGGTGAAGGCGTTGGCGGCCAGCGTGTAAAGTATTTGACTCATCAGATCATAAGGTGTGTTCTTACAATCCCCCCCTATTTGATGATGTCAAAACTAATCTTTAACGAAGTAATCAAGGTCATCATTTGAGAAATTTTCAACTTCAATTAAGATCTTAGGCTTTAACCAATTGAAGTCATCAAGATGAAGATTAGTTAGGCACTTACTAAGTTCAAAGGAGATCAGAACACGATATCTTGTTTCCAGCTCTTTATGTCGCATAGCCTCCAGGTGAAGATTGAACAAATGCTAGGTGGGAGCATCGGGAAGATCTTTAGTGCATTGAAAGAACATTTGATTATGGCTGTCAAAATAGAAAATACCATGTTTTGGTTCCTAAATGAGCATGTGTTGAATTGGCTCAACACCCACATGCAGCTTGTTGTTGATGTAGCGAGTGCCATACGAAATAAGAAACTTAGTGTATTTTGACATTCTAAGCCTGCTAGTTCTTTCCGAAGTGGATGGATGAGATGGACCAACTAAAGGTACTAAGTTTAGCTTCTTAACTCTGTTGATCAGAGTTTAGATACCCAACTTTACCTCTTGGGCATGAACAACTTTGTGTTTAGAAATTATCTCCTGAATTTGTGTCCACTTGTTGTAGCCATATTTAACCAATTCACGAGAAAATATAACTTCAGTGTATTCATACTCGACTTTTTTCCTCACCGGATGCAATTTTAGAGATTCATTTTTGGGTTTGGTGCATCTGACTTTGATGATGGGATATGGTTGGTATCTTCTTCCTAGAACATTCCCAATTTCTTCCGATTGATTCGATCATTCAGCTCAGATAATCTGTTTCGTTTAGCTACATCAACATTGAAACACCGAATATTGGTCTTTTGAGCATCAGCTAAAGCAAGTTGATGAACAAGATTGATAGATTGACGTTCCTATTTTCTTCTTTTAACTGATGCATTATGTTCTAACATGATTTCTATGACTTCTTCAACGGTCATTCACCAATCTACAGCTAAATCCTCGAACTCAACTGTCAGCATGCATCTCTTGGGAGGAGGGCCTGAAGAACGACCTGCAGTAGAGGAACTTTCAACTTTAGTTTCATTTACTTCCCCTGAGAAGGAAGTCTTCCTTTTTCTAGGATTGATCTGTTCATCATCAAACTCTATGTCACTATTGGTTCCTTGGGGAATCTCCCCTTTAAAATATGTATCGGGGTAAACAACACTTAGAGGAACAACAACTTGTGCCATACACCCCAAATCAAGAAACCCTTCATACTAATCAGTCTCAAACTAATCACCAACATATGGAATAGGCTTATCACTATTTTTTACATCAGTGTCTGGGATGGGTGGATCATTTCTCTCTTGTTCAGCTACAACACTTGCCTTTTGATTATCATCCCTTCCTAATTCAGACATTTCAGGTTGAGATGGAGTTGTTGCAATCACCATTGTAGTCACCATTGGCACTTGATTTTTCTCCCCCTTTTGGCATCATCAATTTGGGGAAGGGAGTCAGGTGGTGAAAAGGGAGTGCGAGGAGGGAGATGTGATGGTGGAGGAGGATTTGATGATGGAGGTGGAGGTGGATTTCCTGGACAGGTAGGAGGAGTGTCTTCAATCATCACATCATCATCATCCAAGGTCAATAATCATTTCATATCAACCATGCATTTCTCTACTTTGGTCTGTCTTTTTCCCATAGATTGAGTCACCTACACCAATATAGAGAGCTGAGAGAGCATAATAGTTTAAAAGTTGGAACTGGACTCCCCCTGATAAGTAGAAGCATTCTAAAGAGGCGTTGGCATTGGAGGAACGATTGCAGCTTCAGGAGAAGGAGACACTGATATAGGAGAACTCACATCTTGAATTAGTGGATCAGTGAATTCCATTTGAGATGGATTTGATCCTCGCTGTACAAATTTTTTTGCAAAAGGAGTTTTGGATGATGTTGAGGATGAGGAGAAGCATATATGTTGGTTCAATCTTGGAGGAGAATTAGTCATTCCTTGAAAAAAGTCTTCTCCTTTATCAGTGGCAAATTCTTCTTCTTTATCATCAACGTCTTCTTCATCATCAATGCATTCTTCATCATTAGTGATTTCTTCATCAACAACACCTTCTTCATCGTCATCAAAATCTCCATCATTATCCTCATCATTCTCTTTTTCTGAGTCATAGGATTCAAAAACGTACGGATTTTCAATCCAATTCGTCATCTTTTGAAGACTATGCATATCTCTATTAGAAGTAGCGATGTTAATGATCTTTGAGGAGAGAGCTGGAATTTGACTCATGATTCCATGACTGGCATTATAAACCTCTTCCAAAATTATTCCAAGCCAACGAGGATAAGGAACATATGTTGACTTCTTGCTCCCAGTGACACATTCAATCAGTTGATCAAGGAAGAGTTGAGCAAAATCCAGTCTTTTGTTGCAAGCCATGGAATACAAAATTCGTTGCTCAAATAGGTTTAACTGATCTAAGCTCCAAGTTTTGTGTCCAAGGAATTTACCAATCACTCTAGATAAGTACTTCCACCCTACACCATAACTTGACGGAAGGTGTATTTTGTTGGATCACGAGAGGTGCATGAAGAGAAAAATTTTACCCTAATCTTGAACGAATAGACTTGCATCTTTCTGTTGGATTAGGTGTCTAAGCCAATAACTAAAATGGTATATACTTGAATTATTAACAAATTCCTTTTGGGTTGCCTACAAACCTAGTAATTAAATATGATGCCTTTGAGGGAGTGAGAGAGAGAGAGAGAGAGAGAGAGAGAGAGAGAGACTGATTTATTGATTTATTATATGATGAAAAATAGCAATAAATTATTTATTAATATATTATGAGAATAATATATTAATTAAAAATAGTATCAATTAATTAAGAATTAATCAGAAATTAATTAGAATTAATTTTGGGATTAATTGCATTAATTAAAATTACAAGGACCTAATCCGTAATTGTTCAATAGTTGAACGAAAGGGTTCCATAACCTTCCCCGAGGTGGTGGGCGGTTTTGGAGGCATATTCTAGGATTTCTAGAATATCTCTTAAAGATAATTAGGAGATTGGATAATTACCTAATTTGAAATAATATTATTTGTAACACTCATAAAAATTCATGAAAATTTAAACTTTTTCAACCAACCAAAAACCATAATTGTTTACATTGTAGATTTCAAAACGAGTTTAAACATACGAGTAATCCCAAAATCATGAAACAAACCATGAGGATGTGCACGATTATGCCTTCGCCTTCTCGCGATCCTGTGAGGTACCTGAAACATGATCCAAAATTGTAAGCCCAAAGCTTAGTGAGCTCCCCTGAAATACCAATACATAGCAAACAACACAAATATAATAACAACATTTAATGGGTCCACAACTAACAAACTGGATTACCCCTGAGCCCACAACATAAGTTTGGTTTGCCCCCATAGGCCCACAGCTTATGTCTGGCTTCCTCCCCAACCCTCAGTACAAGTTTGACATGCCCCACCTGGCCTTCATCTCGTATCTGGAATGCTAATGAGCTCTAAGTATGAGTCTGGCATGCCCTTCTTGGCCCTCAGCTCATGTCTGGTATGCTATAGGTTTTGTTGGCTACAGCACAGAGCAGTATAACCTCAACCCAACCCTCACCATATCTCGACATATAACAGATAATATCATATTCAGATAACAGGCAGTATCACAGGTAGTCCTACATATCTACCTAACTAGCATGCATATCTACTCCATACTCAGCATATACAATATCAGGTTATCAAATCAATGGGTCGGCCTTGGTGCCTTCGACCTAAAGTATGGTGAGGAAACTCAGCTCACAAGTAGTCTAGAACTGATAAAGTTTGACTCCGAATCTCAGCTCCCGAATCAAATGCCAACAACCGCTATGTGACCAGTTCCATCAAAATCGCGAAACACCCAAAATACCCTCAAAAGTGAAACTTGGTCAACCATGGTCAAAGTCAAAGTCAACGGTCAAGGTCAACAGTCCATGTTGACCAAACTCATCAAGTGCACCAATACACTCGTCAAGTCCCTATAGAAACCAGATGGTCGGCAAAAACCCTAGTCAACACGCCAGTTTTCACCAGCTTAATACATTAAGCTATTTCTTCGATTCTAAGGACTCTAAGGCTCATATCTAAACTCAAATGTATTCTAAAAGGACAAAGTTTCCAACTTTATCCTTTAGGGCTGCTCCAAGTGCTCAAAAACCTTATCACAAGGCTTGAAGAGTCAAGGGCTTAACCGTTAAGCACTAAATCCTTGAGATCTAAAACCCAACTTTTCCAGAAGATATTCTAGCCTCAAAATCGTCCCAAAGGTTGGTGCTTTATAGACATGCATGTCTAATGCATGTCTTGAACCCAAAATGGGTCAAAAAGGGAAAATATGACCTGAAATCCATGCATGGCATCACAACTTGGCTAAAGACCAGACCCAAGTCACTACAATGTCATATTGACGTGGAGATTCATAAAGTTGCAAACTTTATGAGATCCATCCGTAGCAACATCCAAGAATAAGGAGAAAATAGGACAAAACTCTAGATCTAGCTACATGGAGGAATAAAAATTGGATCTTGGACACTTACAAAGGTCCAGAAGAGTGCTAAACTGAAGATGAGAGCTTTGCTTGCCAGATCCTTGCTTCCTTCTTCCAACGTCTTCTTCTTTTTCTCTAAAAATACCACATTAGCTCACAAAATGAGAGGGAAGGATGATTAGGGTTCACAAAGGCTGATATGGGGGTTTGGAGGCTGATAAAAGATCAACCTCAAGGACTTAAGGAGGTTATATAAGGTGTAAAACCCTAAAATTTAGGCTTTCTCATCCGTCCGCCAACAAGTCGAGTTCCCTTACCAACTCGCCGTGTTGGTCCATAAAAACATGCAACCAAAAAGTCCTTTATCACACCATGTTAAGGCTTTCAACACGTGGAGTTCCAAAGGAAAAAATTCTTTAAGGAATAATCTCATACCTGGGAATCAGGATGTTACACGCCGTGTTGAGCCTCTCCCCCACTTGGACTAGGCTTCGTCCTCGAAGTCTGTTGTGGTGAACAAATTCGGATAATGCTCCCGCATTGCATTCTCCAGCTCCCAGGTTCACTTAGAGCCCCTCCGGTGCTGCCAGCGTACTTTTACCAAAGATACTTCCTTGCTATGCAAAACCTTTACCTTCCTTTCCAGAATAGCCACCGGTCTCTCGATATAGTTCAGGAGCTCATCAACTTGAATATCGTCCAATGATACCACTGTATCCTCATCCAATATGTACTTTCGCAGTTGTGAAACATGGAAAGTGCTATGAATCTGACCAAGCTCCTCAGGAAGATCCAATCTATAAGCGACCTTACTAACCCTAGCAATAACCCGGAATGGCCTAATATATTGGGGACCTACTTCCCCCTCTTCCTTAAGCAAATCACACCTTTCCTAGGTGAGATATTCAATAACACCATGTCGTCGACCTAAAACTCCAACTCAGATCAGTTTCGGTCAACATAGCTCTTTTGTCGACTCCGAGCGGTCTGCAATCTCTGCCTGATCTGTTGGATCATCTTTGTGGTCTGAAGGACCACCTCGGTCTGCCCCATAACCATGTGACCAACCTTTCCCCAATAGACTGGGGTACGACACCTCCACCCATACAAAAGCTCAAAAGGCAGAGCACCAATGCTGGAGTGAAAACTGTTGTTGTAGGAGAACTATGAAAAAGGTAGGTTGGAGTCCCAACTCCCACCGAAATCAATGAGACAGGCTTGCACAATATCCTCGAGATTCTATATCGTCCGCTCACTCTGGTCGTCAGTTTGTGGATGGTAAGTTGTGCTAAAATGCAACTTCGTGCCCAGTTCCTCATGGAACTTCTGCCAAAATCGGGAGGTGAACCGAACATCACAGTCTGAAACAATAGAGGCCGGAACCCCATGGCAAGCAACGATCCTGCGAATATACACATCGGTCAGCTTCTCAGTCGAAGAACTCTCCCGGATTGCAAGAAAATGGGCACTCTTGGTCAATCGATCCATGATGACCCAAATAGCTGATGGCTTTTGAGCATTCTAACACTCCTAAGTGTACATGCAACCCTAAATACCTTGGATCTATGTTTTCTCTATTACACATGCAAATATGAACTTTCCAAGGTATTATCCTAATCTAGCATACAAAACAATGAATATAACAAGATAGAATACATACCTCTTTATGTAGAAAGTCTTCATGAAGCTTGAGTGCCTAGTGCCCCAAGTGTGACACCTTAAATGGTTCACACAACACCAAATACACTTGGAATAACTTGAGAGAATTCTACACTCCTTGAAAATCGGCTAGCCCTTCTATTACTTCATAGTGGCCGATTTTTCCCAAAGAATATGATCTTATATAGTTGTTACAATTAGGGTAAACCCTAATTGTCATGGCCTTCCATTTCCTGGGATCCATGGGTTCAAATACACCATGGAGCATCCATGAAGCATCATATGGGTTTTAGCCCAACTAGATAATCCATGGAGCATTAGCCCACTATATAAGTATGGATGATTTAAACAATCAACCCATATATTTAATTAGTCTTCCTTTTGATCACTTAATTAATCCTAGATTAATTCTTGATCAATACTAATTAAATAATCTTATTAATATATTAGAACTTATAATATATTAACCAACCTTAAGTGTTATTTCTCTCATTATAGTCTATCCGAATGCATGATGCCATGCAACCCAAATGGACCATGCCGGGTCGGGTCAAGTCTTACCAATTATAGTTATGGACTTAGACATTAATCCAACAGTCTCCCACTTGGATAAGTCTAAAACTATTATTGCGTATGACTTCAAGAACCGACTGGCAATCATAGCTCTCAAAAGCTTCTGTCGAACTCTGACCTTGTAGATGAACTCTGACCTTTGTCAGTGACTTGTCCATTAGATAAGGGATCATATATTCCTCCATTCTAGATATCATATGGACTGAGACATGGATTATAATCATTCTATTTGTCCATATGTTTTTTCCCAATTTCCGATTTATGACGACTAACTAATTGAACAAATCAAATCAGTCCTGGCCCGGCCGAGCACTTACATTTGTCATCACCAAATCATCGAGGGGCCCACAGATATCGCTTTTATCTTGAAGATAAAAAGAATGGATAAACATCGACTCATATGGCTTGTTCTACTACTTGTTGAATCATACACAAAGGCACGTTTTATAACACCGAGTTACCGAATGCGTTTTCGTGCAATCAATGTACAACCAACTCATAGTAACAAGTCATATCTCTAGGTTCGAAGAATATAAGATATTATCGTCTCATGATCACTCGTGATAAAATCCATGAACTGATTCCAATGAGTGCGGGTTGCATCCAATACTCAGAACTTATGAGCACTCATAAGTGTTGTAGCCCTTTGTCCAACATCTTAGACCTCTACAAGCCAACCCATGACAGTCTTAATTCATATCTACTTCCAACATATGACCGACTATGGATGGTTTGAATAACTTAGTCAATCAGAACAATGACCTAGTTAATCTGGAAGTCAAAACATGCAAAGTGAAACACAATAATAATCGAATCCAATATGGTCTCATAACTTATGAATATAAATAAAACACCTTTTATTTATCACCATATGATTACAAATTATTCACTGTATATTGTTTCAGCTATCAACTTTATTCTTGAATTAAAACAATAGTTGTCCCATGCTCCAAGCATGTACACTATGCTTTCTAAACACTAGTCATGCCATACACCAAGTATGCATACTATGTTTGTCTATGATCTTCACTTTGTGAATTAGATCAATTGAACCTAACTCCAATGATCCTCTTTCACGGTCCCAAATCCTTACTGCAAATGCAAGAATTCCAAATTCATGCCATTTACTGAAATTTGTTAGATTTTAAACTTATATGCATTGATCTTCTTGTAATGATTATGCACAAAGTCACAAGGACTTGACAAAAATCATTACAGAGCATTCCAAAGGAGATCAGCTCCTTGGAAACATCCTTCTTGCATTAAGTTTCCTAATCTTAAACAAATTGAATAATTTCTAACTTTGAAACATTTCCATATTCCATTTTGACTATCACTTCTGAACAAGAGTTTCCTCCTTACAGATTATGTCAATATGGTCCTTCCAAAATTATCACTATACTTCCAATTGTCCTTGAGCACCCAATCTTTGGTAAACCATAGATTGTCCTTGACAATTGTTTAATCCTTTTAGTCATATCCAGTTCTAAACCTTCTTAATGCCTCAGGCATTTGGAAAATTTTAGAACGGATAAATATAGCACATGTAATCGATCCTATATCCGAAGCATATGGGACACGATTCATGATGTCTCACATAAAGACTAAACCAGTCTTTTGCTATACTATTTCCATTTCAATTTGCCAAGTTCTCATAATTCAGATTATGAAAAGGGATTCCGTAATCATAATCGAATTTTAGAACGCAAATAATGGACCCATATACAGAATTTCCTTATGTTGAGCCATTCCAACATGAAATTCATATATATATATATATATATATATATATATATATATATATATATATATATATATATATGCTTGACTAAATACGATTAAAATCTCAATCTAAGCTTTTAGATTTGAGATGAAGTATAATTTCCTCTCCCTTAATTATAGCAAAACAACTCTTTCCCAGTTGAAACTTTTGTTTTCTATAATTAACATTGCTAACTTGCAATACTTATCATAATTATCATGCTCCCACTAACATGGTGATTATTAGCATAACACTTATGCTCCCACTAGCTTTGATATGTACTCAGAAATCAGCTCGACTTCTAGAAATCAATACTTTATTGACTTTCTTACCAAAGTTCAGATTTCTGATACTAGATTGCTTTGATAAAACTTTATCATAATCATACACCTTATCTTAGATAGCTCATAGGTTTATCTAAACAATTTTTAAGAACTATGAAAAGGGATGCTGTAATCATAGTCTCAATTGTTTAGACCTTTGCCACTTCTCATAAGTCCATGTTAGTGTGCCGGTAAACCACACACGCTACACTAACGACTTTGAGAATGCAAATATCACAATTGCTATCTAATTAAAATCTACTTAGTGAAAGTGTTTCCTCACCATCATTTTCATGAATCGGAGAGAAACTGTATGACACTTAGATTTAATGGTGTATGTGTTCTTATCCATGTGAATTTTCAAAACCATAGTCACAAGACAAGGATAATGACAAATCCAAACTCATATGGACTGAACTCAATCTTAATTTCTTGCCACCTGGCAGCCCAAGGGCCTACCATTGCTTCCAAGTTGTTATGCAACCAATTGAGAACTCTAAGAACTCATATGCAAAGCCAACTTTAATTGGAATGGGCACAGAATATGTCAACACGATAGGTTATGAACCTTAAGTCGTGTGCTAGTGAAGAACTTTAGGTTTTATTCTTGATTACTTCTTGAGACTTTCATGACTTTTAATACTCCCACTGTCCTCTTGACATATAAGACTTTGTTGTCAGTTATTCAAGAGATAGTGTGGATTCTAATCAAGACAAACACTTCACAAAATTGGCCTAAGTTGGTATTTGTTTTATCCAAAACATCACAACTTACCAATTTCAAATGTACAAGAGTAGAAAACTTTTACTCTTACATTTGACAAGTGTTTTAAACCTTCTTTAAGACATGTCACTCAAGTTACAATCTTGGAGTATGACTCTAAGAATTGTTTTTGGAACGAAGTATGAATCATCTTCTTGATTTAACCACTTCAACAATTCATAGCTCCTCTTCTTAGCTATAAGAAGGCACTTAGAGGATGAATTGTGATAAGATCTCTAAATCATTAAGATGATCATAAAAACTGATACTAAAGTACTCTCCCATCTTTTTAGATTTGAGAAACTTTTATCCTTCTGCCTAATTTGATTCTTCTTATTCGCTTTGCCTTACATTGAACCTTTTCCAATGTCTCAGAATTACCTTAAGCTTGTAAGTATAACCATATTTGCTGAGATTTAGTAAATTATGACGAATAATCTTATCGATCTTTTGTGGTGGACTTGACCAGTGCACAAGAATGTGTACTCGATCCCTTAGTCCTTCACTTGACTCACACATCCATGTGAACAAGTAATTAGTCTTAATTTTCCAATACTTGAAAGTTCTCATTCATCATGCTATACAACTTGCATGATTCCAAGTTCCGGTCCAATTGAAACTTGGGTGATGAGAATCTTTCCTTTTTTGGTAAATTTAGACATTACCACAAATGAAAGAATCAATTTCATATTTCCACTCTTGATTTTAATGGAATCTTATAAGCAACAACATATTTCACAGATGCCATTGTAAGGATATTTTAAAATAAATAAAATCAGAAATTTTCCTTTTATTTTAAAAACTTTGCGGAAGAGCTTATCCTTACAATCCATATGAAAACTTGTTGTTATCTATTCCTAAGCAATATCTCATAACTCCTAAGAAGTAGTTCAAGAATCCAATCTTCAAACTATGCGATAGAAATCCATGTATGCGATCAGATTCAGCGTATTCTTTCTTTAAGTTTCTTCACTTTTCTTTGATGCTTGAAACATCACCATGTGACCCAGTCACATCATGTATCAAGAATCTCATAATAGAAACTTAGCAGAGTTAGATAGTGGACTTTACCTGAAGTAGCGTCAAACTTATTAACTTTAACATCCTTAGGTAAAATTGGCAGCTTCGCAACCAATGCCCCTTCCTATGGCAATTTAACATATGGACACTTTGGTAATGGAACATGGGACTATCACAGATTTAGCCTTTCTCTTTACCATTTGGTCAACCTAGTTGATTATGGTCAATCCTTTTCCTTGGGAAGAGAATGCTTTTTCTGGATTTCCAGTGTCACCATTGTCAATGTCCATAAAGTTTTAGGAAGATGATCTTAGCAAAAGATAAGATCATTAAGGGTCTTGTCATAGAAAGTGATTGAGCCACCAACTTTCTTAAGACTTTGACACCCAACTCTCCCGGCTTGTCAATATGTGACTACATCTCCAAGATGTGATCACACCTAGACCTTGCCTAGCCAATAGGGCTTGAGTGACCTTGAACTTGTGGGTTAGGGAGAATAATTGGAGGAGGTGAAAGAAGTATGATTTCCATGGGACATCATCTTCATTTAGGAAAGCTTGTTTCAAGAGATTTGGGAAGATCATAAATGTCTAAACCAGACATCTTTTAGGAGATATTCAAGATAGTTGATTTAAAGTCCTTAATATAACACCCAATACAAAATATTAAGGCTAGGACCCAACACAATACTTTTATAACTTGGAAGAGGGATGCCGTAATCCAAGCTATAAAATATATGAAGGTAGGTGAATGACGATTCACCAATTTTTACCAAGATAAATGAAATGTATTATTAGGTTTTAATTGGATTTGAAACTCCTAAATCTTTTGAGAATCATTGAACTTTTCAATGGCAAGTTTCAATCTCGAGTGTGCCCTTCAGGTTTTGTGACTGGGATGCCGAGGATCACAAAACAAGGTGTGAAGAAACCATGAAAATTACTTGGTACCCTTAAGTGTTTACCCCTCAATCGATGTGCCGGTTAACCAGACACGCTCCATCGATAGTTCGATACTATGATAAACATTAAGTTACCCTTTTCCTACCTTGTTAAATATGAGTTAGTGTGTCGGTTAACCACACACGCTCCACTAACCGACTTAAACAAAGTGCAAAGTGTAATTTCATGGATTAGCACCTTATTCACATTTTCCTAAGTAACTCAGATTGGGTATTATTAAGAGTTTAGTTACTTAGTATTTATCATTAATACTTTTAATGAAGGGATAATTATAGTCCTGTCAAACCCATTCGGCTAACGACCCTCCACAAGCCAAGGAAGTGGTGGGTGAGAGTGGACACCCATTAAACTGCCATTTTATAAGCAGTAACCTTATACCCCCCTTATAGACCGGCTTCGTGAATGAGGCCTACTAAGGGTAAGACTGACTTGCTCTTATACATATATAAATATTATTAACTTATAATATTATAAAGTATAAGTGTTGAATTTTAACTTTTAAAATTATAAGGGCTAACTTGGAATTAAAGTATTCATAATAGAAAACTTTTCAAATTCCAAAACTTGAGGGCAAGTTTTTGAAACTATTCAAAACTAATTAATTCCATAACTTATGTGTTTAAAGTAGTTTTAATCCAAAAACTCTTCAAGTTCCATAACTTGAGGACAAGTTATGGAAGACTTTAAACTAATAAAAGAATTAACTTTTCTTTATTTTATAACTTATGGAATTAATTAAGGTTACACTTTTTTTTATTATTTAATGAAGAGACTCTTGGTCCTCCATAACTTGAGGACAAGTTATGGAGTCATAAAACCATTTAATTAGAACTAAACTCTTCATTTTGTAACCTTTGCCAACTTTTATGAGTTTTATGAAACTTAAATGTGACTTTTCATATAACTTGAGACAAGTTACAAAAACACATTTTAGAATCAACTCTTAGATTAATTTGGATTGAAAACAACTATTTCACTCAACTTTTCTATTAATCTAAGCAACTCATAAGACCAAGATAATTCAAATCAAACTTTTTCATGTAATTAGTCTAAACCTTAAACTAATACAAAACATGAATCTATTGACAATTATCTTTGAAATTGGATTAGCATGAACATTAACACATCAAAAACAAGTTTATAAGTCGAAAAACATCTTAGGGTAATGTTCCTAGTCCAATTCAAGCCAAAAAAAAGTCGAATTTATGCTGTCTGGGGGTCCAACTCGTCGAGTGCACGAACCAAATCGGCGAGTTGGATGCTTTATGCCTTGGACTCGGCGAGTCCATTCATGGACTCGGCGAGTCCATTCATGGACTCGGCGATTCTGCTGGGCAGACACCATCAAAACTTGATTTTTCAGTTACTTTTGCAAGTATAACAAGAAAACAAGCCTAGGCTCTGATACCACTGATGGGTTTTGAGCATTCTAACACTCCTAAGTGTACATGCAACCCTAAATACCTTGGATCTATGTTTTCTCTATTACACATGCAAATATGAACTTTCCAAGGTATTATCCTAATCTAGCATACAAAACAATGAATATAACAAGATAGAATACATACCTCTTTATGTAGAAAGTCTTCATGAAGCTTGAGTGCCTAGTGCCCCAAGTGTGACACCTCAAATGGTTCACACAACACCAAATACACTTGGAATAACTTGAGAGAATTCTACACTCCTTGAAAATCGGCTAGCCCTTCTATTACTTCATAGTGGCCGATTTTTCCCAAAGAATATGATCTTATATAGTTGTTACAATTAGGGTAAACCCTAATTGTCATGGCCTTCCATTTCCTTGGATCCATGGGTTCAAATACACCATGGAGCATCCATGAAGCCTCATATGGGTTTTAGCCCAACTAGATAATCCATGGAGCATTAGCCCACTATATAAGTATGGATGATTTAAACAATCAACCCATATATTTAATTAGTCTTCCTTTTGATCACTTAATTAATCCTAGATTAATTCTTGATCAATACTAATTAAATAATCTTATTAATATATTAGAACTTATAATATATTAACCAACCTTAAGTGTTATTTCTCTCATTATAGTCTATCCAAATGCATGATGCCATGCAACCCAAATGGACCATGCGGGGTCGGGTCAAGTCTTACCAATTATAGTTATGGACTTAGAAATTAATCCAACAATAGCATCAAAAACCCTTGCCGTCTTTGGCAACTTGGTGATGAAGTCCATCAAAATATGTTCCTATTCCCACTTGGGAACCTCTAGAGGCTGCATCTTGCCATGCGGCCTCTGATTCTCGGCCTTGTCCATCTTGCAGGTCAAGCACCTCTCAACATACCAGGCGATCTCCCTCTTCATACACGACCATCAATAAGTCAATCTCAGAACCCGATACATCTTGGTGGCCCCCAGATGAATTGAAAAACGAGACTTATGAGCCTCCTCCATCATAATCCGTCTGACCCCAACAGAAGTAGGAACCCAAACCCGACCACAACGGGTCAACAAACCCCGATTATCCAGAACAAATCGGTTGTTCTCACCCATGATCCTCTCAATCTTCCAATTCTCTTGCCGAACACCCTAAACTTGAGTTTCTATTATCAATCCCACTAGTGGAGAATCCGTTGATATCCTCATACATGACACCTCCTCAGAAGGCCCAGGCGACTTGCGACTCAAGGCATCTGCAGCAACATTCGCTTTACCCAGATGGTAAAGGATCTCGCAGTCATAGTCCTTGACTACGTCTAGCCACCTGCGCTACCTCATGTTCAGGTTCGGCTGATCCATTATGTTCCTCAAGCTCTTGTGATCTGTGTAGATGGTACAATGGACCCCATAAAGATAATGCCTCCAAATCTTGAGGGAAAAAACCACAGCCACCAACTCAAGATCATGTGTGGGATATCTCGACTCGTGAGGCTTCAACTACCGTGAAGCATAAGCTATCACCCGTCTTCTATACATGAGGATTGCTCCCAAACCAGTGATGGATGCTTCACAGAAACCACAAAATCCTCAATTCCCTCCGTGAGGGTCAAAATTGAGGCCTCGCATAGCCTATGCCGAAGGGCCTTGAATGTTGGCTGTTGCTCGGGGCCCCACCGGAAATCCACCCCCTTCCTCATCAGACGAGTGAGGGGTACTAAATTCTTGGAGAAATCATGAAAGAATCTTCGGTAGTACCGTGCCAAACCCAATAAACTCCTTATATCTGAGGGAGATTTCGGAACCTCCCACTCCATCACCGTCTAGATCTTGGCCGGATCGACCAAAATCCCATCCTGGTTAACGAGGTATCCAAGGAACTGAACCTCTCGTAAACAAAACTCGCACTTTGAGAACTTAGCATAAACCCGTTCTTGCCTCAAAACCTCCAGGAGCTCGCAAATATGCTCCTCATGCTGCTCTTTGATCTTGGAATATACCAGGATATCTGATGGTTTTTTGAGCATTCTAACACTTCCTAAGTGTACATGCAACCCTAATAAACCTTGGATCTATGTTTGTCTAAGATTCATGAAAAATTGATTTCTAAGGTTCATGATCCTATCTAGCATACATGGGGAACATTTTAACTTAAATGATAGATAGAATAACATACCTTGTTGTTGACTTTGATTCCTTGAAACCTTGTGAGCCTAGCACCCTAAGTGCGATGCCTCAAATGCTTCACACAACACTAAATGCTATGGAGTAAACTTGGAGAGAAAGTGTAATACTCAAAAATCGGCTCTAGCCCTCAAGTATGCATGTCTAGCTGATTTTGGGAGAAACATGAGCTTTATATAGTGTGTTGCATTAGGGTTACATCATGTAAACCCTAATGTAACATGACTCTTCATTTCCATGATCCATGGATTAACTCCATGGAGCATCCTATGGGTGGAACCCAACTTGATAATCCATGGAGCCTCTTAGCCCACTATATAAGTTATGGATGATTTACATAATCAACCCATATATTTAATTAGTTATCTTTTGATCACTTAATTAATTCTAGATTAATTCTTGATCAAACTAATTAAATAATATTATTAATATATTAGAACTTATAATATATTAATAAACCATAAGTGTTATTTCTCTCATTTAGTTTATCCAATGCATGGTGCCATGCAACCCAAATGGACCATGCCGGGTCGGGTCAAGTACATACCAGAAATAGTTATGGACTTAGACACCTTATCCAACAATATCATCAATAAACACGATTACCGAACGATCGAGCATCAGCCTGCATACCCCAATTCATCAAATCTATGAATACTGCAGGCGTGTTAGTGAGACAAAATGGCATCACCGCGAACTCGTAATGCCCATAACCAGTTCGAAACACGGTCTTCTCCACATCCTCCTCTCTCACCTTGACCCGATGATATCCGGACCTCAGATGTATCTTGGAGAACCAAGATGCAGCCCACAACTGATCAAAGAGGTCATCAATCCACGGAAGGGGATAACGGTTCTTCACTTTTAACTTGTTCAACTCCCGGTAATCATCTTTCTTCTAGGCGAATAAAATTGGCGCTCCCCATGGAGAACTGTTAGGTCTAATGAACCGTTTGCCTGACAGCTCTTGCAACCGAGATGATAACTCCTGCATCTCAGGCGGTGCCAACCGGTACGACGCCTTAGCAATTAGGTCCACACCTGGTACGAGATCAATTTGGAAGTCAACCTGCCTCTCTGGAGGCACACCATGTAACTCCTCTGGGAATACATCAGCAAACTCACTGATGACCGAAACATTAGCAACCGACACCTGATCCCCAACCTGTGTATCCACCAGATACGCCAAATAACCTGCACACCTGTGCTGAATATACTGCCAAGCCTTGGCTATAGAACAGAACCCTGAACCCACCCTGGTGCCCTCTCCATAAGTAACGATTTCTCCCCCACTTGGGGTTCAAACTACTACACGCTAACCGCCGCAGTCGATCATGACACCGAAAGGCTCAGCTAATCCATAGCCACAATCATGCAGACATCCCCCATGGGGATAGGAATCAAATCGATCGGAAAGGATACCCCGAAGATCTCTAGAACCCAACCCTGATAAACTGAAGAAGCAAAAACCTCGTGTTCGTTAGTGATATAAACTCATAATGGACACTCCAACTACCTTAAGGAAAAAGCAGACTCCCTACTAAAAGACCGAGAAACAAAGGACCGACTCACACCCGAGTCAAACAACACTAAAGTAGGCAAGGAGTTACCTAGAAACATACCTACCAAAGGTATAAATATAAGCATAATACAAACATAATAAATAAGATATGGGATAGAAACATACTAGTCACAACATCTACTGCTGCTCTGGCCTTCTCGATAGTAAGTTCGAACACGTGACCTCGAGCCCTCAGGGGCTCCACCCTGCCCTGAATTCCGTTAGCGATCCTCAAAGTAGCCGACTCTATAGCCTATGCCGGTCTGGCAGCGAGAGATAGGCAGTTGGTCTTTACATGGACAACCTGTTCGCAATGATAACAAATCTTGGAACTGAGTTCTGGAGCCTGCTGGAGGCAAACCCTTGCCATTTGGCCCTGCCGGCCATAATTGTGGCACCCAGACGATGATCGACAAGAAACCTCATGTGCCCTGACGCACTTCCCACAAGTAAGGCCCTTTCGGCTCCCAGATCTGACATCAACGATCTTAAACCGCTTTGGCGCATGCGGCGACTGGGTCGAAACCGGTCTCTGCCCTCTCGTTTATAGAACAATCTCAATCTCACTCCGCCTAGCGGCCTCCTGCATCTCAAACAATGAGCCATAGCATTGTGTATAAACAAATTGCCTGGTCTCCATCTTGATCATGCTCAAGTAACGGGTCATCTGAGCCTGCTCAGATACATCAAACTTAGGGCAGAACATAGCTCTCTGCGTGAACATCTTGGTGATCTCCGACACCATCTCAAAACCCTGTCTCAAATCCAGATACTCCTGCGCTAACCTCTCATGCTCCACCAGGTGAACATATCGGGAGTGGAACATCTTAGAAAACTACTCCCAAGTCACAACAGCTCTCTGCTCAGCAGAATAAGAACTAGTATCGAGCATCCACCAATCCTTTGCTTCGGACCCGAGAAGGTTTAGAGCGCACATGAACTTTTGATCAATAGGGCATAAACAAGTAAAGAACATCCCTCCACATTATATATCCACCTCATGGAAATGATCGGGTCCTGAAACCCATAGAAAGTTGGGCGCTTCGTATTGTCGAAGTCCCGATACTCAAAAACCCGACCCAGTCCAACACTGGCAGCTACTATGGCTGCGGAGGTAGCAGTCTCTGCAATGGTTGTGTATTTGTCATCAATGAAATCCATCATCCCGGTCTTAATAGACCCAAATATCTTCGGTATCTGACCCAGACAATAGTCATAACCTCGTTATGAGGAATCTCCCTAATTTGGGTATCCAACTCATCGGCCCCAATCTGTCTGCTGGCTCCTAATCCCGATCCGGATCCGATCTCAGCTTGCCTCGTAGTCACCATACTAAAAATACACCAGGGAGATATCAGAAAATGCACATAACATAACATGGGAACCTACTCCCAACAATCCCTAGGAGTTGTGACTTCTCTATTACGCGTACAGGTCATGTGCTTTGAGTAGTATGGGCTCATACTACCTTCCACACCTACCTGTAGTTGTCCCAGAGGATCATCACAACAACCCTAACAATACTTTTAGCATACTCAAATTCTCAATCCTCACACCCTAGAGGATAACTATATATCAAAACTGGTCGGTTGACCCCACACCACTCATCCATGAAACTTCCACCAACCCTGCAGCAGGCGTGTATGCTAGCCATACATAACGCTGTACCTTATATACATTCAAATATTTGATCCTACTCTAAGCCCTTCATCGAAAAAAGACAGAAGATAAGGCCAAACCAAACTTTCTTAGGTTATAAGATCTTAGTTATGTACGACCATGATGCAAACACTAAATAGCTACAGTAACGATGTCAATTCCATTAGAGAAGAACCCTAAGCTATCAGGCATCATATAATCAATCAATTCTATCATGAAAACATCATGAAGATCCCTAGCCTATCACTAGCATGCTGTTCTAACATATCATAATAGCAATAACAGTGTTAATTAATTAAGAATCATCATAAACTAATTAGAATTAATTTTGGGAATAATTGAATTAATTAAAATGTAAGGACCTAGGTCGTAATTGTTCAATAGTTGAAAAAAAAAGGTTCCAGAACCTTCCCCGAGGTGGTGGACGGTTTTGGAGGCATATTCTAGGGTTTCTAGAATATTCCTTAAAGATAATTAGGAGATTGGATAATTACCTAATTTGAAATAATAGTATTTGTAACACTCATAAAAAATTCATGAAAATTTAAACTTTTTCAACCAACCAAAAACCATAATTATTTACATTGTAGATTTCAAAACGAGTTTAAACATCATAGTAATCCCAAAATCATGAAACAAAACATGATGATGTGAACAATTACGCCTTCTCCTTCCCGCGATCCTTTGAGGTACCTGAAATATGATTGAAAACTTTAAGCTCAAAGCTTATTGAGTTCCCCCAAAATACCAATACGTAGCAAACAACCCAAATATAATAACAACATGCAATGGGTCTACAGCTAACAGATTGGATTACCCTTGAGCCCACAACATAAGTTTGGCTTGCTCCCTTAGCTCAAAGCTTACGTCTGGATTGCTCCCCGACCCTCAATACGAGTTTGGCATGCCCCACCCGACCCTCAGCTCGTATCTGGAATGCTCATTAGCTCTCAGTATGAGTCCGACATGCCCTTCCTGGCGCTCAACTCATGTCTGGTATGCTCCACGGTTTGTTGGCTACTGTAGGGATCAATACAACCTCATCCAATCCTCACCATATGTTGACGTATAACATATAATATCATATTCAGATAACAGGCAATATCACAGGTAGTCCTATAGATCTACCTAACTAGCATATCAAAACTAACATGCATATCTACTCCATAACCAACATATACACTATCAGGTTATCAAATCAATGGGCGGGCCTTGGTGTTTTCGACCCAAAGTATAGTGAGGAAACTCACCTCACAAGTAGTCTAGAACTGATAAGGTTTGACTCTGAATCTCAGCTCCCGACTCAAATACCTACAACCTCCATGTGACCAATTCCATCAAAATGCGGAAAGACCTAAAATACCTTCAATAGTCAAACTTGGTCAACCATGGTCAAAGTCAAAGTCAACGGTCAAGGTCAACATTCATTGTTGACCTAACTCGTCGAGTGCACCAATAAACTCATCGAGTCCCTATAGAAACCAGATGGTTGAGAAAAACGCTAGCCAAGATGCCGAGTTGGCTGGCAAACTCGCTGATTTTTCCCCAACTTAATACATTCAACTATTTCTTCAATTCCAGGGACTCTAAGGCTCAGATCTAAACTTAAATGTTGTCTAAAAGGATAAAGTTTTCAACTTTATCCTTTGGGGCTGCTCCAAGTGTTCCAAAACCCTATCACAAGTCTTGAAGACTCAAGGGCTTAACCACTAAGCACAAAATCCTTGAGATCTGAAACCCAACTTTTACAGAAGAGATTCTAGCCTCAAAATTCTCCCAAAGGTTGGTGCTTTATAAATATGCATGTCCATTGCATTTCTTGAACCCAAAATGGGCCAAAAATGGAAAATATGACCTAAACTCCATGCATGGCCTCAAAACTTGGCTAAAGACCAGATCCAAGTCACTACAAGGTTATCTTCACCTAAAGATTCATAAAGTTGCAAACTTTATGAGATCCATCCATAGCATCGTCCAAGAATAAGGAGAAAAGGGGACAAACTCAATATCTAGCTACATAGAGGAATAAAAATTGGATCTTGGACACTTACAATGGTCTAGAAAAGTGCCAAGCCGAAGATGAGAGCTTTGCTTGCTAGATCCTTCTTCATTCTTCCGATTTCTTCTTATTTTTCTCCAAAAATACCACACTAGCTCACAAAATGAGAGGGGTGTTGGAGGCTGATAAAAGATCAGCCTTAATGACTTAAGGAGGTTATATAGGGTGCAAAACCTTAAAATTTAGGATTTCTCATCCAGCCGCCAACACGTCGAGTTCCCTTACTAACTCGTGGTGTTGGTCCATAAAAATACACGACCCAAAAGTCCTTTAACACGCCATTTTAAGTCTTTCAACACACCGAGTTCCAAAGGAAAAACATGCTTTAAGGAATAATCTCATACCTGGGAATTGGGATGTTACAGTATTATATTCAAATTAGGGTTTCTAGGGTTTCCTAATGCAACTATAAATAGGGCCTTAACCCTTCATATTTTCGGATACTCCTCCTCTCAAGATAATAGCCAATAATCATCCCCTCTCATCTCTCTTTTCAAGTTTCCTTAGTTGCTAGAGTTTAGGTGTGAACCATCAGAAGCACGAGATTTTTGGTGCTTGCTTCCAAGAGCTTTTGAAGAAGAATTTCAATGGTTATTTACAAGAATAATAAAAAGGTATGTAAACCATAACTCTCTTATTATTTTCGATAATCCTAGGGTTTCTATAGGGTTCTTTAATATTCATAGATTAGAGAATTGAATAGTGAAAACATAGATCCAATTAGGTTGCATGTGAACTTAATCGTTAAGTTATTTCCGCCACATGATTTTTGTAACCTATAAAACCTATCGGTGGTATCAGAGACCAATGTTTTCAATTGAATTTGCATAATAGTTGAATACATCAAATTAGGGTTTATAGAAATTAAACCCTATGGCTTAGAATTTTCGACTTGGGCTAGGGTTCTTGGAATAGCCTCCTCCCTTGATTTCGAAAATCACTAGGGTTGGTTGGGTTTCTTAATTTGTAATCCTTGTTTTAATTGGTTAAAATAAAATAATTAAAATTGGATGATCTCAATACCCTTAATTTTCGAAATCTAGTTGGGATTAGATTATGATTACATTTAAATTATTTGATTAATAGTTTAGTAAATAATTATTTAATCATCATATGATTTCAATTAATTTAATTAATATTTAAATAAAAGATAAATATTAAATCATAATTGGTTTAATTTTAAATTAAATGAATTTTTATTAATTTTAGAAATTTTAATATTTAACCTAGTATTTTAGAAAAGTTTTAAAATATACATTATATATATAGTTTAATATATTATACGTATAAGAAAACTCAGTCAAATCGC
This sequence comes from Lactuca serriola, assembly GCF_051521515.1. NCBI lineage: Eukaryota > Viridiplantae > Streptophyta > Magnoliopsida > Asterales > Asteraceae > Lactuca > Lactuca serriola. The sequence goes on along the minus strand of NC_136412.1, from coordinate 284,147,009 downwards.
TAGTACGCCTCATTCACAAAGCCATACTATATGGGTGTATAAGGAAGCGACCTATAAAATGACCGTCGTTGGGTGTCCACACTCACCCATCGCTCCCTTTTATGGTGGAGGGTCGTTATCCAAACATATTTGATAGGACATAACCTCATTAATAATTAATAAATCTATTTTAAAAAATCTCACTCTAGTTACTTTAGGAAAAATGTGAAAAATATGTTAATCCATGAAATTGCACATTATGTTATATATGTACTTAGTGGAACGTGTGTGGTTAACCATCACACTAATGGTGACTATAAAGAGTAGTAATGGACATCTCAAAAATTATCATTATTAATGGAGCGTGTGTGGATAACCGGCACATTAATTAGAGATGATAAATGACATCGAGGTTGACAAACATATTTGCATGGTTACTCACATCTTTTTTGTGATCATCAGCATCCCAATCACAAATAGAAGATCATAATCTGAGATTAAATGTGTCATTGATAAGATTCAATGAATCTCAAAAGATATAGGAATTTCATAGTTTGAAATTGGCGAATTGTTTTACCTACCTTCATAAATTCGCGATAAGATTACGACATCCCTCTTCTTAGTTGTGTATTGTTATATTGGATTCTAGCCTTGAATATTTATTATGGGTTAAAAGATTTAGGATTGATGTCATCTAACTAAAACTAATTTTTCTCTATAAATGCCTACTCTTGGTGATGATTCTGCTTCTCAAACCCCCACCCACAACTTGAACTTCTCACTACTTTCAATTGTATCCAATGTGACATTGGATGCTACCAAATACAATGATTGGACGCGTAACATCAATATGTCTCTTCGATTCCAGGGCAAAGAGTATGTCCTTGAAAAACAACTTATTGAAATCGATGAGTTCACTGCTACTCCTGAAGAAATCATCTCCTATAAGAAACATTATAACGATGCAAAAATGGTTGCTTGCATCATGGTTGCCACCATGGTTCCCGAGTTGCAAAGGTTCTATGAGGACTATTGTCCATACGAGATGAAATTGGATATTGTGGAAAAGTTTCACAAGAGAGCTCATAAATAAAACTATGATGTCGCCAAATCCCTAATAGCTTGCAAGTTGAAGGAAGGAGAGTCAGCCTACAATCACATGCAAAGGATGCAGAGATATATGGAGCTCCTTGAGAGGCTAAATGTGAAATTCGAAAAGGAGTTGTCCATTGACATGGTCCTTAACTCCTTACCACCTCGTTATGATTAGTTCATTTTGGCTTATAATTTGAACAATACTGAAATCACATTTGTAACGCTCTGTTCCGAATTGACTCCTAGTCTGAGGCTGTGGCTCGAAGGTCGGTCCTTATAAGGATTATAGCTTTTAGGAAGGTAAGATCTAGGCCCATTTGGGTACAGGTGATGTATTAGAAGTGATCCGGGTGTTCGGTTCGTGTTTTGGAGCCTAGTGGTATTTCGGTAAAGTAGCAGTTCGGGCTTTTGTGGAAAATGAATTTTTGTTTAGAAGGTGTTAAGAAAGGTATGAGTTTATATAAGTGTAGGGATTCTCATCACCTTTCCGTGGATATAAGGATCGTCGGAATCAGACTTATAACGAAGAAGTTATGCCCTTCAGAAGTTTTGTGGTTTTCAGGCTTAGCCGAGTACATGGGGCGTACACAAAGAGTACGCAGGGCGTACTAGTGAAGAAGGTAGTACGTTGGGCATACCTTGGAGTAAGCTGGGCTTACTTACCAGGATGGTTGTGAATGTTCCTCGGAGTACGCTGGGTGTACCATATGTACGTTGGGCGTACTCCAGTCATATCAGAACCCAATTTTAGGGTCTTGGACCCTATTTAAGCTCCTTATCTCATAACCTAACCCTAATATCTTCAGCATCCACCCCTCTAAACCATAGAAATCGTCCTTAACCATTCATGGTGGCATTTTGAGCTTATGGAGTCCATTTTTGGAGTGTTTGGCCCATTTTCAAGAAGGTGGAGTTTGATGCAAAGATGGAGATCAAGAAGAAACTTATAGATCTGTCTTTTGTGACTCATTGTCAACTTGATGAAGGTATAAAGCTCTAAACTTGACCATTGATATCTTAGATCTCTCATTTGTGAGTATTAGTTCATTTTGGTCCTAAGGATTAAGTTTTATGGTTGAAATATGATTCTTAGGCATAGGGTTGCCACCCCTTGGTGTTATTTGAGCCCCTAAGACAGGAAGTTACAATCTTGAAGGTCTTAATGGGTTCATGCAAGAGTTAAGACCACTTTTATGGAAGTAGAATGCCATTTTTGGAGTTTGGGTTTGTTTGGGGCATACAAAGTCACCAAGTTAGTGACTTTATGGGTTTAGACGTTAAGTATAGCTCAGATATGTAATTTGGACTGGTGGGATCAAGTATTAAGCACTTAATGGATTTTGGGCATGAGTTGTTTGTACGTTAGGGGTTCTTCGTAATACGTTATGCGTACAGTCTATTTGCCTAGTACGCTAAGCGTATAGAAGAGGTACGATGGGCGTACGCTCTCAGGAGGACTTGGGCTGTAGTGGACTTTAGACATTTAGGCCCTAATGGTTTTAGGCCTGGATTTGCTGATAGTTGGGCCTGAATGTATCTTTGGGCCAGTAATAGAATATTTGGGCCTATTGGGCCTTGTGGCCCAATATAGAAATCAACCTCGCATTTATGGGCCTCGGTTTGGGCCAATTCTTGGACTAAGTTGTTGTGGGCTTTCGTGGGCCAATTGGAAACATGATTATGGACTAGGGAAATTATTAGGCTTTAGGATTAGGCCCATTGGAAAGGTTTGGGCCAAAATTAGAAAGTTGGGCCATTGATGGTTTTATGGACATTATAGTGTTGGGATTTTGTTTTGGGTTTTGGCCTTGGATTTGGATCATATTGGGCCAGGGGTAGAATGGTCATTTTACCCCATGCATGGATTAGGGATTTTGGTATGGGACCCAATTGCTAATTGGGTATAATGATTGGTAGTGACAACTCGGGAAGCTAGCAGGGCAGCAGCTAACGAATTCATACGTGATGAGTTGAAAAACTCCTTGATTGTTTAGATCTTACACAGGTTAATCAGAATAATGCAAACAAAATAACAAACAAGAGAATGAATCAATAATGAGCTGAATGATTCAATAGATTCACGCCTCAGCAAAGCTCGATGAAGAACTTCCGCTGTAGAGGCTTTTAGGGTTACAATCGATAAAAATAATGATCGCTTTGAATGATCGACTAAACAGCTACGTACAAAGATGCATGCAAGCATCTATAAATACTAAACCATAATAATTAAATCACGGATGGACAGGCCCAATCCGGATACAAAATTGGGCTAACGACCGAGCCCAAGACGCAACACATAATGGACCCAACAATCTCCCCCTTTGCCTCAATTGGGGAGAGACTCTACTTTGGCTTACTGGATCCTACTGCATTAACCTTCTTCGTGGTTTCGAACAGGCAAGGAATGAGGGCAAGAATAGTTCGTCGGAAACGAATATACGAGTGGACCATGTCATTGAAGTATTTCTTATCATCTTCAGAATTTTGCTTACACCAATTGATGATCCCCAGAACATGCTCCAGACACGAAGTGGTGTAAAGATGTTTGTCAGCTAAAGCGAACAAACATTTCTGGCCTTCTTTCCTGGTGAACATAACCGAGTTTCGCTTCGGATCAATCCTCCCCATCTGCATTTTATTCAGATCACATGCAGAACCGACTGGGGAGATGGTGGACTTCTTCCTAAGTACATTAGCAATTTCCTGATCCATCTTGGCAGCCTCCATGATATAACAAACCAACATCCTCTTGAAGTGATCTATGATCGGCCCATATTCAGTTTCATTGGTGAGGAGGATGTTATACAGGATGATCCAATCATGAGGATTTAGGTTAGGAAGATCAGCGAGAGTAATGGCATGTTCGGCTTTATCTGACCCCCTCAAGAGTTTGAATTTGACGTTCGTGAAGTTACCCTCCCGAAAGTGTTTGAGGACCCGAACATTGACAATCTTCTGTGCACTCCACGTCTGAGCAAACCTCAGATAGAAATCAATAAGTTCCCTATCAACCTTCGGGTGAGGATGAGGAACTTCAGCTATGTGAGCAAATACATGAAAGATAAATGCCTTTCGGGTCAAGGGCATGTCGAATTGAGAATCAACAGAATTAGCCCTGTCCAAAGAGATCACAGGTTCAAGCCAGAGGATGTTGGGGGACTCGATAGCTTCTTTGATAAGCTTCTCAAGAGTCCATGGAGGGAATAGGGTTTTCCGACTTTCAAGGAGATCATGAGCCTCCTTCATCCTCCTTTCATTTGCTTCGACCTCCCTAGCAATCCGAGCATTCATGTCCGGTTCCTTGTCCCTGGCCTGTTTCTTCAAAATATCAGCAATGGTTTCTTTTTCTTCGTCTCCATCACTGTCATCGAGAACCTTTTTGCCTTTGTCTTGAGCACATGAACCTGATGCATGACCAGTTGTTGGTGGTTCGGTTGCCTTAGTTGGAACTGATGAAGAAATTAGAGGCGGTTGGGACTGAGTTGTGGAAATAGGAGGAGGTTGAGACTGATTACTGCCCTTTGAATCTCCTTCTCCCCCTTGTTTTGGATGGACCACTTGCTCAGGAAGCCCCTCAATTTTGCTAAGCATGGCAAGGGCAGGAGCAATTTTCTCAGCAAGAGTTCGCCTCACTAAGTAGTTGAGAATCGGGTCATGCGCTTTAATGATGTTCGAGAGGGCTCCGTGGACATCCGAAACACAACTCCTAATCACAGCACGCTCAGAGCGAAGAGAATCAACCTCCTTCTCAGTTTGGGAAAGTTGAAGACTCTTGATTTTTAGCGCAGTTGTTTTGCGTGCAAGCGCATCTATCACAGAATTTTTCATGGCAAGGTCTTCTTGGAGCTTGGTCAGGCGATCCTCAACGGTTGTCTGGAAGGATTTGTTTTCTGCTTCTAGGGTCTGACGAAGACTGGCGAAGTGGTGCTGTTCTATTTCAAAGGAAGTAGCCAGCTTCTCAATAGCCGAATTAACCTTCGCTGCATTAGATTCGGCTGCCCCCTGCAAAGACTCCAAAAAGAGGGTAGCATCCAGAAATAGTTTTTCGACTTTTTCGGTCACAGCAACACAAGCCTTTGTTGATGCATCAATAGCAACAGTAGCAGAGTTGATGGAGGCTTCGTGTGCCTTGGTGAAAGTATCGACCATCCCCTGAATGGAAGCTTCCGTGATATGGGACCGAGAGGAGGAGGAAGAAGCGACGAGATTATCAATCTTCTCGTGAAGTTCCCTGATGTGCTTTTTGGTGACAGGAGCATCATCATCATCATCGCTCTGAACCTGGTAGGGACTGTAGTAAATGGAATCGAAGGTCATATCTTCCCCTCCTAGAAATGTCTCGGTTTCGGCTGACTGATTGGGAGATAAAGGCGATGTTGGAGGATAGGTTGTGGGAGTAGGTTCGGGTGTGGAAGTGGGTTTGGTTGTAGGTGTGTGTTCGGGTGCTGAAGTACGATCCCCCGTATTAGATACGTTGGTCCGAACTCCAGTAGTTGTTGTTTTTGTGGCTTCAGAGAAAATGGGAGGTGGTATAGGAATAGAAGTGGGTGGAATATAAGTAGAGGAAGTTATGGGGGGGAATGGAAATAGAGATAGTGATAGGTGGAGAAGAGACAGGTTCGGTTGTGACTGGTACCTCATGTGAAGGCGATCGCGGAGGAGAGTCGCCTCGAACCGACTCCTCTGAGTCTGAACTTTCATCCTCTGATTCGCTTGAGGAAGAAGCAAGAATAAGTTTTCTTTTAGGCTGTGTTTTCTTCTTCTTCGGTGGAGGTGATTGGGCTGCCTTTGTTGATTTTCTCTTCTTAGGAGTAGGGCCTTTCGCCCCTTTGACCACTTTCTTTTCTTTCCCTTTCTCTGGTTTCTTGCCCCTGGGAGCAGGTTTGTCTGCGTCGTTGATGGACTGAAGCATCTCTGCAGTTAGCTCTCTCGGACCCGAAGGAAGAAACTCCTTGTAGGTCTTGATTATGTGGCTCTCCGCTGATACACAAGCATACATGGACTCAGGAATTGAGCCAACAAAGATTAACTTGGAGGGATCAGTGACGATGATCTTTGTAGTGTGGAACATGCCAATCGAGGAGAGTGGAGAAGTGGCCACAGTGGGGACATGATACTTGTCCATTGCCCATTTGGTGACGAGCGTCCAGAACCTGGCATAGGAGATTTCAGTGTGTCGAGAAGTAGAGCTGAGGCTTTGAATCTACTGCTGCCACAGAACCAAGCCATAGTCGAGGTTGATCCCATTGTACAACCCATAAAGAATTGTCATGAACAAACGACTGGCCCCATCAGAACATGCACTCGTCTCAGATAAACCTTTGAACAAAATCATGAAGAAGCTGTTCCATTGAGGAGGAAGGCATGACTTCTTGAACTTCGTGACAGTAGTAAGGGTTTCAGTGTAACCCATGTTGTAAAACATGGAGAATAATTGACCAACAGAGATCGAATCAGGGTTAACCCTCGATTCGTCAGGTTCAAACCATAGAAGCCAGCAAAATCGCTGCTTTGAGATGGAGGTTTTGGTGTCAAGGATGTCGAAGTAGATGCGATCAATAGATTTGTCGTAGTGAGCTGTGGAGAAAATCTGGGATAGACATTCCATAGGCATAATTTCAACCTTGGAGAGTGCGAGAACTAGTGGAGAGTATTTGAGACACTCCACTATGGGATACATGAAGGCATCATAGGAGATTGGGGCGAGGTTGATGACCAGGCTTTGCTGAGGTCTGATTGGGAGAATGTTGGATCTAGAAGATGTTTCATGAACAGAGGAGGAATCCGTCATTGTTGAATGCTTCGAAGAAGAAGATGAACAGTGGTAGAAAAATCGCCTTTGTTTGCTCTCAGAAATTTGGGTTGCAGTAAAGAAGTAAAACAACTAGGGTTTAACCCTTTATACCGGGGATGGAGGTGAGAGAAAATTCGCCCCCAAATCATCTTGAAACACGAAACGGTTCCTGAATTGATTAAAACGTGATAGTTGGCAACCCCGATGATTACGCATGAGAGAGAGAATTGTTTCCGTTTAGCACGCCTTCCCACCAAATCCCTTTTTGAATTCTTGAAACCTTTAATCTTCCGACTGAGTCATCATCTTATCTTTTAAATGAGCTGTCATCATTAAATAAAATCAAAGACTTAGAAAAACCACAGCATTCCCTTGTTGAGTATATCCTTAAGAACCAAAGCTACATAAAGGAAAGTAGCTTGTAGAGAACCGAACTAGACTTTTGGAAAATCAAAAAGATTTTCGTGTATAGAGTTTCAAAGATAAAGAAATAAAGCAACATCTATGTGGGAATTTGTGATGTCAATATAGACACGAAACAGTGGTTCCCGTGCACGAATCTCTTCCTTCAAAGTCAAGAGAGACTGTAAAGTGTCTGTGTGGTTTCCCGTTGAATTACGATCAAACACTTGTTAAGAAGTGTTGAAAGGCATCTTTTGATGAGCCTTAGAAGGGTGGCTTTTGCTTCAGTTCAGAATTCTGGATCTTGACATAAGACCGAAACCGAACGAAGTACCTGTGAGACTGATGTGGTCTGTTGAACAAGTAGGTTTGGACTATATTCAGTGACTTGTTGGAAATGTTTGGTGTGAAGTCTCATAAAAAAATTTAAAACTGGATTCTATGGGAAGAAATGTTATGGTGTGTAACAATTTCATAAGAATCACACAAAAGAAAAAATAGAGATTTCATGGTACAACCACTTGGAAGGTTTCGTTAATTCATGGGTGAAAGCTAGAGCAAATTTAATTGTTCACCGTCAATTCATAGTGGGTATTGAATTTTGGGTTTCACTTGGCACGTAGTGACACGAAGCTAAGATCATAAACATAGAGATTGTGTAACCATAAACCTCAGTGGTTATTTCTGAGAGTCTCAAGGGTTACATTTATGAATCGAAATATGATGGAGAAAAATGTTTGAGGTGTTGTAAAGAAACCAAAGTACCTCTGCTATAAAAAGAATGACCAAGCAGAAAACCCTTAACTCATATGAGAGAAGAGTAAGGTAGCTCATGATTAGAATAAATTTAGCAGCCTAATTGGAAAGACGAGGTTTGTATATACCCAGTCAATAAGGCTTTATTCAAAATCAGTTGAGGCTTAGGACAACATGCAGCAGCATGCTTCTAGGGACACTTAGCTAGTATAAAGTGTGAGAATGATACCTGCCCCATCGATATTCCAGAAACTGTTAACATAAACAGAAGTAGAAACAAAAGAAAGAAAATATTTTTGGAATTTTGATATTTTTGTAAAGAGAAAAACAAAACAAACCAAACAAAAAAATTGAACCGAAACAGAAATGGACTGAACGCTCGGTTCATTTCGGTTCCTTAAAAATATTTTTGGATTTTTGGAAAACAATTGTACAAAAGTATACAACCAAATACATCACCTTTTTGAGATAAGCGAAAACAAGTGCAGTGGGACCGAACCCGAAATAGACTGAGAGTTCGCTTCATTTCGGTTCCCGTGTGAACCGAGCCCAAAATAGACCAAGCGTTCGGTTCATTTCACTTCCAAATTTTAGTTTTAAGAAGGTGTTTTTGGTACTGACACCGATTCCATCATACCTAGGCCTTGTAGGATTTTATTGAAACTTGCTTCAGGAAGGGCTTTGGTGAAGATGTCTGCCAGTTGATCAGTGGTTCGAACAAAATGAATTTCGACGTTTCCATCTTCCACATGATCCTTAATAAAGTGATACCTCAGTGCTATATGCTTGGTCTTGGAATGTTGTACTGGGTTATGACAGATCCTAATTGCATTTTCTGAGTCGCAATATAGTGGGATCTTTTTCATATTGAGTCCATAATCCCTGAGTTGGCTTTGGATCCAAATCACTTGTGATGTGCAGGAGGCGGCTGCAATGTACTCTGCTTCAGCTGTAGATAGAGAAACACATGTTTGTTTCTTCGATTGCTAGCTAACCAACTTCCCGTCTAGGAATTGGCAGCCTCCTGTGGTGCTTTTTTGGTATAGACCACATCCTCCTAAGTCTGCATCTGAGTAGGCTTGAACAAAGAAACCTGAGTTTGAGGGATACCAGAGACTGAGAGAGGTGGTTCGCTTCAAATACCGGAATATATTCTTCACTGCCAGCATGTGTGGTTCATGAGGATTTGCTTGAAACCTGGCACAATAGCATACTGAAAGCATTATACCGGGCCTGCTAGCTGTGAGGTACATCAGGGAACCAATCATTTGGTGATATAGCGTTATGTCGACTGCCGGTTTTTCCGAATATGGTGTGAGCTTGGTGCCGAACGGCATAGGGACTTTGACCTTTGAGTCTCCCATCATGCCGAATTTGGCAAGGAGAGTCTTTGTGTATGCTTCCTGGTTGATAAAGATGCCTTCGGGTCCCTGTCTAATATTTAAACCAAGGAAAAAGTTAATCGGACCCATTGAGCTCATTTCAAATTTAGTCTCCATCAACTTCCTGAATTCAGCTGTTAGGCTAGGATTCGTGGAGCCGAACATGATATCGTCGACATAGATTTGAACGATCATAAGGTGGTTACCTTCCTTTTTACGAAAGAAGGTTGGTTCAACCGAACCTTGTTTGAATTTAGACATCTTTAAAAACTTAGTTAACGTTTCATACCATGCCCTAGGAGCTTGTTTCAGAGCATAAATTGCCTTATCCAAGATGTAGCAGTGATTTGGATGCTTTTCATTTACAAAACCAGGAGGTTTCTCCACGTACACAGTTTCTTCAAGTTCCCCATTCAGAAAGGCACACTTCACATCCATCTGGTAGACCTCAAAGTTCTTGTGTGCAGCATAGGCAAGAAATATTCGAACGGATTCCAACCTTGCAACCGGAGCGAATGTATCTTCGTAATCGATTCCTTCTTCCTGGCAATATCCTTTCACTACTAGCCGAGCCTTATTCCGGATCACATTTCCCTCCTTGTCCATTTTGTTTCTGAACACCCATTTGAGACCGACAACCGAGGCATCTTTTGGTTTGGAATAAGTCTCCAGACCTTATTTCTTTCGAACTCATTGAGTTCGTCTTGCATTTCCTGAACCCAATCAGAATGATCGAGAGCAATATTAAAGGTCTTCGACTCTATTTTGGAGATGAATGAATTAAACATGCGGAATTCTACTTTGGAGAATAGAGTAGTTTGCTTCGCCTTCAATTGTGATCGAGTTAGAACCTTTTCTGATGCATCACCCACTATTTGAGATACAGGATGATCTCTGGTCCATTTGGTGAGAGGAGGATAATTTGGATCATAAGAGGGATCCAATTCAGCATTTACCATTTCTTCCAACTCTGATTGAATATCATCATCATAATGCATATTTGAATTCTCCCCCTCGACAGATGATGAAACATTTGGATGTGAACCAAAAAATATTTCTTCGACTGGGCTTTCGGGCTGTTCCGGACTTTTGGTTGCTACAAGACTTTCGGGTGCAACCGGGCTTTCGGTTCTGGCTAGGCTTTTGGTTCCGTCAAAGATTGGATTTCCCCCCTGGCCATGAGCATTATCGTCGATTGAAAATGATGGACCCTCCCCCTGGATATGTGAGTACTGTCGATCTAAAGAGAATTGATTCTCCCCCTCGACTGAAGTATTGCTCTGAGGAGGTTCGTTTCTAACCGGTTCTTCTTCTGCCATTTGTTTGGCTGCGTCTTCGATAATCTTCTTAAGGTGATCCACCTTGTTGTCTGCTGCCTTGGCTTCAGAGTGAATAGCCTTCTCAGTTTCATCAAATAAATCCATGAACTGGTTAAAGAAATTGGCGATTGAGGCTGTGACCTGACCGGTTTGAGAGAAAATCTCTCCAATTGCCCCTTTGGTAGACGTCAACTTCTTGACGTAATTGTCATCGAACGTTACATAATAGGTTTCTTCAATTCGTTTAGAATGCTTATTCAGAACCTTGTATGCCTTTGAAGTAAGAGAATATCCCAGAAATATGCCTTCATCAGCTTTGACATCGAATTTGTTGCGATGCTCTTTGGAGTTGAAAATGAAGCACCTCGAGCCGAACACATGAAAGAACATGACATTCGGCTTCCTGTTGTTAAGAATTTCATAGGGGGTGAGAGAGAAACGCTTGTTGAGATGAGATCTGTTTTGAGTGAAACAAGTTGCAGCAATGGCGTCTGCCCAGAAATATAGAGGAAGGGAGGCAAAATTCAGCATGGTTCGGGCCACCTCACACAGGGATTGGTTTCGCCTTTCGACAATTATGTTCTGTTGAGGTGTATAGGGGCTGAGAAATTGTGACTGGTGCCTTTTTCTGCTAAGAAATCTTCGAATTCTTTGTTCTTGAATTCCAATCCATTGTCGCTCCTGATGTTTCGAACGACTTTTCTCAGTTGCACTTCGATCTGCTTGATAAAGATCTTCAGCTTGGGAGTCGCCTCAGATTTGTGCTTTAGAAAGAACACCCAAGTAAACCGTGAAAAGTCATCAACAATAACAAGGATGTACTTGTTACCGCCAATGCTCTCGATTGATGATGGACCACATAAGTCGATGTGAAGCAACTCAAGTGGTTCAACAACTTTGGTGTTTATGGTTGTTGGGTGACTTTGGCGATTTTGTTTCCCCATTTCACAAGCAGCACATAAGTGTTCTCGATCGAACTTAAGCAGTGGAAGACCCCGAACATGACCACCGATGACTAGCTTGTTGATGTATTTGAAGTTGAGGTGTAAGAGCCTTCGGTGCCACAACCAACTTTCGTCTGAATGGGCTTTAGACAATAGACATATGGCTGGATTCCCTTTGATTGGGTTGAGATTCAGAGGGAACATTTCACCTTTTCGTTCTGACTTGAGAATAACCTTGTTGGATTTCTTCTCTATTATCTCTGAACCTTCGTCATTGAACGAGACTTTGAGACCTGTACCTCCCACCAGTTGAGACACACTGATGAGGTTATGTTGCAACCCCTCTACATAAGCCACCTTCCTGATTGTAAAGTCTCCATTGGTTATCATCCCATAACCCTTTATCGTTCCATAGGAGTTGTTACCAAACTTGACGTTACCACCGTTTTGAAGGGACCAAAACTCCCTTAGCTCTTCCTTCCTTCATGTCATGTGACGTGAGCAGCGACTGTCTATGTACCATTCTTCGTCGAACTGCTCGTCACTTATAACCTGCAAAAATTTAGCAGATTTAGGAACCCAAAGTTTCTTGGGTCCTCGTGAGCCTTTTACAGAAACAGGAATAGTAAGAGAAGCATCAACAAGATAAGTTCGTTTTATTAATGTTGTTTTATCTTTCCTCTTAATAGTAAACACTCTGATTTCATTGGAGTTAGATTCAAGTGTTTTGGATTTAGGTTCAGGAGTTTGGACGTTAGCTTGCTTTCGGTCTTCATTTGCTGAGGAAATCTTACTTTTTCCTTTCAAATCCTTCGTCGATTGTGAGCTTGGTGTAGGACGAGAATTAGGCTTAGAAGAAGAATGAGAATGAGAAGAATTAGAGGAATAGAAATTAGAATGAGAATCTTTCCTGACTTGAGGTTCGAAATGACCCTTTCAGTTGTGATCATTTGAAGGACCAAACCTGGACCTTCGGTTGCTATTTGTTGATGGACCGAAACTAGCTTTTCGGTTGTTGTGGGTTGCTGGACTGAAACTGGGTCTTCTGTTGTAAAAACTTGATGGACTGAACCTTGGTCTTTGTCTGTTGTTGTTTGGTGGACCAAACCTATCCTTCCAGTCTTGTTCTTTCTGTGGCCCGAAAGTCTTCTTTTGGTTCTTTTGATCCAACGGACCGAAGCTCCTTTTATCCTTATTCTCTTCTCCTTTTGGCTTGGATTTTCTATCAAAGTGAGTATAGTGAGGATTTTGGGAGCGCCAAAATTGCTTTCGCTCTGAGAGATTTTTCTTGTATCTCAGATTCCTCTGCTGCTTTTGATTGTTCACCTGTTTCGGTTGTCTGTGAATATTTTCCTTCTGTTTCGGCTTCTGAACAACATGTTCACTTTCCATGGAAGAGGTTTCGCTTGTTGAGGAGACGTATTCCACTGGAACCTCTTTTGTGCCACTGGTACTGGGCACGTCAAAGCTGGTAGGTTTATTAAGTGGTTCTGCCACATATCTACCTTTGACCTTCCATGATGTTCGCTCCGACAAACCAACTGTTTCATCTGCGTTGTCTATCGGTGCAGTCCAGAAAAACTCATCACAACCATCTGCATTATCTTCATTCACCAATGCAGTGAGTTTGGCTGTCTGATATTCGGTTACTCCTATGACCTTATAAACCTGATTTGGAGTGGTTCTTACCTTTTGGTATACAACGGCCTTTTCTTTAAGGTATGAGGACTTATTTTTGGACAGACGAGCGAATTCCACATAATTTTCAGAAATCAAGTTTTTGTGGTTTTCAGGTTCGCTCCTAATAAACTCTGAATAGTCAACCTCATCCTCTACAAAGATTTCACTCATGTCATCGTCCTCATTAAGTTTAGATGCATTTTCAACATCAATTTTATTTTCTGAACTTAATTTGGTACTCAATGAGTCAAATTTTTGTATAGTTTCGGCTCTGAGTTTCAACCTATCATTTTCATCCAAAAGATTCTTAAGCATGTCCTTATGGTCTTTGGACATTATAAACGATTCAATTTTGTCCAGACCAAACATATAAGTGGGATTTACATCATCTGAAGATACAACACTTTCACAGTTGTACGCTTCGGCATCGATTTCATCCTCCTTTAGCTCAAGGAAGGGCAAAATCATGTGATGTATTTTCTGGCCTATTTCACAGTCTAGATGCAGTTGTGTAATGTTAGTATAAAGTCTTTTTGCAATCAAACAAAAAACATTTCTCTATTTTAACAACTTAAGATTGTCTTTTTGCAAATAGATATTTTCATCTCTAGACTTAACCAGCTCCAACTCCTTTTGCTCAATCCACATTCTTCGCTCCTCACTCTTGGATGACACCCTACTTATTTGGTCAGTCAGATAAGAATTCGTGACACGTGTTTGAGTTAAACAACTATCTAGATTTGAAATTCTTGAATTCAAGTTATTTAATTCTTTTTCATATGATGTTTGTGGAATTTTAAACGAAACAAAAATGGATTATGCCTTCTTGATCAGTTCATCAAGTTCACTGATCTGCACACTGAGAGTGTAGCACCTGATTCCTGGTATGTATTCGTGATTATTAAATCTCTTTATTTTGCATAATTAGCCTTGGACTCGGCGAGTTGAGGGACTGACTCGCCGAGTAGAAGCGGGACTAGACGCGGGATCTACTCGGTCTACTCGGCGAGTAGGTCCGATGGACTCAGCGAGTAGACCCTGTTTGGACTTAAACCCTAACCCGGGTGTTTGCACCCTATTTAATCGATCTAACCCAGCCTCCACTTCCCTTAGCACTCCCAGAGACCTGTAGAACGAAACCCTAGCCTCCTTTGTGTCCTTGTGGGTGATTCTTAACATTTTGAAGGTGATTTGGGGCTTGGGAGAAGAAGGAGAAGATTGGAGAGTGCAAGAAGGGAAGAAGATCCGGAATCTACTCTGTGAAAGGCTTCTATTCAGGTAGAAAAGACCCTAACTTGATCTTTAGCTCGTTAGTCCCCTTTTTGCCCCTAAGAAAAGAGGTTTTAAGCCCTAAAAACCTAAATCTCTATGTGTTTATGACTAATGTTCTGCAAGAACTTCGGATGTGGACCTTTTGGACTTCATAGCAGCATAAAGTCTATGTGGTTGAGGTAGTGGAAGTCCCCAATGAGCATGGGACCTCTTGTATAGCTTGGAAGTGCATGTTTGAGCTCATAGGGCCATGCATGCACGTAAAGTTTACAACTTTACGTGGTAAATGAACCCTAGGACCATGGATCTGTGGTCTGGAAGTGTTGCATGTCCTAGATCTGGCCTACTCAGGAAGTGGGTCGAAGGACTCGGCGAGTCCCAAGGTGGAACTCGGCGAGTTCTATGAAGATTGTCGTCGACTCGGCGAGTTGGATGAACAAACTCGGCGAGTCCTATGAAGATTGCCTGGAACTCGCTGAGTAGTTCTTCAAACTCGGCGAGTAATATGAACATCCACAGAACACGAGGGGTTTAAGCATCAAAGGCTCAGCCCTTCGTACCTGTGCACGGAATTAACCATATAACGTAGTCCCGAAACCCCCAAACCCTCGAATGGGGTGTTTTGGTGTGGATTGGAAGCAAGCAGAGGACCTGCTCGAGGAACTCGGCGAGTTGCTCGCAGGACTCGGTGAGTTGGTACTCGAGTCGGCCCTAAAGTCCCGAATAGCGAGTCAGGGGTGACTCAGTGAGTGAAAGAGGGACCTGGTGAGTGGGACCGGATCAGTGAGAGATGGACTCGGCGAGTTGCTCTCTGGACTCGGCGAGTCCAGTCAACTGGAAGTTGACTTTGACCTGGTCTTTGACTTGGTGAGGGGTAAAAGGGTCATTTTACCCTAAGAACATCTAGCGTGTTTGACTGATCATATTGTGGGAATTGCAGCCGGAGGGTTTCCGGAGCAGCAGCAGCAGTAGTAGGTGATCAATTCCCACACAGACCGGAAGCTATTTCGAGGTGAGTTTCCTTTCCAGTAGGAACGGGTCTAAGGCACCAAGGCCGACCCGTGTAGACGAGATGCTAGTACTAGAGTGTGGGCCGAGCCCATATCTCTGGGTTTAGTCAAGTATGATATATGTGTTAATATGATAGAGTTGCTTATACTTGTTGTCTGCGTGATACTTGTATGTTATGGGTTAGCGGTTGAGTGTGGGTAGGGCCCATATCTCTCCGAGGTCAGAGTGTGGGCTAGGCCCGTATCTCCCAGATAGTGAAGTATGGGTAGGGCTCGTATCTTCATAAGTGTGGGCGAGGCCCGTATCTCCCGGCTAGCGAAGTGTGGGCAGGGCCCGTATCTTCCTGAGTGTGGGCAAGGCCCGTAACTCCTAGCTGAACATTGGTTGTTATATGTTTGCATGGTATGGGGTATTATGGAGGAACTCACTAAGCTTTGTGCTTACAATTTATAGTTTTGGTTTCAGGTACCTCTTCGTCGAAGGGGAAGGAGCCGGCGCGGTAGCGGCACATCATGCACACACACGGATTTCCGCACTTACGAGATTCTCTGGGATTTATACTCTGATATTATGATGATTGTATGATTTGATTTTTAGACATGGCTTACGTTTGTTAAGGTTTGATCAAACAATGTTTTTAACAATTAATGTTTTTCTAAAGTAATGTTTTAAAACGAAATTTTTGGACGTGAAATTTGGGTCGTTACAGAGAGGCTTCGCTGTAAAGCACACGTCCTCTCGTTCCTTAGCCACTTCGTTTCCACCATCAGTGTTGTATCCCCTCATCTGGGATACATCTGTCACCATCAAACATCTTCCACTAGCATCACCACTCTTCGCCACATAAGCCTTTCCATGAGTAGGCTTTCTCACTTCATCATCTTCTGAGTCGGTTGACCACACCTATACACCACCGAACTCATCATCATCTACCGAATCCTGCATAACTAGAGCATTCATAGTGGGATTAGTAGCAGCTTTCTTCCTTTTAATCTCCTCCAGTCTTTTCAGGAGACTTGCTTCTTCATCCTTCTCCTCATCTTTCTCTGTCATTTTCTTCAATACGCAATCTTTTGCGTAGTGATTTTTCCCTCCACAGTAAAAACAGCTGACACCAAAATCAGCTTCACCCTTCGTTTCTTTCTTTGGTTCTTCAACCTTCGGCTCCTCTTTCGCTTTTTCAGAGCTGTAGCTTCTCTGCCAATTTTGGTTCTTGTTGGTAGGGAACTTTTTCTTGATGAACCTCCTGGGATTTGACACCATCATTGCATAATCTTCAGATGTCAGATCGTAGTCTCCCAGATTCAGATCTTCTTCTTCTTCTGCTGCACTCTTACCTTTAGACAGAAGGGCCAAAGACCCCAAGTTTGAAACCACGCTCTTCTCTTGCAGCACAATCTTTTCCTGGGATTTCAGAATCCCCACAAGTTTCACCAAAGAATATGATTTGAACTGCTCATGTGCTTTAACCATCGACACAACCGCCCTCCATTCGGGTCTTAGGCCATTTAAGAAAGTGACCTTCTGTTCGATGAGCTTTCTTTCTATGTCATGTTTGATCATCTTACTGAGAAGATGATTGAACCGATCGAATGTTTGTGTAACAACCTCCTCTGGCTTCTGCTTGAACTCTCCAAATTCTGAGAGAAGTAGGGTCTGAATCAAGTGCTCCAGATCTTCATCTGTGGAATACAGCTCTCGCAGCCGATCCCAAATTTCCTTTGCTGTACCACATGAACTTACTAACCGAAACGTGTCGGATTGAAGGGCGAATCGAATTAGTCTCAATGCCTTAATGTTACATTGGAACTTCTCCTTTTTGTCCTGATCGACGTCCTTTACATCTTTTAATAGATCATTGTACTCCTTCTGAGTTTTAATGATTCTTGAAGTGCTTGAGTGAGCGAAGGGGCCAACTGTGATTGCTTCCCATATCAGATACCCGTTATCTTTCGATCCAATAACGTAATATTCAAAATGGTGCGTCCATACTTCATAGTCTTGAGTGTAGAGGATTGGGATCTTGGTTGTTGATCCGATGCTCTTAGAGATGTTGATGGGGTTAGATTGAGAATCGTCCATGCTTGATCGTTTAACCTGTTATAAGATCAGACTTTGTAATACGTAATATTAGGGCAAGATTAATAATTAATGAGATACGTCAATTATGGAGTGACGACTCAATAAATATCAATGAATGCGGAATGAACCCTAATCACTTCTTTGACAAAAGAGATGTGTATGAATTACACAGCCTCCTGCTCTGATACCAATTGATGAGTTCAAAAACTCCTTGATCGTTTAGATCTTACACATGTTAATCAGAATAATGCAAACAAAATAACAAACAAGAGAATGAATCAATAATGAGCTGAATGATTCAATAGATTCACGCCTCAGCAGAGCTCAATGAAGAACTTCCGTTGTAGAGGCTTTTAGGGTTACAATCGATAAAAATAATGATCGCTTTGAATGATCGACTAAACAGCTACGTACAAAGATGCATGCAAGCATCTATAAATACTAAATCCTAATAATTAAATCACGGATGGACAGACCCAATCCGGATACAAAATTGGGCTAAGGACCGAGCCCAAGACGCAACACATAATGGACCCAACAATACAGGAAGCTTCTGCAGTACGATGTGAGTCTTCTCACCATACCAATGGGTCTAAGGCACCAAGGCCGGCCCATTTTATGATAAGTTGTACACTAGCTGTAGTAGAGATATGTGGTATGAAAGTTAGCTTTATGCTAAGTGGTATGCTAGTGATTATGTGATATTGGTATAGAAGACCTTGGGGGGAGCCCGTGACAGTTGGATATAAGACCATGTGGGGGAGCCCATGGAATTCCTAGGCAAAGACCATGTTGGGGACCCCATGGCATGATGGTATAAGACCCTGGGGGAGCCCACGACAACCTTATATGTTTTTATGCATTGTTTATATGATATGTAATATACTAGTTGTTTATACGGTATGTGTTATACTTTTTCTTTATGTGATTTGTGATATGCTAGTTATCTTTGTGATACTGGCATGGAAGACCCCGGGAGGAGCCCGTGGCAGTGGATATAAGACCATATGGGGGAGCCCATGGCATTCCTAAGTAAAGACCATGGGGGGAGCCCATGGCATGAAGGTATAAGACCCTGGGGGGAGCCCACAACATCCTTATATGTTAGTATGCATGGTTTATGTCGTAGAGATAACTTTTATAGCTAATATGATATGTGGTATGCGGTAGAGATAGCTTTTATAGCTAATATGATATGTGGTATACGGTAGAGATAGCTTTTATAGCTAATATGATATGTGTTATGTGGATTGTCTGTGGGGTATGCTCTGGGGGACTCACTGAGCTTCATGCTTACGATTTATAGTTTTGATTTCAGGTATCATCGATTTGGAAAAGAAGAGCTCGCATTGATCGCAGTGCACACAACTATGATTTCCGCAATAAATGATTGGGGTGAACTCTGATAAATGATTTACTTAACAATGATTTGAAATGTTTAAAATAAATGGTATCAATGCTTTAGTTATATTAAAAATGAAATTTTTACCCTTGATTTTTGGGTCATTACAACATTGGCCCAACTCCATAACATATTATAGAGAGTTGAGTCTGGTTTAAAGAAAAAGCAAAACTTTACTCCTACTAGTGCTCATGTCGTTGACATTGGAAAAACAAAGGAAAAAGAGGAAAGGTGCTCCTAAGACGGTCTAGAAGGGCAAGGCCCATGTTGGGTCGTCTAGCAATGACCCAAAATCAAACCCACTTCTGACATTCCTTCTGTTAGTGATCCCAAAGAGGTCACTTGCTTCTATTGCAATAAAAGGGACATTAGAAACGAAGCTACCCCAAGTACTTGCACGACATCAAGGATGGCAAAGTGAAGCCATCGTCGACAGGTATTTACACTATTCAAAATAATAACTTACAACCTACTCGTTCTTGGGTCCTTGATATAGGATGTGGTTTTCACATTTGTTCTGATTTGCAGGTGCTAAGAGAAAGTGAGGAGGTGGATCATGGAAGGATGAATCTAATCATGGACAATAGGTGATCTTCTCCTATTACAAATATTGGAACTAATGGTTTTATTCTTGGTTGTGATGTTAGATTAGTTTTAGTTGATTGTTCCTATTCGTCATATATGATGCGAAAGATTATTTCTTTTCATGCACTATTTAGACAAGTTTTTGATATTCATTTAATGATGTGAATGGATCGATTTTGGTTTATAAAAATGGTATTTTTATGTTTGAAGCTTTACCTTATAGTGGTGTGTATGAAACTGTGATTTGTGCTGAAAGCTTAGGCAATAATGTATTCCACATTGATTCGTCTAATGGTTTAGACAAGGCATGCTTGTGGCATTTTCGTGTTGGGAACATTAACAATAAACACGTTGCCTAATTCCAAAAGGATGGAGTGTTGGAATCATTTAACTTATGGCCAGGTGATGAATGTGTATGTTGTCTTTTTGGGCAAGATGACAAAATCACCTTTCATTGGGTCTTGTGAAAGAGGTGAAGGTTTGTTAGATCTCATACACACATATATGTGTGGACCCTTCAGATCCACCACAAGGGATGCTAATCGATTTTATGTGACATTTACAGATGATTGTAGCAGATATGGTTATATCTACTTAATCAAACATAAATCAGCAACCCTTGAAAAGTGTAAAGAGTTTAAACATGAAGTTGAGAATCAATTAGGCAGGAAGATAAAGATGCTTTGATCTGATAGAGGCGGCGAGTATCTTAGTATCGAGTTCCACGACTATCTAAAGGAATGTGGAATTGTTTCACAATATACTCCTCCTAGGACACCACAACTTAATGGTGTGGCTAAGAGGCATAATCAGACCTTCTTAGACATGGTTCATTCCATGATGAGTCGAGCTTTTCTTCCCTTTTCCTTTCTAGGGGTATGCCTTAGATATAGTCTCCCATATCCCCAATCTTGTACCTACCAACAAGGTTGCCAAAACACCTCACGAGATGTGGACAGGGAAAGTTCCTTAGTTAGAACATATCAAGGTCTGGGGTTGTGAAGCTTTCCTTAGACGAGAGATTGATGACAAGATAGAACCTAGAAGCGAGAAGTATATTTTCATTGACAAACCACAAAAGTATTTTTGATATTTGTTCTACATACCTAATGAGAGCGTGGTCTTTATTGCAAGAAGAGGAGTCTTTCATGAGAGAGAGAGAGAGAGAGAGCTCATATGCAAAGAGGATAGTGGGAGTATAATTGACCTTGAAGATATTCAAGAATCAACCAATAAAGGAACCTTATAAGACACTAGGTCTCAACCAAAGGATGAGAATCCTATTGAGTCCATTGAAAATTCATTACCTCTTCGCTGATCAAGTAGAGTTAGCATACCACCAGAGTTCTGTGGTTTCCATATAACTACATATGGTGACACGTTTATCAGTGATTGAACACTGGTAAATTTGGAAGAGCCATTTAACTAAAAAGAAGAAATGACAGCACCAGAAGTAGCCAAGTGGAAAGAGGCAATGGACAACAAGATTAAGTCCATGTATGATAACCAAGTTTGGGATTTGGTTGATCCCGAACCTGTTCGAAATACATTAGGTTGCAAATGCATCTTCAAGAAGAAGACCGAAACGAATGAAAATGTACACACTTTCAAGGCACGAATGGTTGCAAAGGGATTTACTCAACCCCCAAGGATTGACTATGATGAGACCTTCTCATCATTGGCCAAGATAAAGTATATTAGGATAATGCTCGCCATAACTACCTTTCACGATTATGAAATATGGAAGATGGATGTCAAAACTGCTTTCCTTAATGGGAAGTTGGCTGAAGATGTTTACATGAGATAACCAGAGGGTTGTGTAGATGCAAAGTATCCTAATAGAGTGTGTAAGGTTGATAAATCCATTTATGGGTTGAAACAAGCATCTCGCAGTTGGGATCTTTGCTTCTATGAGAAAGTCAAAGAATTTGGTTTCTCTAGGAGTGAGGATGAGTCATATGGGTGTGTCAAGGCTAATGGGAGTATAGTAACTTCTCTAGTATTGTATGTTGATGACATACTTCTTATAGGAAACGACATTACAACTTTGTAAGAAGTAAAGTCTTGTCTTAAAAAGTGTTTTGCTATGAAGGATCTAGGAGAGGCAGCCTATATTCTTGGGATAAGAATTTGAAGGGATAAAAAGAAAAGACTTATTGGTTTTAGCAAAAGTACATACTTAGATAAGCTACTAAAATGTTTTAGTATGGAAAATTCGAAGAAAGGGGAGCTGCCTTTTCAAAGCAATGCCAAGTTGGGTAAGACTCAAAGCTCTAGTACAAATGAAGAAATAGCAGAAATGGGTTGAGTCCCATATGCTTCGGCTGTAGGATCGATCATGTACGCTATGACATGTACTCTCCCTGATGGTTCTTTTGCTTTGAGAATGGTTAGTCACTTTTAGGGAAATACTAGCAGAGCTTATTGGATAGTAGAAGAACATTTTCAAGTATATGTGAAGGACAAATGACTTGGTTCTAGTCCTTGGTGGTAGTGATACGTTGAGAGTGAGTAGGTATAGTGACACCAAGTTTCAAACATATAGAGACAACCTTCGTTCTCAATCTAGTTGGTATTCCTATTAAATGGTGGAGTAGTTACATGGAAAAGTTCCAAGTATGACACGATGGCTGATTCTACTTGTGAATTAGAGTACATAGCAGCAAATGAAGCATCAAATAGAGTGACTTAGCTGCAGAACTTCATCTGCGATCTCAGAGAAGTTCTGACCATTCGGGTGCTATAAGGAATAGAGTGACTTGGCTGCGGAACTTTTATGCGATAAGGAAGAAGCGGTTGCTTTGACCAAAGAACTGAGAGATCATGGAAAATCTAAACATATCGATAGAAAGTACCATTATATCAGAAATAGAGTTAAAGAAAGTCATATCCTGGTGAGGAGAGTGTGATCAGAAGACAATCGTACAGATCCTTACACAAAAGGTTCTGAGTAGGGTTAAGCATAATCAACATGCTAGTAGCATTGGTTTGAGAGAAGATATTAGTTTTAGTAGTTAGATGATTAGTTTGAAACTTGCTACAGAATACATGTAGTAGATTTTTGATGATTGAATAATAGAGATTATTTATGAGTTTGTTTACTGCATTTGTCAATTATTTATTCTTGTGTTTCGATTTCCATGTTTTACCTCTTGAATGATTTGATTTTTCAAAACTCCACAGTCGCTCATACTGTACTTTCAGAAGTAAGTAGTGAATAATGGCATTCATGATGTAACACCCTGTTCGGAAAAATCATTCATTTATGGATCCAGAAGTCAAGGCTAGGGGCATTTTGGTCATATATGGGTTTTGAGTTTTATTCAAGAAGGTTTCGGGTCGGGGTGTGTTGTTAGAAGCATAGGGCTTCTCGCCTTTCCGTGGATATAAAGTTCATCGGGAACGGATCTAGAATGAAGGAGTTATGACACTTTGAAGATATTGGCAACAATGGCCCTTATGGAGAAAAGTTCGCATAGAAGGCCATGCATGCATTTTTGGAACACGCGTGGGTACGCGCCAACATAAGCTGGGTTACGACTAGCATAGTGGAGTAAATGATCGCGGATGCGGAGAGGCGTACGCCCGACGATGGTCCATTTGTGTTCATGCATGAGATCTAAAAGTGTCCCATGAGTAGTAAAGTTGTCATCCTCAGAGCTAAAAGTGTCCCATGAGTTGTAAAGCTGTCATCTTGATGGTCCATTTGTGTTCATGCATGAGATCTAGCTCTCCTGTGGAAGTAGAATATCATTTTTGGGGTTTGGGTTGGTTTGGACTAAGTAAAGTTATCAAGTCAATGACTTTATAGATTAAGACGTGAAAAAAGGACTTGGATCTGAGTTTGTAGCCCCTGGAGTGGAGGGATAAGCACTTAATGGAAAAAGGACTTAACAGGAGGATTACACTGAGCGTACGTGTAGGTATGCCCAACGTACTCACTATTGTGCCTGTACGCTTAGCGTATGCAGATGTACGCCCCGCGTAATCTATCTGTATGGGCCATGTGTTTTTGGGCCTCGGTTTGGGCCATGCTTTGGGTTCTTGGGCCTTAGTGGGCCATCAATAGTCCGATATTATGGGCAAAGGAAATAGTTGGGCTTAGAGTAAGGCCAATAAAGGGATTGGGCCCAATGTAGCAAATTGGGCCATTAATGGGCAAATAGTGGTCTTGGGAAGCCTATCTAGTGTTGGGCCTTTTATATTATGTTTGGGCCTTAGTTATGGACCATATTTGGGGTAGGGGTAAAATGGTCATTTTACCCTGAGAAGGACTATTACATTGAGCTAAGTGTTATTTGATCTTGGTAGCTCGGGGAGCTGAGGGAGCAGCAGTCGGGTAAAACGTCAGTTAGCAGCCAGAAGGTTATCAGCAAAGTTCAGCAGTGCAGGTGAGTTCCCCTTTGAATGGGTCTACGACCATAATGTCGGCCCATGTAGTTATGAGTAGGAAGACCCGGGGGTTAGCCCTTGGCACTGTTTGCTAGTATGATATTCAGGACCAAGGTCCAATGTCGAGCGAGTGCTTAAGGAATGGTTTTCATGATAGAGTATACTTGTTGTCTGTGTGATATTTGATATTTGTATGTGCCTGGTAAGGAGGTGAGTGTGGGTGAGGTCCCGTATCTCACCATTAGTAGAGTATGGACAGGGTTCCATATCTCATTAGTAGCCGAGCAGAGGCGAGGCCCGAGTTAGGAAAGGAGTGAGTGTGGGCTGGGCGCGTATCTCACTATTAGCAGGAGTGTGGACGGGGTTCCATGACTCATCAGTAGCAGGATAGGGGCGGGGCCCAAGATAGGCGAGGCCTTAGGACAGTAATGCAGTAGGGTATGTTTAGTTTATGTTTTATGTGCTATGGTTATATGTTTGCATGTGTTTAGCGGGCGGGCCCCCAGAGACAGATGGGGCCTAAAGTAAAACAAATTTGTATACCGAGCGGGGCTCAGAGCCAGGCGGGGCCCGATGTAGTGGGCGTGGCCCAGTGCTTGCAGTATGTGATTATGTATAGTATGTGGTAGGTTGGGGAATTCACTAAGATTTGTGCTTACAGTTTTCAGTTTTGGTTTCAGGTACTTCCGGTATCGGAGGGAAGAGTTCGGGGTGATCGCATGACACACACCATTGTTTAGTCAGCCTGGGATGTTTCACTCTGTTATTAAGAATATGTTTTGAATTAACATTCTGATTATATGTTAAGATTTATGTTATGGATTGACAAATGTGGTTTAAGTAACGTTTTTCAAACGAAATATTTAGTCATGATTTTTGGGTCGTTACAAGTTGGTATCAGAGCCTTGGTTTGAGGTATTCGGACACACTTTCGGGTATGTCTGAACTCAAACTGAGGAATTGGTATAGAAATTTTCAAAAGGAAAGCAATTTTCGTAAAAATGAATTTTTATAAAAGAAAAAGAGTTTTAGAAAAAGCAAAAAGAACTTTGAGAAAAGAAAAGAACTTTGAAAAGAGAAAAGGGTGTGGTGCATGCAATCAGCCGAGCTCAACTAAGTTCTACCAAAATACCCAGACGAGTTTATGTTATGACTATCAGTTTAGTAGAACAACATGCTAGATTAGGACTAAGGATCTAGGAAGGATGCCTTATGTGCCTATTATATGTGCTTTTGAGATGCATGATAGTATTGGTTAGACAGTGGTAGGATAGCATGTTTAGGTTATGCCTAACTATATGAGCTTATGTTGCATGCTAGTACAGATTCTTGTTATGTGGATAGAATATGCATGTTTTAAAACTTTCACAAAATACAAAAAAAAAAACTAAAAAAACTAAAAACTTTCAGCTTTGATATCTTGACTTTGGGAGATTGTAAGTCAATGAATATAAAACTAAAACTGCCATATTTATAGTCTAAAATGAAATACAAACTCTAAACTACACGTTGGAAAAACCGTATGTCAATCCGACGTGAAACGAATGAGATATGTATGTTTTAAACGTTTTGTAGAAACTGGGTCCGGCCCTTAAACGTGGTTCTGGTTCCAAACACCGATTCCGATTCTTTGACCCGGTTTGCCCGGACCCGATGGACCCAAACCGAGATACCCGAAATCTGGATAAAGCCAAATTTTAAACCCGAAACTGAAACCGGTTCTATATATTATGATTCTAACGATTCTGGTTCTGGTCCGATTCCAGTTTCGATCCGGTTTTCTGGTTTTAAATCTCATCCTTACTCTATATTATATGTTTGGTGAGTGTGGAGTGCACACATATATAACATCGAATAATAAGTCGGTACGACAAAATAACGGGGTTCATGCCCACTTACAGGGTCCTAGGGGCATCGCTCCTAACAGAGTCCAAATGGCAGAGCTCCTGGCGGTGGCCCCATTGACCAATCAATAGGCAGGGTCTAGTGGATGATAATGGTAAAATTTATAAATCTCATCAATTTTGGAAACCATTGATTATGTCAGTAATTTTATGATTTGTTTAACTAATTTATAAGATGGAAACTCTGTTGTCATGCATATATACAACTCTTCTCTAGAGTTGTATGAGATCCTTCTCATCTCTCTCTCTCTCTCTCTCTCTCTCTCTTTCTCTCTCTCTCTCTTCTAGACGATCTTAGAATTCTCTAACAATTTGGCTTATGTTTTTGTAGACGATCTTAGATTTATAAGTGTCCTTTTGGATTATCCTAGATCATAAGATAAAAATATTAATTCGGAAAAGGATCTTACGCGATCCATCGGTAATCCACATAAACCCTAACAAACTCGGACATTCAAATAGTTTAAAAAGGCATTTGCTAGAGGGAGTAATGTCAAGTTTGCCACGGTCCACGTAGACGCCACCTAAGATTTGTCACACTACTTCAAAATTTTGTCATTTATTGGGCGTGGGCTGTCATTTTTGCCGTGTTAAAAAATTGAAAAAATAAAATAAAAAGAATAAAGACATTGTGATTGGTTGGTCAAAAAGTTGAATGGAAGAAATGAGGGAGAAACCGAACGAGTTGCCATTTTTGCCATGTTGAGGGCACGACGCGGTGTTCCAAATGCCAACTAGGCAAATGTCGAGTGGTTGCCGAGACCACTCCGTCTAGCCTTAATTGCTACCAACTAAGGCTAGACGGAGTGGTTTCGGGAATAGGCTCGGCGAACACCGGGCCGACCTCTCGGCATCCCGAGCTCGGTTCGGCAACTCGGTAGAGATGTGTCAAGTCTCTCTCTTCTTCCTCCATCTTTCTCCCCCACTCGGCAACCCACCCCTTCCTTCTCCCTCTCTTCTTCTTCCGAGTCTCTTCTCCCCTTTTTGCTGATGTGGAGTTCTGCAATAGCTATACGACTCCGTTCAGCCTAACAAAACCAAGAGGCCAGAGAAATTGAGAGTGTTGTCATCTTATCACTTTTATCACTTTTGTAGTTGTTTTTCTTGGGACGAATTTTATATTAAAAGCTTTTTAACTTAAACCATAAATTAAAAACTATAAGTCCTTTAAAAAAAGCGCATGATTAGCTAGCTTAATTATAAGTTTGACACACACTTCATAAGTATTATAGGTTCACGTATTTTCATACGAGTATTCTAAACTTATGCATATTTCTATCACTATTTATTGTTGGGGGGAAATGGGAATATAGGAACTAATAAGTTGGCCCATAGAGGACGACGTGTCATAGTATTTTTGTTGGTTAGACGGTGACAATTGTAATTATGAGATGGTGAGGGCTATTTGGTTATTTTCTGAAAAATCATTGATTGTGTCGGTGTTTGGGATAGCTATTCAAACAAACTTATTAGTTTTTTAAAAATCTAATAAGTTAAAAAAAATTATGAATTTAAGAAACGTTTTTTAAAACTATTTTTTGGATCGGAGAAAATAAAGTTTTTAAAAAGATGGAAAATCCTAATATTTTAGCCATTTTACTCCTAAAAAACAGATTATCTTATCTAAACATTTTTTAAAAACAGTTTTCCCTAAAAGCCATAAGTTAATAAATATTTTTCTTAAAAATCAATTTTTTTTATAAAAAATCTAACCCAAACAGCCTGTACCTTTTTTTTGAAGGCAAACAAAATAATATTACCAAAAGTTTTTTGGTAGCGTTAACATTTGAGAATCTCAAATCATGGATTCGAGTCTCAATTAAAACAAGTGTAAGTGGTATTTATTAGTTTAATGTTTCAAAAAAAACAAAATGATATTCTTTTATGAAAACTAACACACGAAATGAACTAACAGTATAATAAAACTAAAGCCCACTTGGTTAGTTAATAAACCTCATAAGTGGCGATTGCTGGGACCGAAACGGCGACGTATCATGGAGTTTTGTTGGGCAGAGGGGTGGCAATAGTACTTAAGAGATAGTATAAGGTCCTTTTCAGTAAAATAAAAGTAATGGCGACTTTATGTACTTACACACGTGTGCATGCGCGACATGATACGGACAGTCAGACATGTTGGCCACCTTCACACGTGCTTGCTGCAAAAGAAGTCCACTCACGATGACAATGGGCTGAGCCTTGTCATTGTTACTGTGATCACCACCACTCGTGGTGGCGGTGGTGGTGGGCCGACGATGGTGGTGGTGGCGACTGTTCCTATGATATTTATAGCTTTGTCTCATGTCCCTCGGTCATATGTCGGACTGTAGACCGTTTCATATTGATACACAATCAAATGGGTATGTTGCTTCTTGAATACTCAAATTTTATGTCAAATATTTTGTATTTATCTAAAAATCCAAGCTTTATAAAATGAAATTATAATATGTTTCTATTAATAAAAAGCTTTTCAAAAGGTTTGAAAAGTTAATAAAATCTGATAAAAAAAATAAAAATCATTAAATGACTTTACGATTAGGGATAATGATGTGATTTTCTATTTATTGCAATGACAATGCTAAAAAAAATTCAATATATTATCCTAGTATATTAAAAAATATATATTCTGTTCTTTTTTTGTATATTAAAATTTAAAATTATTATATTTTTCAATTTTGCTAAAACTAGTGTTTTGCAACTGGATAATCCATGAAACCAGTTGAATGACCTACAGAATATTAAAAAGATTGCTTATTATTATCTATTTAAACTTTAAAGATTGTGAAAATAACAATTACAATTTCTGAAATTATTGTTATTAGTTTCTAACAAAATGATAAAAAAATTTATGCAATATCAAAATACAATTTATTAGAATTAATCTTTATAATTTCACATAGATTATGCAACTAATTTCTTAGATTAACCACTTGTGATACATTAATTTAACAAAAATCACAAAAATATATTGATTTTAATGTGCATTAAAACAACATAATGAACTTTTTGGGACATCAGATGTTCGAGGATATGTTTGATTTTTTTGACATTGTGTTATCGAGTCAAGTTCGACTCTACTTCTTACTTGTGTGACGTTCCGAGGTCCCTCATAAAACTTTTTACACCAGCTTTTCCAGATCATGTGTAACGCTTCATTTTCTGATATGTAATTTAAATAAGTATTTTCATTTCTTAAGGGGTACTCGACGAGTCTATAGCCCAACTCGTCGAGTAGAGACGGGATGATCACGCAAATGGAGTTGGCTACTCGACGAGTCCATATGATGAGACTCGGCGAGTCCGCCTGTCTGGATGAAACCCTAATTTTTAAGGGTTGCACCCTATTTAAACATCTTATTGCGCCCCAACTTCGCCTCCATCACCCTCAGAGCATTTCTTACCAAACCCTAGCCCTCTTAAAGAGTGAGTGAGTGATTGTTGCTTTGTGAAGGAACTTTTGGTGCATTTTGGAGCAAGAAAAAGAAGGAGAGGGTTTAAGAGTTCAAGGAAGAGGAAGTAGATCCAGAACACACTCCTTTATGGTCATCTTTTCTGGCAATAACGTCTCCATCTTGCTTATTGATCTTATAGATCTAGTTTGTCCCCAAATTGTTGATATTAAGCTCAAAAAACCCCAAATCCTTTGTAATAAAGCCATATGATCGAGTTATACTTCAGATCTAGCCTCTCTTGAACTCCAGGAGCTCATTATAGCCACCTTTATGCAATCTTGGCCTTGTTACAAACCCTAAGTGCTTAGTATTTGATGAGTTTGGGTATTTTAGCCTCATACCCTTGTGCATGCACGTAAATTTGAAACCAGTCCTAGAAGCTCAGATCTATGTTTTGGAAGCACTGGAATCGATTAGAATCGACTGTATAGTTATAGCATGTTTGGGACTCGACGAGTTGTTCTTCAGACTCGACGAGTTGTTCATACGACTCGGTGAGTCACTGACTGGACGTGTTTATATGTTGAAGGAGAACTCGACGAGTTGTTCATATAACTCAGCGAGTTGGATGAAGTTAGACTCGATGTTAGCATCGAGGAAGAATTCGTTGAGTCTTTGCCAAACTCGACGAGTAGAAGCGGGTAGAGGTCTAGTATGGATGATAGGGACTCGGCGAATTGACGGCCCAACTCGGCGAGTCCGGTCAACAGGAAGTTGACTTTGACCAGGAAGTTGACTTTGACTTGCCCAGGGGTAAATAGTCATTTTACCCTGAGATTAGTTATCAGTATTTGATTTAGTATTTATGGGATTTGTAGCCGGGGAGTTCCGGAACAGCGGTCAGGCAGTTTCAGACTTAGCATCTCGACAGCCAGCGTTACAAGGTGAGTTTCCTTCCAGTAGGAACGGGTCTATGGCCACAATGCCGACCCGTTTAGTTAGAAGTAGATCTGGACTTCGGTCCGATGCAGTAGTTCAGTGTGCTTGATGTCTTTGTGATTCAAGCATGTCTTTGTGCTATGTGTTCCGGACTTCGGTCTGATGCAGTATGCAATATATGTGCTTATGTTAGTTGATATGTCTATGTTATGCTCAGTCAGTTTCCGGACTTCGGTCTGATGCAGGGGACACGGTCCCGGTCAGTTTCGGATTTCGGTTCGATGCAGTTAGTTCCGGACTTCGGTCCGATGCAGGGGACACGGACCCAGTTAGTTCCGGACTTCGGTCTGATGCAGAGGGCAAGGCCCTGGTTAGTTCCAGACTTCGGTCCGATGCAGGGGGCAAGACCCAATAGTTGTTTGTGTGTTATTGTATGGTATGTGGTAATTTGAGGGAGCTCACTAAGCTTCGTGCTTACAGTTTCAGTTTTGATTTCAGGTACTTTCGCTAGCAAAGGGAAGAGCTCGGGTTGATGGCATCGCACATACCACAGCTTCAGTTTATCCTGGGACTTTATTTCGGATATTGTTATGATTGATATAGTTTTGTTTTGACACAATACTATGACATTTGAGTTACTCATTCCATGATTTTATTATATATGATATTCGAAGATTTGGTTTTAGTTATATTAAAAAAAACTTTTGGGTTGTATTTTGGGTCGTTTCATCACGCATGCCAATTGGTTTCGCCTTGCCATGAACTCATCAGGGAGACGACACTATTCCCCGATCAGTTGTAGCTAAATTGTTATGGTTCCTTCATTGTCAAGCTCTTTAGCGACTCTTCCAGAGGGCAACGACTAGACTTACAATGCCCTTGGTCTATAAGACCCCTTTTTGAACCAAATGATAAGCTCATCCAATGACACGATTTTCGTTTTATTGGTCAACATGGTCACAACATAATTTGTTTGTGACACTCTCCCACTGCCAAATTATTGTACGTTCTCATGTGACAATGAAAATTTTGTCCCTTTGTAATGGCATTTCTTTTGATATTTAGTATGATCGTGCAGCGCAACACTAGATCTCAACCCTTATACTTCATGGTCGGAAGCCTTGACATATGGCCACAGGCCACCCCTAACTTCCCTTCCAATTTGGTTGAGCGTACCAGCAAGTCGCCTTTTACTTCGCGACAACCCACCTGCTAGCTTGTACCTTTACACACTCCACAAAAATGTGCAGTTATACCGACATGTTCCTTCATTATCTAGTTATGATATCACTTGTCACAGACTTATGCTCAACATTATTGGTTGTATGGTGTCCCAAGGTCCCCCATTAAACCCCGAGACCTGTCTTCCCAGATTACGCATGACACTGTCATCGGTTCAACAAGGATGCGACATTAGGCGCCCCCGGTTAGTTGTGTCTAACATGCTACAGTCCATTTATTGTCAAGCTCTTCAACGACTCGGCTAGACGACAATGACTAGAGTACTAGACTAATAAGTCCCTTGGTCTAAGCGGCCCCTTTTGAGCCTAATGACAAACTAATCTAGTTGCATTACTTAGTTTTTTTGTCAACACGGTCACATGATAATTGGCCCATGACAATTACCTTTATTGTAATAATTATTTTAAGACAAAGTTCTTATTATTATTTTTTTTCACAACTCTGTTATTTTGCTACTGAATATTAGAAGGCTTATAACTTAATAACAGAAGAAGCTGGAAAAATATTTCTTTTCAAGGGATTGATGGTTTGAGTTTAAACAAATTAAAAGTATATATATATATATATATATATATATATATATATATATATATATATATATATATATATATATATATATATATATATATATATATAATTCCGACTGATGAAAGGTATTAAAATCATTCCAAAAATTCAGAAAAGGGTCGACTAGATATATCATTTACGAGCAGAAACTTATTCATTTTCTCGAAAGCATTTCCTGTTAGATATGTAAGGATAGACATGATTATAACATATAAGCAATCAATAATGATTATAAAGATAGTCAACTGACACAAATATAATATTTTTCGTAAAATGATATAAAAATCATGGAAACTGTATATATTCAAACACAATTCCGGTGCTTTATATACAATTTTCAATAAGAAAAACTATGATAAATGAAGATATTCTAATAAATTTGGACCTATAGATTATTTGTCAAAGATATTGTCGATTCTAATCCGACAATGATTTGTTGATTCCAATTTAAAACGAAATTGCTTTTTTCGGTATGTTGAAAACTACCAAATATGGACAAATCTGTGTTCTATTCACATACAATTCTTACGTCTTGAATTTTTATTTGCTTTCATATGACGCCACTATATTGTTTTTTTTATGAAATTTAGCATCAGTCTCCTTAACGGGATGCAATTCAAATCAAATAGGTCAAACATGGCTCATGTTACCTTTTTGGCTCCTTGGTGGAGTGTTTATAAAACCAAAAAATTGATATATGTTCAATTTAATTATAAGAAAAAAAGAAAATAACTTAGGAGGGTAACTATCTCTTATCCGTGTTCACATATTAACAACTTCTTTTTTTTTACATGATAAAGCAACTAATTTGTTTTAACTGTTTAAATTACACAAATATTACCGGCTAATACATGTTTTAGCCGGTAACTCAAAGGGAAAATAACTTAGGAGGGTAACTACCTCTTATCCGTGTTCACATATTGACAACTTCTTATTTTTTGTACATAAGAAAACAATTAACTTGTTTTAACTATGTAACATCCCAAAAATCATGACAAAAAATTTCGTTTTTAATTTAATCCTAAAACCATAATTGTCAAACAATTAATTTAATACTCCGGCATCGGGCCCCGCCCGACATCAGGCCCTGCCTGGCATCGAGCCCCGCTCGGTATACAAATCTGTCTCTCTTAGGCCCCGCCTGTCTCCGGGCCCCGCCCGCTAAACACATATAATCATATAACATGCTAATACATAAAGAAACATACTCTGCTAATAATGAAGTTGCATGTTATATGATTGTATGTGTTTAGCGGGCGGGGCCTAAGAGAGATAGATTTGTATACCGAGCGGGGCTCGATGCCAAGCGGGGCCTGATGTCGGGCGAGGCCGGATGCCGGAGTATTAAATTAATGGTTTGACAATTATGGTTTTAGTATTAAATTAACAACGAAATTTTTGGACATGATTTTTGGGATGTTACACAGTTAAAACAAGTTAGTTGCTTTCTTATGTACAAAAAATAAGAAGTTGCCAATATGTGAACACGGATAAGAGGTAGTTACCCTCTTAAATCATTTTCCCTTTGAGTTACCGGTTAAAACATGTATTAGCCGGTAATATTAGTGTAATTTAAACAGTTAAAACAAGTTAGTTGCTTTATTATGTACAAAAAATAAGAAGTTGCCAAATTGTGAGCACGGATAAGAGGTAGTTACCCTCCTAAGTCATTTTCCCTAAGAAAAAACCAGGAGGTAGCTAGAAAGTATAAACCAAAGGGTCTTTGGTCTAATAGTAAGAAGAGACTCTCTCAAATAAAATGTCATATGTTCAAGTCTCCTGGGAGATATATGTGGAATTTAGGAGTAGATTAGTTAGTTTTTCGTTCAAAAAGAAAAGCTAACAATAATAATAATAATAATAATAATAATAATAATAATAATAATAATAATAATAATAATAATAATAATCAAAGATGAAATCGGGTTATTTGTACTTGGTCTTGGAGTAGACCGATTCTTGGTGAGACATAGTTCTCTCAATAGCAGCATCTCATGGAGTTGGTACTAGACTTCAC
This sequence comes from Lactuca serriola, assembly GCF_051521515.1. Taxonomy (NCBI): domain Eukaryota; kingdom Viridiplantae; phylum Streptophyta; class Magnoliopsida; order Asterales; family Asteraceae; genus Lactuca; species Lactuca serriola. Next base: position 284,112,856 of record NC_136412.1, on the reverse strand, counting down.
CATCTCGTCATCTATATATAGATCGGAGAGTTTGGGATGTTGGTAATGGAACGAGTTCCACGTAGCATAAACTATAAAACTTATTGACGACAATTCTTTTACAAGTGGTTTATTCGTGACTGGGTGGAATACATATTTTTCTTGAAAGGTGAATATCTTTTATTGGTGGTGTCGTTTGAACCAACTTCTTACTCGAATCGAACATACGAGAGGTATGGATGTGCCTTTTGTTGTTTGTGGCGTTTGTAATTCAGATATGGAAGATCTTTCACATCTCGTTATTAAGTCTGAAGTTGATTTTAGTTATAGAGGTTCGCTGGTAGGTGGTGCGACTTCAATATTCCTAGCTTTTCGGGAGTGAAAGAAGTAGTTCAATAGGTGAGTTCAGTTAGTCTATCCTTGGTTAAAAATATGGCACTTGAATCAATTATTATGACTATGTGGTGGTATTTTTGGAACTTTAGGAATGACATTCTCTTTAATGGTCAAAATACAAGAAGGATGTCGTTAATCGACGTGTTGGTTGACCATTACTATAAGTGGATTGTTAATAAGAATAGGAAGTTTTGTCTTAATAGAATGACTTGGTTACTAAATCATATTTTATCAATTTTTATGTAATTCTTTGTTATCTCTTTGCTAACTTGTTTTACATAAAATTTATTTGTTAAAAAAAGGCATTAAAGCTTTAGACTACATTCTAAAGCCGAGCACCATTATGTCCATCTAAACTTGCATCCTTCTTTTTTTCTCATATTCACCCATAAATGTGAGTGATATTGGATCTCATTTGTGAGTGTGGAGCTTTATTTGAGGACGTTGGAGTAAACTTTGAAGTTTCGAAAAATTCAATATTACCCAAATGAAAACCGGATAAATGACTTCATCTACAACTAAGACCAAATTAGATGCTCCATCACCAGTTTTATTTGGTAGTAGTTACTCCAATGATGAAATTGAAGTCAAAAACAAATTCCACCAAGCTGCCAAAGACTTCCAACCCTCCCTTGTGGATCAAGTATGTAAATCTATATTCCAGGTTAAAAGAAGAAGGAGCTTTTAGTATTTCTTGTGAGTGTGGTTCCTGTTAGATTATGTGTCTAAGCTCATAACTATAATTGGTATGTACTTGAATTGATTGTAGCACAATCATTTTGGGTTGCCCTCAAGACTAGCAACTGGGAAGGATGTGATTAATAAATTGAAATAAGTAATTTATTAATATATTATAAGAATAATATATTAATTAGAAATAGTAATATTTAATTAATATTTAATCAGAAAATAATTAGAATTAATTTTGAGATTAAAAGAATTAATTAAAAGTGCAGTAACTGAATTGTAATTGTTCAATAGCTGAGCAAGAGGCAATCTAGAACCCTCCATAGGCATGGACGGTTTTGACATGCCCTAGGGTTTCTAGAATAGTCCTAATTGGATAATCAGGGAAGTGGATAATTACCCTGTTAAGATTATTTTGGACTTGGGCTTATCTAGGGTTTCCTCACTGTAGTATTTAAAGGGGTTAAACCCTATGGATTTCGGCGACTTCTTCCTAGAGAACACCAGCCGAAATTTTGCCTCCTCTTCCCTTCTCCATAATCTCCTTCAATTGCTAGTATTGGGTGTGAGCCATTAAAGGTGTGGCATTTATGACACTTGTTCTCAAAGCTTCAACAACATCAATGAATTGGATTGTTATTGATATATAACAATCAAAGGTATGCATTGAAACCCTAATTATGTAACTTTGATTATAGGCTAGTGTTCTAGGGTTTACACTTTATTGTTCACATGGTATGTTCAATTAGAGAAAACATAGATTAATTTTAGGGTTGCATGCACACATAGGATTGCTTGTTATGCTCAAAACTTATCAGTGGTATCAGAGCATAGGTTTAATTTTATATTGAATTGATATTAATGTGAACTTAAACAAGGAGGTAAAAATAGAATCGTCGTTTTGTTCATCCAACAAGTCATGGAGTTCTTCCAACACGGTATGTTGACCTGCGTTTTTTGACCCAACACGGCGTGGTAATTGTTCACCACAACGTGTTATACTATCAGATCCTAATATCTCATGGATTGATTTGGATAATTACCTTAATATTGTTTTAATTGGATAAAACTAAATATTTTAAAATGTAATTTGATATCCGTATCTTTCATTCATGATTGGTTTTATTTGTTAATTTAATTAATTGAATATTAATTTTGAAAATTTAAAATATAACCTAGTATTTTTGAAAAGTTAAAAAAAAACACCCTTATATTATATGTAACATTAAAAGTCTAATATTACTATATATAAGACAACTCGGTCGAACTGCTAGTACGCCTCATTCATGAAGCCAATCTACAAGGGGAGTTGACGACCTATAATATGACCGCCATTAGGTATCCATTCTTACCCACTGCTCCCTTGATTGGTGGATGGTCGTTAGACGAACGGGTTTGATATGACACTTAATTATCATTAATAAGTATAATGATCTATAAAGTAACTAAATACATTTTTACAAAATTCTCAATCTAGTTACTTTAGGAAAAATGTGAAATTGTATGCTAACCTATAAAATTACACATTGCAATTAATGAGTCGTTGGTGGAGCGTATATGGTTAACCGACACACTAATAGAGATGAATAAAGAGTGGCAATGGGTGTCTCGTGAATTATCATTGATTAATGGAGCACGTATGGTAGATGATAAATGATATCAAGAGTACCAAGTTAATTTGCATGGTTATTAACATCTTGTTTGTGATTCTCGGTATCACAGTCACAAATGGAAGAGCATAATCGAGATTAAACATGCCATTGAAAAAGTTCAATGATTCTCAATAGACCTAGGAATTTAATTCAAAACTAAATTCGCTAAAATTTCGTTTTCAATGGTGAAATTGGTAAATCATCATTTACCTACCTTTATATAATTTGCAATTAGATTACGACATCCTTTTTCTAAGTTGTAAATTATTTAGTTGGATCCTAGCCTTGATATTTCATTTGGGTGTTATATTGAGGAATTTTCTTATCTAAATAGAACTTTCCATTTTACTCTTTTAGATGTCTACTCCTAATGATGCTTCTAGTTCCTCCTCCAATAACAACAACAAATTCTCTCTTTTGAACATTTGCACAAAGGTGCAATTGGATGGCACCAACTACAATGATTGGATGTGCAATATCAAAATGGCGCTTCGTTTTGAGGATAAAGAGTATGTCCTCGAAAATCCACTCGATGAGATCGATGAAATGAAGGTCACTCCTGAAGACATAGCTGCCTATGAAAAACACTACAAGGATGCAACGAAAGTTTCTTGCATCATGGTGGGTACTATGACCCCAGAATTACAGAAAAATTATGAGGATTACTGGTCGTATGAGATGAACAGGGACGTTATGGAAAAGTTCCATAAGCGAGCTCATCAAGAAAAGTACGAGGTGGTAAAGTCCCTCATGGCGTGCAAGATGAAGGATGGTGAATATGTACGCAACCATGTTTTAAGAATGCAAAGATACATGGACATGCTCATCAAACTAAATGTGAATTTTGACGAAGAGTTGGAAATCGACATAGTGTTGAACTCATTTCCAAGTTGTTATGATCAGTTCATTTTGACCTATCATTTTAACAGCAATGAAACTACTTTGTCACAATTGCACAATCTCCTGCGAATAGATGAAGTGGGAATGAAGGGAAATAGTGTTGCTTCCTCACCTGCTGCTTCTCCTGTTTTGGCTATTGGTCAAGAGAAAGGGATAAAGAGGAAAGGTCCTCCTAAGTAGAACTGGAAGAGAAAGTCCCAAGCTGGGTCTTCTAGTAGTGGAACCAAAGGAAAGTCCAGTTCCATTGCTCCCCCCTATTTCTGACCCAAAGGAGGCCACTTGCTTTTACTGCAACTACAAGGGGCATTGGAAACAAAGTTGCCCGAAATGCTTGCAAGATATCAAGGATGGCAAGGTGAATCCAACCTCGGCAAGTATTTACACTATCCTATCTAAAAACTCATCATATGCTCATTCTTGGGTCCTTGATATAGGATGTGGTTTTCATATTTGATCTGATTTGCAGGGGCTAAGAAGAAGTGAGGACGTAGAGCATGGGAGGATGAACTTGATCATGAAAAATAGGGGATCGTCACCTGTTTCCAAGTTTGAAATATCAATCTTCCATGATCATCCTTCAAACCTCAGTAAGAAACCAAAGTTTCCCATGAAATCAACCCGCTTAACAATAACCCATAAAATTGATTTTCATTGACTTTGTATTTGACAACTGCAATGATCACAACCCAAGAATCATACGACAATTCCACTATCTTTGATCAATTGATAAGATCTTAAGTTTTTATAGAGAGTATAAGTGATAATCAAAGAGATCTCTAGAGAGAGAAAGTGAATATAAACCAAATTTTAGAGAGAGAAAATGGTAAAAACAAGTATTCTAGAGCGAGAAAATCGAATTATGGATAAAATCAAGGAAAAATTTGATTTCTAGAACTCAAAACACTCTCTAAACACGAAGATCAATAATAACATGAAAAATCACCAAATCAAGAATGCCATCATGGATCAATTCTTGATCAAATCAAGAACACCCGCTTTGATACTAATTGTAGTGGAAATTATGAGCTCTGATATCAAATGTAGTTGTACTTAATCGAGTTTATGAAATGAAATCAGAGTATAGAAAGAATTATGAACACACGATGTATATATGATCTGGTTGGCTCGATTACGCTTTTGCAAGATACAGAGAAAAATAGAGTACAAGTCAAAGACTCAAAAGTTATTACTGTAACTCTAGTACCTATCCCATATTTATAGGGATGACAAAAGCGTACAAAAAATACATAAGGGTCTAAACAATAAAGCTTCGACAGTAACAATGCCCTTATGCAAAAACAACAAAACAGTCTTCGACACTAAGACATTACCAGGAATGCTTTGACACTTCACAACTTGAGGAAGAAATTGATCTTGTAAAGAAGACAATGGGAGTACAATTGATCTTGAAGAAATTCAAGAGTCAAGCGATGAAGGAATCTCTAAAAATACTAGCACTCAACCTGATGAAGAAATTCCAGTTGAACCAATTGATGAGTCATTACCTCTTAGGTGTTCTAGTAGGGTTAGGGTTTCACCTGTGTTGTATGGTTTCCATATAACAACAGAAGGCAGTACGTTTTTCAGTGATAGTACACTGGTAAATTTGGATGAACCTGCTAACTATAGGAAGCAATGTCGGGCCCTGAGTCTGCCAAGTGGAAAGAGGCAATGGACAGCGAGATCAAGTCCATGTATGACAACTAAGTTTGGAATTTGGTTGACAATGTACCAGGTCATAAGAAAGTTAGGTGCAAATGGATCTTCAAGACGAAGACAGGCATAGATGGAAATGTACACACTTTCAAAGATCGACTAGTTGTGAAGGGATTTACTCAAACCCTAAGGGTTGACTATGATGAGACTTTCTCACCAGTAGCTAAGATAAAATCTATTAGGGTAATGCTAGCTATAGCTGCGTTTCATGACTGTGAAATATGACAGATGAATGTCAAAACCGCTTTCCTTAATAGGAAGTTGGCTGAAGATGTTTATATGATTCAGCCAGAGGGTTTTGTAGATGCAAAGTACCCCAATAAAGTGTGTAAGCTTGAGAAATCAATCTATGTATTGAAACAAGCTTCTTGCAGATGGAAACTTTTCTTTGACGAGAAAGTTAAAGAGCTTGGTTTCTCTAGAAGTGAAGATGAATCTTGTGTGTATGTAAAAGCTAGTGGGAGTATAGTGACCTTCTTGATATTGTATGTTGATGGCTTACTTCTTATAGGAAAGGACATTCCAACCTTGCAAGAGGTTAAGTCTTAGCTTGGAAAGTGTTTTGCTATGAAGGATCTGGGAGAGGCTGCTTATATTCTAGGGATAAGGATTTTGAGAGATAGGAGTAAAAGACTAATTGGAATTAGTCAACGTACATACTTGGATAAAGTACTAAAATGTTTTAGTACGGAGAATTCCAAGAAGGGAGAATTACCAATACAGAGTAACACCAAACTGAGTAAGACTCAGAGTCTGAGTACCGATGCAGAGATAGCAGAAATGAGTAGATTTCTATATGCTTTTACTATTGGATCTATCATTTATTCTATGACATGTACTCTCCCTGATGTAGCTTTCGCTTTGAGAATGGTTAGTCGTTATCAGGGAAATCCGGGTAGAGCTCATTGGAGCGGTCATGAATATTCTTAAGTATCTGCGAAGAACTAAGGACTGGGTCCTTGTGTTTGGAGACAGTGATGACTTGAGAGTAACTGGGTATAGTGACGCCAGCTTTCAGAAAGACATATAAAACTTATGTTCTCAATCTAGTTGGGTGTTTAACCTTAATGGAGGAGCGATAACTTGGAAAAGTTCCAAACAGGAAATTGTGGCTGATTCTACCTGTGGATCAGAGTACATAGCAGTAAGTGAAGCATCGAAGGAGGCTATATGGTTGAAGATCTTCATCGGAGACTTTGGAGTTGTACTAGCCATAAAGGAACCAATGGAGATTTTCTGTGACAATGAAGGAGCGGTTGCGTTAACCAAAGAACCAAGCGATCATGGTAGATCAAGGCATATCGACAGAAATACCATTTCATTAGACATAGATTGGAAGAAGGTCACCTTGTCGTGAAGAGGGTATTGTCTGAAGAGAATGCAGTAGACTCCCTTACAAAGGGTCTAAGCAGGATTAAGCACTTTCAGCATGCAAGGAGCATTGGTTTGAAGGATGATATTAGTTTTAGTAGTTAGATCGATATTTAGAAAATTTTAAGAAATAAATGTAATTGACATTTGATGATTAAATAATAGAGAATTATTTATGAGTATTGTTTACTATATTTTGTCGATTGTTTATTATTGTGTTTCATTTTGCATGTTTTACTTCCCGAATAATTGGATTATTCAAAACATCCACAGTCGATCATACTTTTGGAAGTAAGTAGTGAATCAAGACTGTCATTAATTAGATTGTAGATTGCCAAAGGGTTTAGACATAGTAATGGTTTGTTGCAACATTCATGAGTACTTTTGAAATAGAGATTTAAGTATTAGATTAACCCACTCTTAGAGAATTACTTCATGGAATTTATTACGAGTAATTCTGAGATGATAGTATCTTATAATCTTTAAACAGAGATATATGAGTTGTTGTTTACAAGTTGGTTGTGCATTGATAATGCGTAAACGCATCAGTAACTTGATGTTATAAAACATATTGTTGTGTGTGATTTGATAAGTAAATAATACAAGCATATAAGTCAAAGTTTATCTGTTCCTTTTTTCCTTTAAGGGGAAAAACGATATCTTGGGCCCTTTGATGATTTGGTGTTGACTTATAGTGTCGGGCCTGGCCAGGGCTAAATTAATGTGTTCAATTAGTAGTTCTCTGTCATTACAAATAAAAAACTAGGAAAGAAAATATTGGATAATGAGATTGATTATGTTCCTTGTCATTTTTCCACATGATATCTTGCGGAACGGAGGATTATATGATCACTTATCTAAGGACACGTAATTGACTAGCTCAGAGTTCAATAGCGGCTTTGAGAGCTACAATTTGCTTATCAATTTTGAAGGATATACTGACAACTATAGTTATTAGAATTATCTAAGTAGGAGACTATTGGATTAGGTGTTTGAGCCCATAACTATAATTGGTATGTATTTAAATTGATTATAGCACAATCCTTTTGGGTTGCCCTCAAGACTAGCAACTGGGAAGGATGATTTTGGAGAAAGAGGTTGATTTATTATTTTGATTAATAAATTAAAATAAGTGATTTATTAATATATTATGAGAATAATATATTAATTATAAATATTAATATTTAATCATAAATTAATTAGAATTAATTTTGGGATTAAAAGAATTAATTGAAAGTGCAGGGACTGAATTGTAATTATTCAATAGTTGAGCAAAAGGCAATCTAGAACCCTCCATAGGCATGTATGGTTTTGAAATGCCCTAGGGTTTCTAGAATAGTCCTTATTGGATAATCAGGAAATTAATTACTCGGTTTATGGTTATCTTGGACTTAGGCTTATCTAGGGTTTCCTGACTGTAGTATATAAAGGGGTTAAACCTTATGGGCTTTCGCGACTTCTTCTTGGAGAACACCATCCACAATTTTTCCTCCTATTTCCTTCTCCATAATATCCTTCAATTGCTAGTGTTGGGTGTGAGCCATTAGAGGTGTGACATTTGTAACACTTGTTCTCGAAGCTTCAACAACATCAAGGAATTAGATTGTTATTGCTATATAACAATCAAAGGTATGCATTGAAACCCTAATTATTTGATTTTGATTATATGCTAGTGTTTTAGGGTTTACACTTTGTTGTTCACATGGTATGTTCAATTAGAGAAAACGTAGATCAAATTTATGGTTGTATGCACACATAGGACTGTTTGCTATGCTCAAAACCCATTAGTAAATTAGATACATCATCTACATCTTATTTCTGCATCTTTAGAGGTATAAAGTCTCTACCTTGATCATTAGTTCTCTAAATCTAGGTCTAGGTCATTTTATGAGCTTTTAGCCCCAAATTTTCTTGTTCTTGGAGTTTGAGTGAACTCTAGAACCTTTGAGTACATTGTTAGCTTCTAGACCTTGGGGTTAGTTGGAAAGTAGGCTTGCATGGATGATTGAGTGAACCCATGCCTTGATATTTTCATTAAGAACTTGGAATTTAATATATTGTCTTAATAGCATGTCCTAATGGATAAATTTGGAAACTTTATCCATCAAGACCTTGTGGGGATTCAGATCTAAGTGCTAAAGATGTTGGGGTTGAGGTATAACACATTAATCTATTAAGATGTGTATGCCCAGTGCCCATGGTGTGGCTACTGGTGTTTCTGCGACCCTCTCTTTTGGACGACGCCACAATTTGGCCAATGATGGCCATGTCATTGGATTCGAACAATGGCCGACTGTTTTGTCATGTAGTGCCCATGACATGTCCTATGGATGGCCAGGACGTGGAGACCTGTCAAGTTGACTTGGATCGTTGACACTTGGTCAATTTAGAGGATTTAGGGTATAGACTGAGTAAGTATCTTTTTATCGTTGTTAGGTGTTCGCACTACCAGTCTTCATTGTTAACTCTATGAGGTGAGTTTTCTCACTATATTACCTGTGTAGTAGTGTATCCATGTTGACCAGCTAGGAATTATTTGTTGACTGATGTTATTTGTGAAATTGTGTTGTTGATAACCTATAAAATTGTTGGAGTAGTGTCTAAGTCCATAGCTATATTTGGTATGTACTTGACCCTGTTGTGCATGGTCCTTTTGGGTTGCCTTCACCAAAGCAACTTGACTGGGTGAATAATAGAGAAAGAGGTTATTATGTTATATTAATATATATTATAAGAATTATATATTAAAAGAAAAAATCATATTTGTTTAATTAACATTGGTCAAGAATTAATTAAGAATTAATTAAGAATTAAGTTTGTGATCAAAAGAAGTTAAATGAACTAGGGGGACTGAATTGTAATTATGGGATAGTTACAAGGTTGGGCAAGGAAACCCTAAATGATAGGGTGGACGAATTCTAAGGATAAGGCCTTAAGAATTCGTCCATAATGGGGATTCTAGAATTATCTTATGGGTTGCTTGGTGGCTAAGTAACCCGATAATGATAATCACTGAAACCCAATTTCCTACACCTATATAAGAACCCCTTGGGCATGAGAATTTGGCTACACCTAACCCTAGAAGTCTTAGAGCCGGATTTCTCCTCTCCACTCTCTCTCTTGTTTCATCTAATTGCTTTTGGTGTTTGTGATTCATTAGAGGCACAACATTTGAGGTGCTAAAGTTCTCAAGGCTTCAAGATCTACAATCAACAATCAAGGTAATCATCTAGATCTATTTTGTTATGCTAATTTCGAATTATTTACACTAGATCTAGGGTTTGCAAGACTTGGATGAATTGCATTTACAATAGATAAACCTAGATCCAATCATTAGGGTTTGCATGATCACATAGGATGTTCTTTTGGCTCAAACCCATCAGTGGTATCAAAGCTTTGTTTGGTTTCTTTTGTATTGATGCCTTGCTTGTTCATCCTCTCTTGAAAATCAAGTTTTTGTGTTCTCTGTCTGACGAACTCGGCGAGTCCCAATGTGGGCTCGACGAGTAGGATGAACTCGACGAGTCCATAAGGGGACTCGGCGAGGCGGAGCGTCAGACGGGGGGATTTTCAGGATTTTTTGCTGTTTTGCTTAAGGATAATTACCTAAATCGTTTTTTACTAATAAAATTCGAATTTTATTACTTTTATATGTTTATCCTTTCCAAAACAAAAGATAATTTCCATTTATTTGAATAATAAATTCCTTATATGATAATAATTGATCATTTAATTGTTTAATTTAAATTATTTGCTATTTGATCCTTTGTGTTTTGAAAAGTTCAAAACTTGCCCTCAAGTTTTGAAATTTATATTTTTGATTAAAAGTTTAATTTAAACTTTTTAAATTTCAAACCCTAGAATTTTACAAGTTTAAAATTCGACCTCATACTTTATAATATTATAAGATTAATATATATATATATATATATATATATATATATATATATATATATATATATATATATAACTTAAAATGCTAGTCTTACCGTTAGTAGGCCTCATTCACGAAGCCGATCTATAAGGGGTATAAGGTTATGGCCTATAAAATGGTCGTTTAATGGGTGTCCACTCTCACCCACCGCTTCCTTGATTGGTGGAGGGTTGTTAGCCGAAAGGGTAGGATAGGGCAACCCTTTCCTCATTAATAATTATAATGAATTATAAAATTAACTAAATGTTTTTCCAAAATTCTCAATCTTAGTTACTTTAGGCAAAAGTGAAATTGATGCAATTGCATGAAATTACACTTTGTACCCTTGCTAAGTAGTTAGAGGAGCGTGTGTGGTTAGTCGGTACACTAATTGGGTTCTAAGCAAAGGTGGCAAAGGGTGACTCATTGTTTGTCATAGTTCGATGAAGCGTGTGTGGTTAACCGGCACATCAAATAGGTGACTATAACAATGAGGGCACCATGTATATTTGCATGGTTATTCACACCCGCTTTGTGATCCTCGACATCCCAGTCACAAACTTGAGGGGCATATCGAGATTTAAACATGCCATTGAAAAGTTCAACGAATCTCAAAAAGATCTAGGAGTTTTCAATAAATTTAAAACTTAATACTTTTTTTTCGTTTTTCATGATGGAGAATTAGTGAATCGTCATTCATTTACCTTCAAATTATTTACTTGTTAGATTACGACATCCCTCTTCTAATTTGTAAATACTGTTGTTGGATTCTAGCCCTAATTTCTCATTTGGGTGTTTAATTGGGGATTCATTTCTAATCAAACTTTGTTCTTTTTCCTTTTCCAATGTCGAATGTCAACAACAATGCTTCCAACTCGAATTCCTCCGGCTCATTCTCACTCATGAACTTGTGTGGGAGAGTGATCTTTGACGGGATCAATTTCAATGATTGGATCCGCAACATCTGAATGCTCACTCGTTACGAGGACAAAGAGTATTTCATCGATGAGAAGCTAAAGGAAATCAATTTCAACACTGCCTCTGCTGAAGAGATCGCGGCCTTTGAGGCCCATGAGTGTGATGCTACTAAAGTCCATTGCATCATGCTGGCGACCATGACTGCATAACTCCAGAAGTCCTATGAGGACATGTATCCTTATGAAATGCATCAAGACTTGTTGGACCGGTACCACCAAAGCACGAGGCAAGAAAGGTATGATATCATCACTATTAGAATGGGTAATGGAGAGTCCCTTACCGCCCATCTGCAAAAGATGCAGAGATATGTTGATCGCCTGCTAAAGTTGAATGTTAACTTTGATGAAGAGCTGGCAATTGACATCATCCTTCATTCTTTGCCTCCCTGATACAACCAGTTCTGCATGACCTACCACATGAATAAGAAAGAGGTCACTTTGAGCAAGCTTCAATCTGATCGAGGTGGAGAGTACCTAAGTCTTGAATTCCACAACTACCTTAAGGAATGCGGAATCGTTTCGCAATTGATGCCACCTAGGACACCACAGTTGAATGGTGTAGTTGAGATGCGTAATCGAACCTTGTTAAACATGGTTCGTTTCATGATGATTCGTGCTTCACTACCTATCTCATTCTTGGGGTATGTCATAGAGACTGTCTCCTATATCCTTAACTTAGTCCCTATGAAGAAGGTTGCCAAAAGACCTCACGAAATGTGGACAGGTAAAGTTCCCTCGTTGTCACATATCAACGTTTGGGGTTGCGAGGCTTTCGTAAGACGAGAGACTCATGACAAGCTCGAACGTCATAGTGAGGGGTGTATTTTCATCGGCTACCCATAAAATTCCTTCGGATATCTCTTCTATAGACCCAGTGGCAATGTTTTATTCGTCGCAAGGAGAGGGTTTTTCCGAGAACGAGAACTCATAAGCCAAGGGGACAGTGGGAGGCAAATCGATGTTGAAGAGATTCAAGAGTCGAGCGATGAAGGAACCTCTAACGCTGGCACTCAACCCAAGGAGGAAACTCCGGTTGAACCAATTGATGAATCTTTACCTCTTAGACATTCCAGTAGAGTTAGTGTTCCACCCATGTTGTATGGTTTTCATATAACAAGTGAGGGTGATACGCATATTAGTGATAGTACACTAATAAATTTGGATGAACCTAACAGATATAAGGAAGCCATGGCAGGCCCAGAGTCTGTAAAGTGGAAAGAGGCGATGGGCAACGAGATTCAGTCCATGTATGACAACCAAGTTTGGAATTTGGATGACAATGTACCAGGTCGTAAGACGGTCGGGTGCAAATGGATCTTCAAGAAGAAGACCAGCATGGATGGGAGTGTACACACTTATAAGGCACGATTAGTTGTGAAGGGCTTTACTCAAACTCCCAAAGTTGTCTATGATGAGACCTTCTCACCAGTTGCGAAGATAAATACTATTAGGGTGATGCTGGCCATTTCTGCGTTTCATGGTAATGAAATATGGCAAATGGATGTCAAAACCGCTTTCCTTAATGGGAAGTTGGCTGAGGATGTTTACGTGGCTCAGCCAAATGGTTTTGTCAATGTGAAGCATCCAAATAGAGTGTGTAAGCTTGAGAAGTCCATTTATGGACTAAAGCAAGCGCCTCGCAGATGCAATCTTTGTTTCAATGAGAAAGTCAAAGAGTTTGGTTTTCTGCGAAGCGAGGATGAATCATGTGTATATGTCAAAGCCAGTGGGAGTATAGTAAGCTTCCTCATATTGTATGTCGATGATATACTACTCATAGGAAACTACATCCCGACGCTGCATGAAGTAAAGTCCTGGCTTGGGAAGTGCTTCGCGATGAAGGACCTCGGAGAGGTTGCCTATATTTTGGGAATAAGGATAGTGAGAAACAGAAGCAAGTGACTAATAGGACTTAGTCAAAATACTTACTTGGACAAGGTACTAAAACATTTTAGTATGGAGAATTCAAAGAAGGGAGAGTTACCAATCTAAAGTAATGCCAAGTTGAGTATGAAACGACACAAAAATCACGACTAAAAATTTCCTTTAAAAACATTACTAAAACCATATCATAAGTCATAACATAAATTCGGAGTATCAATTCAAAACATATGCTTATTATCAGAGTAAAACATCCCAGGCTAACTAACTATGGTGTGTGCCATGCGATCATCCCGAGCTCTTCCCTCCGCTATCGAAAGTACCTGAAACCAAAACTAAAAACTATAAGAATTAAGCCTAGTGAGTTCCCCAACCTACCACATGCCATAGATAATCACATACTGCAAGCATTGGGCCACGCCTGCTACTTCGGGCCTCGCCCGCTACAACAGGCCCCACCTGCCCACGACCCCACCTAGCTTCGAGCCTGCTCGGTGTACAGATCTATTTCTCTTAGGCCCCGCCTGTCTTTGGGCCCCGCCCGCTAACATATACTAACACACAATCATATCATAACACCTAAACTGAACATATACTACTGGATTCCTGTTCTAAGGCCTTGCCTATCTTGGACCCCGCCCTGTCTTGCTACTAACGAGTCATGGAACCCTGTCCACGTTCCTGCTGATAGTGAGATACGGGCCCAGCCCACACTCACTCCCTTCCTACCTTGGGCCTCGCCTTGCTCTGCTGCTAATGAGATATGGAACACCATCCACACTCTGCTATTGGTGAGATACAAGACCTCGCCCACACTCACCTCCCTAACAGACACATACATGTATTACACTGACAACAAGTATAAACTATAATGTAAACCGTTCCTTGGGCACCCGCCCGCTAACATTGGACCTTGGTCCTGATTATCATACTAGCATACAGTGCCTAGGGCTAACCCCCGGGTATTCCAACTCATAACTACATGGGTCGACATTGTGCCCGTAGACCCATCCACACAAAGGGAAAACTCACCTGCACTGCTGAACTTTGCTGATAACTCTCTGCTGCTAACTGGAACTTCCCCGATTTCTGCTTCTTCGGCTCCCCGAGCTACCAAGATCACAATATCACATAGCCCAATATCATAGTCACTCTCAGGGTAAAATGACCATTTTAGCCCTACCCCTTAATGGTCCATAACTAGGGCCCAAAACATAATATAAAAAGGCCCAACACTAGGTAGGCTTCCCAAGCCCACTATTGACTCATTAATGGCCCAATTTGCTACATTGGGTCCAACTTCATTTATTGGGCCTTACCCTAAGACCAACACATATACTTGGCCCATAATCACTGACTCCTGATGGAACACTAAGGCCCAAAGACCTATAGTCCAAAGCACAGCCCACACTGAGGCCCAATTGCTCAAAACCCAACTGGCAGCATTACGTGGGGGGTACTCCAATGTACGCTTAACGTACATGCACAAAGGTAAGTACGATGGGCGTACCTACACGTACGCTCAACGTAATCCTCCTACTAAGTCCTTTTTCCATTAAGTGGTTATTCCTCCACTCCAGGGGCTACAAACTCAAATCCATGTCCTTATTGATGTATTAATCCACAAAGTCGGCTACTTGGTGACTTACAACCCACCAAAAAGGCCCAAACTTGAAATGTGACAATATACTTTCATGAAAATGACTAGATCTCTTGCATGAACCCATTAAGACACACAAGATGGCAACTTTTTTTTGCCTTGGGGACTCATTTAGAACACAGAATGGCAACTCAACGCCTAACAAAACATGTTGAGTCATAAAGGTCCAATCTTGGGACCTAAAAGGTCCAAAAACTCATCGTATTGGAGATATAAGAGAATAATCTTCAAGCTCAAGACTTTATACCTTGAAAAGGTCTGGAAAGAGGCAAAAGTCCCAGATCTACAACTCCTTCTTTGATCCACCACCTTGCTTGCTTCTTCTTTGCTTGGAAAATGGTCATATAACACCAAGATGCTCACTAATTACCACCAAAGCTTCAAGAACACTTAAAGGAGGATTAGGGTTTCGTGGTGGTTGTCTTAGGATGAGAGGGAGGCTGATATCCAAGGCATTCTTTTCTTTATATAGTGGAATACCCTAGAAATTAGGGTTTAGTGAGTCTGAGCGTACACTGGGCGTACGCCTCTCCGCACCCGCGTTCACTTCCCCTTCTACGTTGGGCGTAACCCAACTTACGATGGGCGTACCCATCTACTTTACACGCATGCATTCCATGCATGCATAGGACCACCTTGTCACAATTCCTTATTAGGGACTATTATTGGCAACATTTTCAAAGTATCGCCACTTCTTCGTTCTGCGTCCGTTTCCGACGAACTTTATATCCATGAAAAGGTGGAAAGAAGCCCTACGCTTCTAGCCACACACCCCGGCCCGAAACTTTCTCAAATAACCTCAAATCCCATAAAAGACCAAAATACCCCTAGCCTTGGCCTCTAAAATCCATAACGAACATTTTTTCTACGAATAGGGCGTTACAACTCTCCCCCACTTAAACTAAACTTTGTCCTCGAAGTCCACAATGGCCAACTATTCTGCAATCTACCCACAGCCTTCCTGTCCGGTACTGGCTTCACCTGCTCCACCCAATCCTCACAAAACTGCCTCCATTGGCCTTCTGCCCGGTCATTCCGGCTAAAACTAGCCCTTGAAGATACTAACCTCGAGAGCACTTAATCACCAACAATCCTGAGAACACGACTCTTACCCAACCGACAATCCTTTCGGTACTCCTCGGGTACCCATGCTGGGCATCCTAGGGGTTCACCCCCTTCTCCTTGCACGATCACTGGCCTTCCCAAGGCAACTTTCTATAACCAACCACCTCCTCTATTGCCGTGAAGGACATACCCCTCATGATATCCATTACTCTGACCACTCCCAGTGCTGGTCACTACTACCGGTACTCATTGAATACTTCATACCATTATAACTTAGTGCTAAACACCCATCCCAGCAAATGGATCAGATAATCCTTCGAGTAAAAGATTCATCCCTGCAACAATTAGACTCATATGAAAGCTGCGTAACAGGGTCAAATCCTTCCCTCTGAGATTATTTAACCCTACTGTGAGAGGCGTAGCACTCCTCGGTTAACTAGCTGCCTCATACCATACTCCTCTTATCATTACCACCACTAATTGAAACTTCTACTGTCCCTTATCTACCTTCTGGATGAATTGAGACCACCATGGTCACAACTAATCTGTCAATATCTGGGTTCCCGGACTCCCAACGGTTACTACACCCAACACAATCTCTTAGTTGCTTCCAGCGACTTCCGAAGAAGCTTCAGCTACCTAGAATGCTCTATCTACTCTGTCACTCTGGCGCTACAAGTCTTGGGATCCTCGGTCCCCTATCTTGACCCTAAGGTCCTTACCAGGTCCCACCTACGGTACTATAATCTCACGGGCCTCGCCCACGGGTCTCACCCAACTGAATCCTGGAGCAGCCTCTCCCAAGGTCTCACCTCTTTATGGCTACGCAGGCCAACTCCATACTAATCTCAACGAATTACCCTTTCTTGATCCCTATCTTGCTGACTAGGAGATACGGGCCTCCGCCCATACTCCGCGAACTAGGAGATATGGGCTCCCGCCCACACTCCGCTAACTAAACTGCTAATGAATGCTACGACTTACCCGCAGTCTTACATCGCTTTCCTCACTAACTCACGGATGGGGAAAGTTGCGGCTATCTCGCAGTCCTACCACACTCTCCATGCTGTCTCTACCACTAACTACTATTCCGTAGGCATCCTGACTCACTCGAGTCCTGCTGGCGATCCTCCAACATGATTTCCCAAACCAGCCCTCGGTTATCGAATGCTACAACTATCTTGTTGCCTTACATCCTTGCTACACTCGTGTTAGATCGAGAAAATCTCCAGCTTGTTTCCCAAAACAATCGTCTGCTAATCCTACTTTCATGAACCTAATGTTGGGAAGTTTCCCAAACTCCCAACTCCTGTACTCCTCCTCTTACACATCCTTCAGAGTAATTTCCCTTCATTCACGAAGATCACTAACCCTTCTAATTTTAGCATGCTATCGACCCTGAATACTTAAATGGTTCTACCTTATTTTGATCCGGCTAATCCCTTACCGCTCTCAGCTTGGGAGAATTCCCAATCCTCCCTATCATCCTCTAGCTACCCCGCTGGAAACCCAAGCTTACCACCGTTGGGGATATAACCAATCTATACCCATGTGATGCCCTCCCGAAACTAGTGAAACACTGCAGAGTCTCATGCATACATGCTACAGTTACTGCATCCGAAGTAACCTGTTCTAAAGGAGAAGACCTCTTACTATCATTCTAACATCCAAGGTATGCAAATGGCATATAACCCAATCACAAGCAGTAATATAATACTCCAATGAATATACTTACTAATACTGATGCAGTACCATAACAATAACTATTGGATTAGTGTCTAAGTCTATAACTATAATTAGTAAGACTTGACCCGACTCGGCATAGTCCATTTGGGTTGCATGGCATCAGGACATTTGGATAGACCGTTTGTGAGAAGAGGACATTTGTGACATATTAATATATTATAAGTTCTAATATATTAATATAAACTTATGTTATTTAATTAGTATTGATCAAGAATAAATTTGGACTTAATTTATTGATCAAAAGAGACTAATTAAATATATGGGGATTGATTGTGTAAATCATTCATTCTTATATATGTGGGCTTATGATCCAAGATTCCTTATGTTGGGTTTAACCCATGTGGTGACCCATGGATACTCCATGGAGGTTAAAACCCATGGAGCATAAGGAATGGGTAAAGTCATGAGTTACATGGTGTAACCCTAATAGCCACACTATATAAAGACCCCTTTAGCTCAAGAAATTGGCACTAGTGATACATGTATGACGACTAGCCAATTTGAGCATGAAGTGTCTTCTTCTCATGGTTATTCCAAGTGTTGATGATGTTGTGTGAACCATTTGAGGTGTCACACTTGGGGAACTAGGCTCTCGAGCATCATGGAGTCAAGCTACATCAAGAGGTATGTATTCTATTTATTTTATTACCCAAGTATAAGATATTTGTATGCTAGTATAGGGTAATATCTTGGAAACTTCATATTTGCACGTATAATAGAGAAAACATAGATCCAAGGTATTTAGGGTTGTATGTTCACCATAGGATGTTGTAGTATACTAAAACCCAACAGTGGTATCAGAGCCATAGGTTGTTTTCTGTTATATTGATGCAAATGTTTTATTTTCAAAGTTGGAAAAAAAAAAGAAAAAAAAACACGACGTTTGTCAAATTTTAAGATAATTAGTTGTTTTTGTGAAAAACTAAGTATTTGTAAAATTTGAATCATTTGCTATATGAGTTGAATTAGGTCAAATTTAGTAAAAGATAAAATGATATGATTATTTTATTAGTTTTAAAAGATTGATCTAAATGTTTTAAGGAGTTACAAATTTTGTCATAAAATTTTGGAGCTCAAAAGTTTTTTTTTTAAGTTGTGATCTTAAGTGTTTTTGAAACCTCCATAAGTTATGGATATGAAAAGGTTTTAAAATAAAATAAATATATAAATAAAAATTTGATTCAAAGTTTTTATGGAGTTACAAAATTTGGTGTTAATGTTTTAAAGAATTCCATAACTTATTCTTAAGTTATGGAACATGAAAGGTTTCATCATAAAACATGCATTTAACTCCATAAGTTATGGATTACCAAAAGTTTTATGTTTCCTTGTTTTATGAGTTATTTTTTAGATTAATGAAAAATATATGTTAGATGTTTTCAATCCAAATTAATTTAAAAGTTGTTCATAAAATGTGTTTTTGTAACTTGTCCTCAAGTTATATGAAAAGTCACATTTATAAATCTTAAAAACTCATAAAAATGCCTTAGGTTACAAAAAAATGAAGAGTCTTTTCTAATAAATAGTTTTTATAGCTCCATAACTTGTCCTCAAGTTATGGATGTCCAAGAGTCTCTTCATTAAAAGTTTTAAAGCTTTAATTAAAACTCATAAGTTATGAAAATCCAAGAGTTTTGGATAGTTTCAAAACTTGCCCTCAAGTTTTGGAATTTGAAAAGTTTTCTTTTATGAATACTTTAATTCCAAGTTAAGCCCTTAGAATTTTAAAGAGTTAAAATTCAACCCTTATACTTTATACTATTATAAGTTAATAATATTTATATATGTATAAGAGCAAGTCAGTCTTACCGTTAGTAGGCCTCATTCACGAAGCCGGTCTATAAGGGGGTATAAGGTTACTTCCTATAAAATGGCAGTTTAATGGGTGTCCACTCTCACCCACCGCTTCCTTGACCGGTGGAGGGCCGTTAGCCGAACGGGTAGGACAATGACTAGAATTCTCCCTTCATTAAAAGTATTAGTGATAGATACTAAGTAACTAAACTCTTATGAATACCCAATCTTAGTTACTTAGGAAAATTTGAATAAGGTGCTAATCCATGAAATTACACTTTGAACTTTGTTTAAGTCGTTACTGGAGCGTGTGTGGTTAACCGGCACACTAACCTGGACTTAACAAGGAAGGCAAAGGGTAACTTAATATTTATCATAGTATCGGTGGAGCGTGTATGGTTAACCGGCACATCGATTAAGGGGTAAATATTAAGGGTACCAAATATATTTGCATGGTTACTTCACACCTTGTTTTGTGATCCTCGGCATCCCAGTCACAAAACCTGAAGGGCACACTCAAGATTGAAACATGCCATTGAACAGTTCAATGAATCTCAAAAAGAATCTAGGAGTTTCAAAACCAATTAAAACCTAATAATACATTTCGTTTATCTTGGTGGAAATTGGTGAATCGTCATTCACCTACCTTCAAATATTTTATAGCTTGGATTACGGCATCCCTCTTCCGAGTTAAAAAATAGTTTGTAGGGTCCTAGCCTTAATATCTCATATTGGGTGTTATATTAAGGACTTTTAATCAGCTATCTTGAATATCTCCCAAAATATGTCTAGTTCAGACATCTATGATCCTCCCAAATCTCTTGGAACTTCACTTCCTCCACCTCCTCCAATTATTATCCCTATCCCATAAGTTCAAGGTCACTCAAGCCCTATTGGCAAGGCAAGGTCTAGGTGTGCTCACATCTTGGAGATGAAGTCACATACTGAAAAGCCGGGAGAGTTGGGTGTCAAAGACTTGAGAAAGTTGGTGGTTCAATCACTTTCTAAGTCACATAGTGAGTTCCTTTAGGACTCCTATGAAACAGACTATGACAAGACCCTTAATGATCTTATCTATTTGCTAAGATCAACTTCCTAAAACTTTATGGACATTGACAATGAAGACACTAGAAATCTAGAAAAAGCATTCTCTTCCCAATGGAAAGGGATCGGCCATATTCAAATCGGTTGACCAAATGGTAAAGAGAAAAGCTAAGTCTGTGATAGTACCGGTACCATTACCAAAGGGTCCATATGTTTATATTGCCAAAGGAAGGGGCATTAGTTGTGAAGCTGCCAATTTTACCTAAGGATGTTAAAGTCAATAAGTTTGACCCTACTTTAGGTGAAATCCACTATCTAACTCTGCTAGGTTTCTATACTAAGATTCTTGATACATGATGTGACTGGGTCACATATTGATGTTTGTAAGAATCAAAGAAAAGTGAAGAGACTTAAAGAAAGAATATGTTGAATCTGATCGCGTAGATGGATTTCTATCGCATAGTTTGAAGATTGGATTCTTGAGCTACTTCTTAGGAGTTATGATATATTGCTTAGGAATAGATAACAACAAAGTTTTCATGCTCTTTTGCATTGTAAGGATAGTTTTCCCGCAAAGTTTTTAAAATAAAAGGAAAAAATGGTGATTTTATTTATTTTAAAATATCCTTACAATGGCATTTGAGGGAAAAAAATTGTTGCTTATATGATTCCATTAATAGCAAGAGTGGAAATATGAAATTGATTCTTTCATTTGTGGTAATGTCTAAATTTACCAAATAAGAAAGATCCTCATCACCCAAGTTTCAATTGGACCGAAACTTTGAATCATGCAAGTTGTATAGCATGATGAATGAGAATTTTTCATCTTTGGAAAATTAAGACTAGTTCCTTGTTCACATGTATATGTGAGTCAAGTGAAGGACTAAGGGATCGAGTACACATTCTTGTGCACTGGCCAAAGCCCACCACAAAAGATGGATAAGACTATTCGTCATGATTTACTAAGTTTAGTAAATATGGTTATACTTACAAGCTTAAGTGTAATTCTGAGACATTGGAAAAGGTTCCAATGTATGGCAGAGCGAATAAGAAGAATCAAATTAGGCAGAAGGATAAAAGTTTCTCAAATCTAAAAAGATGGAAGAGTACTTTAGTATCATGTCATATGATCATCTTAATGATTAAGAGACCTTATCACAATTCATCCTCTAAGTGCATTCTGATAGCTAAGAAGAGGAGCTATGAATTGTTGAAGTAGTTAAATCAAGAAGATGAGTCATATTTCATTCCAAAAAAATTCTTAGAGTCATACTCCAAGATTGTAACTTGAGTGACATGTCTTAAAGAAGGTTTAAAAACACTTGTCAAATGTAAGAGTAAAAGTTTCCTACTCTTGTACATTTGAAATTGGTAAGTTGTGATGTTTTGGATAAAACAAAGACCAACTTAGACCAATTGTGTTAAGTGTTTGTCTTGATTAGTATCCACACTATCTCTTGAATATTTGGCAAGAAATTCTTATAGATCAATGAGACAGTGGGAGTCTAAAAGATCCTAAAAGGGTTTCAAGAAGTAATCAAGAATAAAACCTGTATTTCATCACTAGCACACAACTAGAGGTTTATAACCTATCGTGCTGACATTTATGTGCCCATTCCAGTTAAGTTGGATATACATTTGAGTTCTACATGTTCTCAATTGTTTGCATAGCTACTTGGAAGCAATGGCAGGCCCTTGAGCTGCCAGGTGGCAAAAAGTTAAGATTGCACAAGTTCAATCCATATGAGTTAGGATTTGTCACTAACCTAGTCTTGTGATTATGGTTTGACAAATTCACGTGGATAAGTGATGGGTTTTGCGCATTCTAACACTTCTTAAGTGTACATGCAACCCTAATAAACCTTGGATCTATGTTTGTCTAAGATACATGCAAGTAATTATTTTCCCAAGGTTCATATCCTAACTAGCATGGCATGGGGAACTTGAATCAAATAAAGCTAGTAGAAACACTTACCTTGTAGTTGTTGTTGATTCCTTGGAGTTTTAGAGCCTAGCACCAATAGTGTGGATGCCTCAAATGGAAATCAAAAATCACCACAAACTTGGAACTTTGAGAGAATAGTCACTACTATCTTGAAATCGGCCCTCACCTCAACAAGTGTCAACTAGTGTGATTTCAAGAACCAAAGCCTCCTTTATATAGTGTGATGGATTAGGGTTACATCCATGTAAACCCTAATACCCATGTCTCTTCATTTCCATGAGATCCATGGGTTAAAGCTCCATGGAGTATCCATGGACTTTCCCATACAAGCCTAGCCCATTCCAAATAAGCATTAGCCCACACTATATAAACATAGAAGCCCATATTTAATTAGTAATATCTTTGATCTCTAAATTAATCCTAGATTAATTATAGATCAATACTAATTAAATAATATGATCTTATATTAATATATTAGAACTTATAATATATTAATAAATCATAACCTGTACTATTCTCAAATATTATCCATAAATTGTTTGGGTAAAGTGCAACCCAAATGGACCATGCCGGGTCGGGTCAAGTACATACCAAATATAGTTATGGACTTAGACACTATATCCAACAGTCTCCCACTTGGATAAGTCTAATAACTATAGTTGCAAGTATGACTTCAGGAACCGATCAGCAATCGTAGCTCTTTAAACTCTGTTGAACTAGACCACGCCATTTAGATAAGTGATCATATAATCCTCTGTTCTAGATATCAGCCGGACAAATACATGGAACAATGTCTTGCTTATTGTCCAACAGTTTGTTTCCCGATTTCCGATTTGTTTGACAAAGAACTTAATTGAACACATCAACTTAGTTCTGACCGGGCCCGATACATAGGTTAAAACACAATCATCGAGGGGCCCATATATCAACTTCTAATCCAAGAAGGAACAGATAAACTTCGACTCATATGTTTGTTCTACCACTCATTGAATTATACACAAAGGCACGTTTTATAACATCGAGTTACCAATGCGTTTTCGTACAATCAATGCATAATCAACTCGTAAGTAACAAATCATATCTCTAGGTTTGAAGACTTATATGATATTACCGTCTCACGATCACTCGAGATAAAATTCCATGAAGTGATTCCAGTGAGCGTGGGTTGAGTCCAATGCTCAGAACTTATGAGCACTCATGATTGTTGTAGCCATGTCCAACTCCTTAGACCTCTGCAACCAATCATGACAGTCTTGATTCATACCTACTTCCGACATATGACCGACTGTGGAGGTTTGAATAATATGATCTACCAAACATAATTATTCTGGAAGTCAAAACATGCAAAAGAAATATAGTAAACGATTGACAAGAGATAGCAACACTTTACTCATAAATAAAACACTTTTTATTCAATATCTAATGTCAATTACACTTTACAAATTTCATAATTTATCTAACTACTAAAACTCATATCATCCTTCAGCCCTATGCTCCGAGCATGCTGGAGATGCTTAACCCTACTCAGTCCCTTCATGAGGGGATCTGCTGGGTTCTCATCCGATGATACCCTCTTAGCCACGAGAATTCCTTCTTCTATTCGATGTCTGATGAAGTGATATCTTCTGTCAATGTGTCTGGATCTCCCATGATCTCTTGGTTCCTTGGCTAAGGCAACCGCACTATTGCTGTCACAGAAAATCTCCATTGGCTCTTTTATAGCTGGTACAACTCCAAGATCTCCGATGAAGTTCTTTAGCCATGTAGCCTCCTTTGCTGCCTCGCTTGCTGCTATATACTCTGATTCACAAGTGGAATCAGCCACTGTCTCTTGCTTGGAACTCTTCCAAGTGATTGCTCCTCCGTTTAAGGTAAAGACCCAGCCCGACTAAGAGCGGAAATTATCCCTATCAGTCTGGAAGCTAGCATCACTATACCCTACAACTATCAAGTCATCACTCCCACCGAAGGTAAGGACCCAGTCCTTAGTCCTTCGTAGGTACTTGAGGATATTCTTTACCGCAGTCCAGTGTTCCTTGCCAGGGTTCCCCTGATACCTGCTAACCATGCTCAAAGCAAAGGCTACATCAGTTCGAGTACACGTCATAGCATACATGATCGATCCTACAACTGAAGCATAAGGAAGTCGACTCATTTCTGCTATCTCAGACTCAGTACTAAGGCTTTGTGTCTTACTCAATCTGGCGTTACTCTGAATGGGTAACTCACCTTTCTTGGAATTATGCATGTTGAATCTTTTCAACACTTTGTCCAAGTAGGTACTTTGACTAAGTCCAATTAGTCTTTTACTCCGGTCTCTCAAAATCCTTATCCCTAAAATATAGGCAGCTTCTCCTAGGTCCTTCATAGAGAAACACTTCCCAAGCCAGGACTTAACTTCCTGCAAAGTTGGGATGTCATTTCCTATGAGTAGTATGTCATCCACATACAATACGAAGAAGCTGACTATATTCCCACTAGCCTTGACATAAACACAAGATTCATCTTCACTCCCAGAAAAGCGTATTCCCTGACCTTTTCATCAAAGCAAAGATTCCATCTGCGAGGTGCTTGCTTCAATCCATAAATGGATTTCTCAAGCTTACACACTCTATTAGGGTACTCGTTGCTGACAAAACCCTCTGGCTGACTCATGTAAACATCTTCAGCCAACTTTCCATTAAGGAAAGCGGTTTTGACATCCATTTGCCATATTTCATAGTCATGAAATGCAGCTATGGCTAACAGAACCCGAATAGACTTAATCTTGGCTACTGGAGAAAAGGTCTCATCATAGTCCTCTCCAGGAATTTGAGAGAAGCCCTTTGCAACCAGTCTAGCCTTATAAGTGTGTACTTTACCATCCATGTCGGTCTTCTTCTTGAAGACCCATTTGCACCCTACAGTCTTACGACCTGGTACATTCTCAACCAAGTTCCAAACTTGATTGTCATACATGGATTGTATCTCGCTATCCATAGACTCTTTCCATTTCGCAGACTCGGGGCCTGCCATGGCTTCCGCGTAACTGTTAGGTTCATCCAGACCTACTAGTGTCTCATCACTAATAAGTGTCTCACCTTCCGTAGTAATATGAAATCCATAGTAGTGCTCAGGTGCATTCCTAACTCTCGTGGAACGTCTCAGAGGTACAGAATCGTCAATTGGCTCAACAGGAGTTTCCTCCTCAAGTTGAGGGCTAGGGTTTGAAGTTCCTTCACCACTTGACTCTTGAAGTTCTTTAAGGTCAATTTGCCTCCCACTGTCTCCTTGGCTTATAAATTCTCTCTCACAAAAGACTCCTCTTCTTGCTACAAAGATGATGGGTTTTGAGCATTCTAACACTTCCTAAGTGTACATGCAACCCTAATAACCTTGGATCTATGTTTGTCTAATTATCATGCAAAGTTGAATTCCAAGGTTATATTCCTATCTAGCATACATGGGGAACAATTTTAACTTGAATCATAGATAGAATAACTTACCTTGTTGTTGCTTGTGTTCCTTGAAACCTTGTGAGCCTAGCACCCCAAGTGTGATGCCTCAAATGCTTCACACAACACCAAATGCTCTTGGAAAGACTCTTGAGATAACACACACTTGTCAAAATCGGCCAAGCCCTCTAGTTTCTTTTTTCTAGCCGATTTTGGTGGAGAATATGATCCTTATATAGTGTTGACACATCTAGGGTTACACCATGTAAACCCTAATGTGTCATGACTCTTCATTTCCATGACCCATGGGTTTGTAACTCCCATGGAGCATCCATGGAGCATCCTATGGGTAGAACCCAACTTGATAATCCATGGAGCCTCTTAGCCCACTATACAAGATATGGATGATTTACATAATCAACCCATATATTTAATTAGTTATCCTTTGATCACTTAATTAATTCCAAATTAATTCTTGATCAAACTAATCAAATAATATTATTAATATATTAGAACTTATAATATATTAATAATCTCCAAGTGTTATTTCTCTCATTTAGTCTAACCAATTGCATGGTGCCATGCAACCCAAATGGACCATGCCGGGTCGGGTCAAGTACAAGCCCGAAATAGTTATGGACTTAGACACCTTATCCAACAGTCTCCCACTTGGATAAGTCTAATAACTATATCTCTAGTACTTCAGGAACCGACCGGCAATCGTAGCTCTTTCAAGGTCTCTCGGAACTGAGAAGATGATGATACGCCATTTAAGATAAGTGATCATATAATCCTCTGTTCTAGATATCAGCCGGAAAAATACATGGAACATTGTCTTGCTTATTGTCCAGCATTTGTTTCCCGATTTCCGATTTGTTTGACATAGAACTTAATTGAACACATCAACTTAGTTCTGACCGGGCCCGGTACATGGGTCAAAACAAAATCATCGAGGGGCCCAGATACCAGCTTCTAATCCAAGAAGGAACATATAAACTTCGACTCATATGTTTGTTCTACCACTTATTGAATTACACACAAAAGTACGTTTTATAACATCGAGTTACCAATGCGGTTTCGTACAGTCAATGCATAACCAACTTGTAAGTAACAAATCATATCTCTAGGTTTGAAGACTTATATGATATTACCGTCTCACGATCACTCGAGATAAAATTCCATGAAGTGATTCCAGTGAGCGTGGGTTGTGTCCAATGCTCAGAACTTATGAGCACTCATGATTGTTGTAGCCTTGTCCAAGACCTCTACAACCAAACATGACAGTCTTGATTCATATCTACTTCCAACATATGACCGACTGTGGAGATTTGAATAATATGTTATACCAAACAAAATTATTCTGGAAGTCAAAACATGCAAAAGAAATATAGTAAACGATTGACAAGAGATAGCAACACTTTACTCATAAATAAAACACCTTTTATTCATCATCAAATGTCAATTACACTTTACAAATTTCCGGGTTATCTAACTACTAAAACTTATATCATCCTTCAGCCCTATGCTCCGAGCATGCTGGAGATGCTTAACCCTACTCAGTCCCTTCGTGAGGGGATCTGCTGGGTTCTCATCCGATGATACCCTCTTTGCCACGAGGAGTCCTTCTTCGATCCGATGTCTGATGAAATGGTATTTTCTGTCGATGTGTCTGGATCTCCCGTGATCCCTTGGTTCCTTGGCTAAGGCAACAGCACTTTCACTATCACAGAAAATTTCCATTGGCTCTTTAATAGCTGGTACAACTCCAAGGTCTCCAATGAAGTTCTTCAGCCATATCGCCTCCTTTGCTGCTTCACTAGCTGCAATATACTCTGATTCACAAGTAGAATCTGCCACTGTCTCTTGCTTGGAACTCTTCCAAGAAATTGCTCCTCCGTTTAGGGTAAAGACCCAGCCCGACTGAGAGCGGAAATTATCCCTATCAGTCTGGAAGCTAGCATCACTATACCCAACAACTCTCAAGTCATCACTCCCACCGAGGGTAAGAACCCAGTCCTTAGTCCTCCGCAGGTACTTGAGGATATTCTTTACCGCAGTCCAGTGTGCCTTGCCAGGGTTTGCCTGATACCTGCTAACCATGCTCAAGGCAAAAGCTACATCGGGTCGAGTACACATCATAGCATACATGATCGATCCTACAGCCGAAGCGTAAGGTGTTCGACTCATTTCTGCTATCTCAGCCTCAGTGCTAGGGCTTTGTGTCTTACTCAATCTGGTGTTACTCTGGATGGGTAACTCTCCTTTCTTGGAATCCTGCATGCTGAATCTCTTCAGCACCTTATCCAAGTAGGTACTCTGACTAAGTCCAATTAGTCTTTTACTCCGATCTCTCAAGATTCTTATCCCTAGAATATAGGCAGCTTCACCAAGGTCCTTCATAGCGAAACACTTCCCAAGCCAGGACTTAACTTCCTGCAGGGTTGGAATGTCGTTTCCTATGAGTAGTATGTCATCCACATACAGTACCAAAAAGCTAACTATACTCCCACTAGCCTTGACATACACACAAGATTCATCTTCACTCCTAGAAAAGCCAAATTCCTTGACCTTTTCATCAAAGCAAAGATTCCATCTGCGAGGTGCTTGCTTCAATCCATAAATGGATTTCTCAAGCTTACACACTCTATTAGGGTACTCGTTACTGACAAAACCCTCTGGCTGACTCATGTAAACATCTTCAGCCAACTTTCCATTAAGAAAAGCGGTTTTGACATCCATCTGCCATATTTCATAGTCATGAAATGCAGTTATGGCTAACAGAACCCGAATAGACTTAATCTTGGCTACCGGAGAAAAGGTCTCATCATAATCCACTCCAGGAATTTGAGAGAAGCCCTTTGCAACCAGTCTAGCCTTATAAGTGTGTACTTTACCATCCATGTCGGTCTTCTTCTTGAAGACCCATTTGCACCCTACTGTCTTACGACCTGGTACATTTTCAACCAAGTTCCAAACTTGATTGTCATACATGGATTGTATCTCGCTATCCATAGCCTCTTTCCATTTAGCAGACTCGGGGCCTGCCATGGCTTCCTCGTAGCTGTTAGGGTCATCTTGACTTACTAGTGTTTCATCACTAATAAGTGTCTCACCTTCTGCAGTAATATGGAATCCATAGTAATGCTCAGGTGCACTCCTAACTCTCGTGGAACGTCTCAGAGGTACAGATTTGTCAATTGGCTCAACAGGAGTTTCCTCCTCAAGTTGAGGGCTAGAGTTTGAAGTTCCTTCACCGCTTGATTCTTGAATTTCTTTAAGATCAATTTGCCTCCCACTGTCTCCTTGGCTTATAAATTCTCTCTCTCAAAAGACACCTCTTCTTGCTACAAAGACCACATTGTCACTAGGTCTGTAGAAGAGGTAACCAAAGGATCGCTGTGGGTAACCGATGAAAATACACCTCTCGCTTCGAGGTTCGAGCTTATCATGAGTCTCGCGTCTCACGAAAGCCTCGCAACCCCAAATCTTGATGTGGTCTAGTTTAGGTACTTTACCAGTCCACATCTCGTGAGGAGTTTTGGCAACTTTCTTTGTAGGGACTAGATTAAGAATATGGGCGGCAGTCTCTAAGGCATACCCCCAGAATGAGATTGGTAGCGTAGCTCGACTCATCATGGAACGAACCATATCTAACAAGGTTCGATTACGCCTCTCAACCACACCATTCAACTGTGGTGTCCTGGGAGGTGTCAATTGTGAGACTATCCCACATTCCCTTAGATAGTCGAGGAACTCTGAACTAAGATACTCACCACCACGATCGGATCGAAGCATCTTAATGTTCCTGCCCAATTGATTCTCGACTTCCTGTTTAAATTCCTTAAACCTCTCGAAAGTCTCTGACTTATGCTTGATCAAGTAGACATATCCATATCTACTATAATCATCAGTAAAAGTCAAATAATAACGATTAGCATCCCTTGTGGCATGTTTGAATGGTCCACACACATCCGTGTGTATAAGGTCCAACAAACCTTCACCCCCCTCACATGAACCTGTGAAGGGTGACTTTGTCATTTTTCCAAGTAAGCATGATTCGCAACTGTCATCTGACTTTAGGTCAAACGACTCCAAGACTCCATCCTTTTGGAGTTGGCCTATGCGCTTCTTGCTTATATGTCCAAGACGACAATGCCATAATGATGCTTTATCCAAGTGATTATTAGTAGAATCAATACACAAAACATTATTTCCTAAGTTATCAACAACAGATACAGCTTCATACACACCATCACAAGGTAATGCTTTAAAATAAAGAATATTATTAAAGAAAGCATCAATAGAACCAACTTCATTATTAAATGAAAAGGTAAACCCTTGTTTGTACAAAGCATGGAAGGAAATAATATTTCTTTCCATTCCTGGCGAATAACAACACTTATTCAGATCTAAACTAAACCCACTACTTAGCGATAAAGTATAAACTCCAATCTTGGTAACAGGTATAGCTTTCCTATTCCCCATGATCAAGTTTATCCTTCCTTGCTCTACATCCTCACTTCTTCTTAGTCCCTGCAAGTCACAACAAATGTGAATACCACAACCGGTATCAAGAACCCAAGAATTAGAATGGGGTGAGTTATTAGAAATGATAGTGTAAATACCTGCATGGTTGGGTTTAACTTTCCCATCCTTCACATCTTGCTGGTATTTTGGGCAGTTCCGCTTCCAATGAGCTTTTTCATGGCAATAGAAGCATTCAGCCCCTTTTGGGTCAGAAGAAGGAGTAATGAAACCTTTCTTGGTTCCACTTGAAGAAGAGCCATCAAGGGTCCGAGCCTTGGTACCCTTCGAAGATCTCTTTCTCTTCCTCCATCGATTCTTCCCGATTGCCAAAACCGGAGTAGAGTTTTGAGTAGGAGTGATAGCAACCGACTTCCCCTTAAGACCTGATTCTGCGGTGTTGAGAAGTCCCTGAAGTTTGCTGAGGGTGACTTCTTCCTTGTTCATGTGATATGTCATTCGGAATTGATCATAGCACGATGGTAAGGAATGCAAAATAATATCTATTGCAAGATCCTCCGGGAAGTTCACATTAAGCTTCAGCAAACGATCCACATACCTTTGCATTTTCTGCATGTGGCTCGTGACGGATTCCCCGTCCTTCATCATGGTTGTTATCATGGAGCAGATGATCTCATACCTCTCTTGTCTTGCACTTTGATGGTATCTTTCCATCAAATCTTGGTGCATGTCATAAGGGTAGAAATCTTCATAAGACTTTTGGAGTTCCGCTGTCATCGTGGCCGTCATGATGCAAGCCACTTTCGTAGCATCCCTTTCATGTGCCCGAAATTCAGCGATCTCCTGAGGAGTTGCAGTGGACTCATTAATCTCCTTAAGCTCCTTGTCAAGGACATATTCTTTGTCCTCGTAGCGGGTAATCATCCTGATGTTTCTGATCCACTCATTGAAGTTGGATCCATCAAAGGTGACTTTCCCACACAAGTTCATAAGGGTAAAGGAGCCATTAGGATTAGAGCCAGAAGCATTGTTGAAAGACATCTGAAGGAAAGAGGACAAGATTAGTTTAGATATAAAAGAGTCCTTAATAAAACACCCAAATGTAGTATTAAGGCTAGGATCCAATCACAATATAATATAACTTAGAAGAGGTATGCCGTAATCTAAGCTATATCATATTTGAAAGGTAGGTGAATGACGATTCACCAATTTCCACCACGAAAACCGCAATATTTTAGTATTAGGTTTTTGAATGGTTCTTAGAAATTCCTAGATTCTTTGAGATTCAATGAACTTTTCAAAGGCATGTTTCAATCTCGAGTGTGCCCTCCAAGTTTTGTGACTGGGATACCGAGGATCACAAAACGAGGTGTGAAGTAACCATGCAAATCACTTGGTACCCTTAAAGTTTATCACTCAATCGATGTGCCGGTTAACCACACACGCTCCATCGATACTATAATAAACCCTAAGTCACCTTTTACCTACCTTGTTAAGTCCAAGTTAGTGTGCCGGTTAACCACACACGCTCCACCAACGACTTAATCAAAGTGTAAAGTGTAATTTCATGGAATAGCACCTTATTCACATTTTTCCTAAAGTAACTAAGATTGGGAATTTAATAAAACATTTAGTTACTTTATAATATTCATCATACTTTGAATGAGAATTAATAAGTCCTTGTCTTACCCGTTCGGCTAACGACCCTCCACCGATCAAGCAAGCGGTGGGTGAGAGTGGACACCCATTAAGTCACCATTTTATAGGCAACAACCTTATACCCACCTTATAGACCGGCTTCGTGAATGAGGTGTACTAGCGGTAAGACGACTTTGTTCTTATACATATATATATAATTATTAAATCATAATAATATAAGTATAAGGGTTGAATTTTAACTTTTAAAATTCTAGGGGTTGGAACTAAAGTTTTAACTTAACTTTACTTGTTCCAAAACTTGAGGGCAAGTTTTGTAAACTTTCAAAACTTTTCATTTCTTGTAACTTATGAGTTTAATAGAGTAATAAAATGAGGTCTTTTCATTTTTCCTAACTCTTGTGTTCTTTTAATGGTTTTTAACCCAAGAGACTTTTGGTTTTCCATAACTTGAGGACAAGTTATGGACTCCATTAAAACACATTATGATCATGAATTAATCTACCACATAGGTTACAAATAATTCCTATGATCATCTAAACATCATAAGAACAAGAATATGAATATGAACACTTTAAAGAATCAAAATCACATTTAATCTTTGTAATTTTGATAACTAGTTGTTGTAAATGAGTTAGAAAAGACATTACACCTTCTAAAATAAGTTTTCAAGTACCAAAACATTTTAGGGTAATGATTCTAATCCATTTCCAGCAACTCAAGTCGAAATTCTGCACTCTGTCGACCCTACTCGCCGAGTGCATAAACCTACTTGCCGAGTAGGTTGAAGATACACATGAACTCGACGAGTCCTCCCCATGGACTCGCCGAGTCCATCAGTCAGACAGCAAGAATTTCGACTTTCTTCAACTTTTAAGCACAAATAACAAACAAACAAGCCTAGGCTCTAATACCACTGATGGGTTTTGAGCATTCTAACACTTCCTAAGTGTACATGCAACCCTAATAACCTTGGATCTATGTTTGTCTAATTATCATGCAATGTTGAATTCCAAAGTTATATTCCTATCTAGCATACATGGGGAACAATTTTAACTTGAATCATAGATAGAATAACTTACCTTGTTGTTGCTTGTGTTCCTTGAAACCTTGTGAGCCTAGCACCCCAAGTGTGATGCCTCAAATGCTTCACACAACACCAAATGCTCTTGGAAAGACTCTTGAGATAACACACACTTGTCAAAATCGGCCAAGCCCTCTAGTTTCTTTTTTCTAGCCGATTTTGGTGGAGAATATGATCCTTATATAGTGTTGACACATCTAGGGTTACACCATGTAAACCCTAAGGTGTCATGACTCTTCATTTCCATGACCCATGGGTTTGTAACTCCCATGGAGCATCCATGGAGCATCCTATGGGTAGAACCCAACTTGATAATCCATGGAGCCTCTTAGCCCACTATACAAGATATGGATGATTTACATAATCAACCCATATATTTAATTAGTTATCCTTTGATCACTTAATTAATTCCAAATTAATTCTTGATCAAACTAATCAAATAATATTATTAATATATTAGAACTTATAATATATTAATAATCTCCAAGTGTTATTTCTCTCATTTAGTCTAACCAATTGCATGGTGCCATGCAACCCAAATGGACCATGCCGGGTCGGGTCAAGTACAAGCCCGAAATAGTTATGGACTTAGACACCTTATCCAACAAAAGACCACATTATCACCAGGTCTGTAAAAGAGGTAACCAAAGGATCTTTGTGGGTAGCCGATGAAAATACACCTCTCGTGAGGAGTTTTGGCAACTTTCTTTGTAGGGACTAGATTAAGGATATGGGTGGCAGTCTCTAAGGCATACCCCCAAAATGAGATTGGTAGCGAAGCTCGACTCATCATGGAACGAACCATATCCAACAAGGTTCGATTACGCCTCTCAGCTACACCATTCAACTGTGGTGTCCTGGGAGGTGTCAATTGTGAGACTATCCCACATTCCCTTAGATAGTCGAGGAACTCTGAACTAAGATACTCACCACCACGATCGGATCGAAGCATCTTAATGTTCCTGCCCAATTGATTCTCGACTTTCTGTTTAAATTCCTTAAACCTTTCGAAAGTCTCTGACTTATGCTTGATTAAATAGACATATCCATATCTACTGTAATCATCAGTAAAAGTCAAATAATAACGATTAGCATCCCTTGTGGCATGTTTGAATGGTCCACATACATCCGTGTGTACTAGGTCCAAAAAACCTTCACCCCTCTCACAAGAACCTATGAAGGGTGACTTTGTCATTTTTCCAAGTAAGCACGATTCGCAACTATCATCTGACTTTATGTCAAATGATTCCAAGACTCCATCCTTTTGGAGTTGGCCTATGCGCTTCTTGCTTATATGTCCAAGTTGACAATGCCATAATGATGTTTTATCCAAGTTATTATTATTAATAGAATCAATACACATCACATTATTTCCTAAGTTATCAACCACAGATACTGTTTCATACGCGCCATCACAAGGTAATGCTTTAAAATAAAGAACATTATTAAACAAAGCATCAATAGAACCAACTTTATTATTAAATGAAAAGGTAAAACCTTGTTTATACAATGCATGAAAGGAAATAATATTTCTTGCCATTTCTGGCGAATAACAACACTTATTCAAATCTAAACTAAACCCACTACTTAGCGACAAAGTATAAACTCCAATCTTGGTGACAGGTGTAACTTTCCTATTCCCCATGATTAAGTTTATTCTTCCTTGCTCCACATTCTCACTTCTTCTTAGTCCCTGCAACTCACAACAAATATGAATACCACAACCGGTATCAAGGACCCAAGATTTAGAATGGGGTGAGTTATTAGATAAGATAGTGTAAATACCTGCATGGTTGGGTTTAACTTTCCCATCCTTCACATCTTGCTGGTACTTTGGGCAGTTTCGCTTCCAATGTGCCTTTTCATGGCAATAGAAGCATTCAGCCTCTTTTGGGTCAGAAGAAGGAGTGATGAAACCTTTTCTTGGTTCCACTTGAAGAAGAGCCATCAAGGGTCCTAACCTTGGTACCCTTCGAAGAACTCTTTCTCTTCTTCCCTCGTCCTTTCCCGATTGCCAAGACAGGGGCGGAGTTTGTAGGAGTAGAAGTAGTAACAACCGCCTTACCCTTAAGACCACTTTCCACGGTCTTTAAGAGTCCTTGAAGTTTGCTGAGTGTGACCTCTTCCTTGTTCATGTGGTATGTCATGCGGAATTGATCATAACATGAAGGTAAGGAGTGCAAAATGATATCTATTGCTAGCTCCTCGGGGAAGTTCACATTAAGCTTCAGCAAACGGTCCACAAATCTTTGCATTTTCTGCATGTGGCCTGTGATGGGTTCACCATCCTTCATGCGAGTTGTTATCATGGAGGAGATAATTTCATACATCTCTTGACGAGCACTTTGATGGTATCTTTCCATCAAGTCTTGGTGCATCTCATAGGGGTAGAAATCTTCGTAGGATTTTTGGAGATCCGCGGTCATTGTGGCCATCATGATGCATGCCACTTTGGTGGCATCTCTTTCATGTGCCCTAAACTCAGCGATCTCTTGAGGAGTAGAAACTGACTCATCAATCTCCTTAAGTTCCTTATCAAGGACATATTCCTTGTCCTCGTAGCGAGTAATCATTATGATGTTTCTGATCCATTCATTAAAGTTGGATCCATCAAAAGTGACTTTCCCACATAAGTTCATAAGGGTAAAGGAGCCATTGGGATTAGAGCCAGAAGCAGTAGTGTTTGCAGACATCTGAAAAGAAGAAATAAGGTTTTAGTTTAGATATATAGATAGTCCTTAATAAAACACCCAAATGTAGTATTAAGGCTAGGATCCAATCACAATATATTATACTTAGAAGAGGTATGCCGTAATCTAAGTAATAACATATTTGAAAGGTAGGTGAATGACGATTCACCAATTTCCACCAAAGTCGAAATATTAAAATATTAAATTTGGTTCTTAGAAACTCCTAGATTCTTTTGAGATTCAATGAACTTTTCAAAGGCATGTTTCAATCTCGAGTGTGCCCTCCAAGTTTTGTGACTGGGATGCCGAGGATCACAAAACGAGGTGTAAAGTAACCATGCAAATTACTTGGTACCCTTAATAAATTACCCTTCAATCGATGTGCCGGTTAACCACACACGCTCCATCGATACTATGATAAATATTAAGTCACCCTTTACCTACCTTGTTAAGTCCAAATTAGTGTGCTGGTTAACCACACACGCTCCACTAACGACTTAGACAAAGTGTAAAGTGTAATTTCATGGATTAGCACCTTATTCACATTTTTCCTAAAGTAACTAAGATTGGGAATTTAATAAAACATTTAGTTACTTTATAATGTTCATCATACTTTTAATGAGAATTTATAAGTCCTTGTCTTACCCGTTCGGCTAACGACCCTCCACCAGTCAAGCAAGCGGTGGGTGAGAGTGGACACCCATTAAGTTGCCATTTTATAGGCAACAACCTTATACCCACCTTATAGACCGGCTTCGTGAATGAGGCGTACTAGCGGTAAGACGACTTTAATCTTATACATATATATATATATATATATATATATATATATATATATATATATATATATATATATATATAATTATTAAATCATAATAATATAAGTATAAGGGTTGAATTTTAACTTTTGAAATTCTAAGGGTTGGAACTAAAGTTTTTAATATGACTTTACTTGTTCCAAAACTTGAGGGCAAGTTTTGTAAACTTTCAAAACTTTTCACTTCTTGTAACTTATGAGTTTAATAGAGTAATAAAATGAAGACTCTTCATTTTTCTAACTCTTGTGTTTTTTTAATGATTTTTAATTCAAGTGACTTTTGGTTTTCCATAACTTGAGGACAAGTTATGGACTCCATTAAAACACATAATGATCAAGAATTAATCTACCACATAGGTTACAAATAATTCCTATGATCATCTAAACATCATAAGAGCAAGAACATGAATATGAACACTTTCATGAATCAAAAATTACACTTAAAACTTTGTAATTTTGATAACTAGTTTTTGTAAATGGATTAGCAAGGACATTACACCATCTAAAACAATTTTTCAAGTACCAAAACAATTTAGGGTAATGTTTCTAGTCCATTTCCAGCAACTAAAGTCGAAAATCTGCACTCAGTGGCTCCTACTCGCCGAGTGCATGAACCTACTCGGCGAGTAGGTTGAAGATACACATGAACTTGGCGAGTCCCCCCATGGACTCGGCGAGTTCATCAGGCAGACAACAAGTTTTTCGACTTTTTCAACTATTTTGCATCAAGTATCAAACAAACAAACCTAGGCTCTGATACCACTGATGGGTTTTGATCATTCTAACACTTCTTAAGTGTACATGCAACCCTAATAAACCTTGGATCTATGTTTGTCTAAGATACATGCAAGTAATTATTTTTCCAAGGTTCATATCCTAACTAGCATGGCATGGGGAACTTGAATCAAATAAAGCTAGTAGAAACACTTACCTTGTAGTTGTTATTGATTCCTTGGAGTTTTAGAGCCTAGCACCAATAGTGTGGATGCCTCAAATGGAAATCACAAATCACCACAAACTTGGAACTTTGAGAGAATAGTCACTACTATCTTGAAATCGGCCCTCACCTCAACAAGTGTCAACTAGTGTGATTTCAAGAACCAAAGCCTCCTTTATATAGTGTGATGGATTAGGGTTACATCCATGTAAACCCTAATACCCATGTCTCTTCATTTCCATGAGATCCATGGGTTAAAGCTCCATGGAGTATCCATGGGCTTTCCCATACAAGCCTAGCCCATTCCAAATAAGCATTAGCCCACACTATATAAACATAGAAGCCCATATTTAATTAGTAATATCTTTGATCTCTAAATTAATCCTAGATTACTTATAGATCAATACTAATAAATAATATGATCTTATATCTATATATTAGAATCATAACCTCTACTATTCTCAAATATTATCCATAAATTGTTCGGGTGAAGTGCAACCCAAATGGACCATGTCGGGTCGGGTCAAGTACATACCAAATATAGTTATGGACTTAGACACTATATCCAACAATAAGAACATATATACCATAAAATCTAAGTGTCATAAGGTTTCTCTTCGATTCATGAAAATGATGGTAAGGAAACTCTTTCACTAAGTAGATTTTAAGTAGATAGCAATTGTGATATTTGCAGTTCTCAAAGTCATTAGTGGAACGTGCGTGGTTAACCGGCACACTAACATTGACTTATAAGAAATGGCAAAAAGGTCTAAACAATTGAGACTATGATTACGACATCCCTTTTCATAGTTCTGAAATTGTTTAGACACACATGTGAGCTATCTAAGATAAGGTGTATAATTTTGATAAAGCCTTATCAAAGCAATCTAGTATCAGAAATCTGAACTTTGGTAAGAATGTCAATAAAGTATTGACTTCTAGAGGTCCAACTATTTTTTGGATACATGTCAAAGCTAGTGGGAGCATAAGTGTTATGCTAATAATCATCATGTTAGTGGGAGCATGATAATTATGATAAGTATTGCAAGTTAGCAATGTTAATTATAGAAAACAAAAGTTTCAATTCGTTGAAAAAAATGTGTTTTGCTATAACTAAGGGAGAGGAAATTATACTTTGTTTCAATTCTAAAAGCTTAGATTGAGATTTTAATCAAATTTAGTCAAGAATATATATGAATTTCATAAGGAAATTCTATATATGGGTTCATTATTTGCGTTCTAAAATTCGATTATGATTACGACATCCCTTTTCATAATCTGAATTATGAGAACTTGGCAAATTGAAATGGAAATATTATAGCAAAAGACTGGTTTAGTCTTTATGTGAGACATCATGAATTGTGTTCCATATGCTTCGGATATAGGATCGGTTACATGTGCTATATTCATCCTTTCTAAAGTTTTCCAAATGCTTGGGGCATTAAGAAGGGAAAAGGTCTAGAATTGGATATGACTAAAAGGATTAAGCAATTGTCGAGGACAATCTAAGGTTTACCAAAGATTGGTTGCCCAGGGACAGTTGGAAGTATAGTGTTAATTGTTGGAAGGACCATATTGACATATTCTGAAAAGAGGCAACTCTTGTTCAGAAGTGATAGTCAAAAGGGGAATGTGGAAATGATCCCATTGGTGGAAGTTGTTCAATAAATCTGTGTAAGATTAGGAAACTTAATGCAAGAAAGATGTTTCCAAGGAGTTGATCTCCTTTGGAATGCTCTGTAATGTTTGTTGTCAAGTCTTTGTGACTTTGTGCATAATCATTACAAGAGAATCATTGCATATAAGTTTAGAATCTAACAGATTTTGATAAAATGGCATGAATTTGGAAATCCTGCATTTGCCATAAGAATTCGGGAGTGTGAAATTAGAATCATTGAAAGTTTGGTCAATTGGTTTATTTCACAAAGTAAGGATCATAGACAAACATAGAGTGCATACTTGGTGTATCGTAAAGCTATTGTTTAGAAAAAACACAGTGTACATGCTTGGAGCATGAGACAACTAGTGTTTTTAATTCAAGTATAAAGTTGACAAAACCGAAACAATGAATAATGAGTAATCAGTATAGTGATAAATAAAAGGTGTTTTATTTATATTAATAAGTTTTGATACCATATTAGATTCAATTATTCTTGTGTTTCATTTTGCATGTTTTGACTTCCAGAATAAACTAGGTTATTCTTCCGGAATGACTAAGTTATTCAAACCATCCACAGTCGGTCATATGTTGGAAGTAGATATGAATCAAGACTATCATGGGTTGGCTTGTAGAGGTCCAAGTTGGTGGACAAAATTGTGCTACAACACTCATGAGTGCTCATAAGTTCTAAGTATTGGATTCAACCCGCGCTCATTGGAATCACTTCATGGATTTTATCACGAGTGATCATGAGACGATAATATCTTATATTCTTCAAACCTAGAGATATGAGTTGTTACTATGAGTTGGTTGTACATTAATTGCACGAAAACGCATTCGGTAACTCGATGTTATAAAACGTGCCTTTGTGTATGATTCGACAAGTAGTAGAACAAGCCATATGAGTCGAAGTTTATCCATTCCTTTTACCTTCAGGATAAAAGCGATATCGGTGGGCCCCTCGATGATTTAATGATGATACATGTGAGTGCTTGGCCAAGCCAGGACTGATTTGATCTGTTCAATCAGTCAGTCATCATGAATCGGAAATCGGGAAACAACAAATGGACAGAAAGAATGATTTTAATCCATGTCTTAGTCCATATGATATCTAGAATGGAGGAATATATGATCCCTTATCTAATGGACAAGTCACTGACAAAGGTCAGAGTTCATCTACAAGGTCAGAGTTCGACAGAAGCTTTTGAGAGCTATGATTGCCAGTCAGTTCTTGAAGTCATACGCAATAATAGTTTTAGACTTATCCAAGTGGGAGACTGTTGGATTAGTGTCTAAGTCCATAACTATAATAGGTAAGACTTGACCCGACTCGGCATGGTCCATTTGGGTTGCATGGCATCGGGACATTTGGATTGACCGTTTGTGAGAAGAGGACATTTGTGACATATTAATATATTATAAGTTCTAATATATTAATATAAAATTATGTTATTTAATTAGTATTGATCAAGAATAAATTTGGACTTAATTTATTGATCAAAAGAGACTAATTAAATATATGGGGATTGATTGAGTAAATCGTTCATTCTTATATATGTGGGCTTATGATCCAAGATTCCTTATGTTGGGTTTAACCCATGTGGTGACCCATGGATACTCTATGGAGGTTAAAACCCATGGAGCATAAGGAATGGGTAAAGTCATGAGTTACATGGTGTAACCCTAATAGCCATACTATATAAAGACCCCTTTAGCTCAAGAAATTGGGACTAGTGATACATGTATGAGGGCTAGCCAATTTGAGAATGAAGTGTCTTCTTCTCATGGTTATACCAAGTGTTGATGATGTTGTGTGAACCATTTGAGGTGTCACACTTGGGGTACTAGGCTCTCGAGCATCATGGAGTCAAGCTACATCAAGAGGTATGTATTCTATTTATTTTATTACCTAAGTATATGATATTTGTATGCTAGTATAGGGTAATATCTTGGAAACTTCATATTTGCATGTATAATAGAGAAAACATAGATCCAATGTATTTAGGGTTGTATGTGCACCATAGGATGTTGTAGTATACTAAAACCCAACAATAACATTATCGCATAAGGGAGAATTCGAATTACATACCGACGATCTATTGCGGCTTGATCTTGACTTCCTGGGGAATCATGGACGTTGGAACCTAAACTCCCTCTCTCTGTTAGAATATATGTGATGAAACCTGGGCTTCTTTAACCGCTCTATGGGAGAAATTTGCTCTGATGTGTCCAGGCTGATGACAACGATGGCACAACTCCTCCTCCATCAAGCACTCTTGACGCTTGTGACCCTTCCACCCACACCTTCCGCACTTAGACCTGCTACAAACATCTATTTGTACCCCTTCATCCTTTATGGAACCGCCACAACCCTTCGGGTTTTTGACTCCTGCTACGGCCGAACTCAACTGCTCGGTTGGTTGACTCAGACCATGTTCCCGCTTCCTCTTTCCTAGGTGCACATCCAAACCCAACTCTTGCTCCCGAGTTGCCTCGGCTACTCCATCAACCGCCTGGACAATCGCCGTCTAACCTTGAACCCTAGTGATTACTCTATCCATAACACACTCAATAATGTCGAGTAATTCCTCACATACAACTCGCGTAACCTCCACAGTGATCCAATCATGAAGTGAACTCTCCTGGGGACAAGGTGTGTAACCCACCTCCAATCCCTAATGACAAGAGCTAATAATTGGACGCTCCCTTCCAAGGGATCCTCAAGATCCACAAACATTAGGACCTAGAGGAACCCCTACCATGGCTACCATCTCAGCACGAAAGGCTCCCAGCCTCTCATCTAAAATCTCCAATATACCCTCCTTGACTGTACCAAAGATCACAGGAGTCTGGTCTAGGATACTGCGTGTAATCTTTGATGATACAAAATCTCTCATCCGCTCCTCGAGCTGCTCGATCCCTAAACCCGAACCTGATCCCTCTCCGGCGCCTAATCCGTCCACTGGTCTCGCACGCAGTGTCACCATGCTGAAAACATATTACAATAACTATCAAAATACACCTCACTGCTGAGGGATCATACACACACTACAAGTTTCCCGGTCTCATCTTGGCCCTTCTCGAATCGAGTACAGATCCTCTACTTTCGGTAGTGTGACATCCCCAATTTCTCGGCCAGAAAAGACCGATTTGTTTATGCTTGTTTTTAAAATCAGAGTAATCTTTTAAAGAAAACAGTTTCGGAATTTGTTCCCAAAATATGATAAAGATTTATCAAAGCATTTCTTAAAAGAAATGTATTTTCATTATATAACAAAATCTCGGGATGTCATGTTCAATACAGACCAAAAGCATAAACAGAACAAAATAGACCTTACAACAGTTATTGATAACTACTGGCCTATAATCCAAAATCTCTCGTTATGTCAGCCAACTTATGCTCTCGTGCCATAACCATTAATATAAAGAAAACTGAGAGGGTCAGACTTGGGAGCCTGGTGAGCATATAGGTTTTTCAACCCACAATAATATAATTATTATATTTAATTATCAAACAATCAATCCAATTACCCACCCCCATTATCTTCCTTTATTTCATAAAGATTTACCCTAAGAACCGATTACCCTTCTCTCATTAATTCCTAAGGATTTCCCTAAGGAATTGGCACAAAGTCTAGTGCTGCCATGGTTCTTAGATCACCTCTGGTGAACACGCAATTCACAATAATTAATGGACACCTAGTTCAAGAACACCTAAAGAACATTTAGTTCCAATATTACCCAATGAACCTAATTATTTAAGGAACACAGAGTATGAAAGCTCTTAATTCAAACAACGTGATAATAAAGTATATCTCGATCCTGCAAAACCACTGATATTATAAACACATATTATATTTCTAAACCAACATATCCCATCCCGTTGATCCCCACATACTGACCCTATACAATGATCTTACGAGATCTAGCCTAAGGAATCGATATGAACAACAACTGACGAAGCTGCTTCGGAAATTCCCTGGCAGCAAACGAGGATCAATAAAGACATCAAATGAGGGGAATGGAATAAGTTTCACCACGAACCTTCGTTCGTAAAAGAAAGAACCACAAGACATTTTAAGTCAGGGGTAGTTATCTAGATAACAATGCCTAGGCGTGGTCCGACTATCATGAGGTATTATACCCCCAGACTCTACCTATCCCAACATCGAACTTTGCCTAGCAGTGGCCTGAATACATGAGGTATTTCACCCCCAGACACACCCTATCCAGCAATATAACACCATACATACCTAGCAGTGGTCTATTACCGACACACTTTATTAGGTAGTCTACGAAGTTCCCTTAATTACTTCGTGAAAGAAAACGCTGACATATGAAGCTCGGTCGATCACTTCATAAAAGAAACACTGACTCCAAAGCTCTCTCAAAATAAAAGTATGGGGAAATACTAAGAGCATTCCTATACGCTCCCGTAACCAACACACAAAATTATCAAAAAGACTTTGCACATGATAGTACTTCTGGCACATTATAGTACTCTGGTATGCGAAAGAATCGTACCCGAGAACATAATAGTACCCTGGCACAAGCAGCACCCAAGACACAAAGCTTTGAAAAAGACTTCATACATAAAATGTACTTCTATACGTAGGACGTACTCCACCGATCATCAATCTCACAACACACGTACTCTTAATAAGAGGCTACCCAATG
The DNA here is from genome assembly GCF_051521515.1 of Lactuca serriola. Taxonomy (NCBI): domain Eukaryota; kingdom Viridiplantae; phylum Streptophyta; class Magnoliopsida; order Asterales; family Asteraceae; genus Lactuca; species Lactuca serriola. The sequence continues at coordinate 284,068,690 of NC_136412.1, read as the reverse complement.
TCCAAACTTAATTGAACTAAACATCCCTATTTAAGTCATAACCCATCACTAGGCAAATCTACAATGTTTATAATCAATTTTTGATACTATCTCCGTTTCGGAAACGCTAACTAGTGAATACTTAACACAAGGTTTTAAGTAATAGTATCATATATACACATCTTAACACATATTGAACCATATATGATTCGCCCGTTGTATATTATCAAATATATCTAACACGTATTTCGGACAATGACAAATACTTCACATACATATGTATATTTCATACTTTAATCAATACACGTATAAAAATCACGTTCCTAAAAGGGACTATACGCATGATACCTTATCGTATGATCACATAATTCAAAAATACATAATCCGTACTCCCGGATCTAAAATTTACCTCCTTACCTAATCCATATTCCCGAATCTAAAACTAACCTCTTGATTTGATCTATACTCTCGGATCTAAAACTAACCTCCTGACCTGATCCATACATCCAGATCTAAAACAAGTTTATCTCTTTATCCTTTTATCTCCTGGTCTAACCCACCTTTTATCACCTACCAACAACCTCATCTACTCATGTTCTACCCGACATATTTTTAGATACAAAATACATATATAGTTTAACTCATTAAAACTTATATAATTCATCCATTCCACAATCATCTTAAATAAACAACAATATATTATACACATAACACGTATTTCATAGCAAATACTTAATATTTATGTGTTAGAAGAAAGTGACGACACACTCGCCTAACACATACACTTAATATTTTCAAACAATACTTGTATTAAAATTGTGTTTATGAAAGGTACTATACACTCACTTGATTAGACGATGCTCGGACAACACTTCGGCTCTTCAAGTAGATATTCTTCGGTGAAACCGGGATTACTTCACACACCGGGTTTCTCGCGGGCAGAGCTTCGGCTCGGAAAGTCTTTTCTTCTCAGGATCTTCGGACTTTGAGACTTGCTTCGGGTCTCGGGATGATATCGGGGCTTCGAGGGGTTAAAATTGCACGTAAAACGATGTAATATGGGCGAGAGATGAGAGAATGAGCAACCAAACCGGCTGGCCCTTCAAATCTATTTATAGGGCAAAACTGGCCCTTGCCACGTCGTGGCACCATTTTCCACGTCATGGGCTTGGTCGTCACTGCATGCGTCATCGCAAGTTGCATCTGAGGGACTCCCATAGGTGTTAGAAGATTTGCCACGTCGTGGCACTGCTTGCCACGTCGTGGTATCTGACAGTTTTGGGGTTTCGCGCCCCGAACTTCAGAAATTCATAACTTTCGCATACGAACTTCGTTTTTGACGTTCTTTATATCGACGCGTAGGTGAGATTATGCTCTACAACTCTCTTTTAGACTCCATTGGATAATTTTGACTTTATTTTTAATATATTATAATTATATTACTTATATATTATCTTTAGTAGGCCGGGACAGGAAAACTCCGTTCGAAATTCATAACTCCTTCATCTGAACTCCGTTTTCGTCTGTCTTTTTATCGTTGGACTACTATCAAAGACATCTTCGACTCTCGTTTAGATCACTAAGGATAGATATATATCTACCTTAAATTCACTATTTACGTCGCGCTGGGTCGTGCCGGTTCTGTCGTGAAACTTCGACAGGTCATAACTTCTTCGTTATAACTCGGATTTTGGCGTTCTTTATATGCACGGAAACCTTGTGAAATATACTACAACTTGTTTAAGATTAATCCTTCTAAATAATCTTCCATAAAAAATTCATTTTGATGCTTATCGTCTCTAAATTGACTAGCCCTAATTTACGGGCGTTACAAGTAGTATGGGCCCATACTACCTTCCACATCTATCCGTACTTTCATCGAGATTTGCCTCAAATCCACCAAGTCCCTTTCTCTACTACTACTTCTCTGAGCGCTACTCCCATCCTAGGCTTGCCCTAGGGTAACCTCCAACCCGCACTTAGTCCTCAGCTAATGAAGGTATCTTCATGTAACGCCTGTGTTTCCGGGCTTGCCATTTTTAGCAATGTAATAGTCAAGGTTAACCTTTGTAACCCGTTTTGAAATAATAAGATTGTATTATTTGAGTATTATGTGTTTTTTGCTTAATTGCGTAATTATGTGGTTGGATTAATTAAGAATAAAAATAAGCGTAAAAATTAAAGTGTAAAATAAACTTGATATCTTTGGTTAATGTTGTAGTAGTTGAAACGAGATTTCCGAATATATATAGAACGCCTAAATCTGACTTCGTATGAAGAAGTTATGATTTATCGAAGTTTCGGCTTAGCGGTGTGCAGCCCGAAATACTCGATTTGAGATCGAGCGGTTTTTAGCCGAAGCAATCTAAACGAGGATCGAAGGTCTCGTTGTTGGTATCGAAGCGATGAAAAGTTAGGCGAGAACGGACGTCAAACGAAGAAGTTACGAATTTTTAACGAAGTTTTTCTGTCCCGGCCTATTAAAAACAAATAATAAAAATAAATTTAAAATTAGCCGACGGAGTCTAAACGAAAGTTGTAGAGCGTAGTCTCACCTTCGCGTGGATATAAAAAACGTCGAAAACGGAGTTCGTATGAAGAAGTTATGAATTTCCGAAGTTTATTAAATAATTTATATTTAAATTTAATCTTTAATTCGGATGATTATCCGAAGGAGTCACCGATCTGATCCGAAGTACGCCCCATGTACTCGTGTACGCCCCGCGTACACCAAGCGATGTCGACACTCGCACTCGAGCACTTCGGATACGTAAGCAGTGACGATTTCGGAGCAGTACGCCCTGCGTACTGCAGTACGCCCCGCGTACTCCGAGGCTCCAGCCTCCTATAAATAGAAAGCGAGGGAAGCCGAGTTCTTTTGCTCTTTTCTCTCTTCTCTCTCCCGTTTTGCATCGATTTGCGTGCCAGAAATACCCCGAAGCCCCGGTATTATTCTCGAGCCCCCAAGCAAGTCCCGAGATCCCGAAGATCCCGAGAAGTGCGGTTCCCGAGCCGAAGCTCTGCCCGCGAGAAGTTCGATTTTTGTAGAGATCTTCCAGATCTGCTGAGAATTACTACTTCTGCAACTCGTAGTGCTGTCCGATCATCTTCTGATCAACTAAGTGTATACTACCTTTCATAAACACGATAATAATACAAGTATGGTTCGAGTGTATTAAGTATATTGTTGTTTATAGGTGTGAGTGTGTGGTTACTTTCTTCTAACGCGTAATTATGAAGTATTTTATACGAAATACGTGTTATGTGTATATTTTGTGTTATAGGTGTGAATGTATATTCACTCTCTTCTATCTCATAGATATGATTTATTCTCTATGAAATAAGTGTTATGTGTGTGTGTGCCTCATCTGTTATGTGAAATATGTATTGATTAAAGCATGCTATACAGGTTTTCAAAACTATGTATAAAAATGTATATTTTATCTACTAATATGTTGGGTAGAACATGGGTAGATAGTTGGTGTGTAATAAACAGATGAGAGGCCTCGTTGTTGTTTGATTTAGTCATCTAGCGGAGTTTAGATGACGACCACGGACTTTTCTAGACAGTCTTGTGGAAACATTAGCAGGTTCGCCACCTGTAGGTGTTAATGAACTTGGGTGTTCATTCGTTGTACTCCATCCCCCTCATGGTTGCCTTATTTGACTTATATTGTTGAGGAACCCCCAAAGCATGTGTTGTCGCCCCGATGAAATATTCTTAGACTAGGTCCCTTATGTTAGTTGTTTTAGGGAAATAAAGTGAGAATAACGGGAATGGGTAATTGGGTTATTGTTGGTTGGTGGAAATTAAATATGATTATTTATTGTGGGTTGAAAACCCTATATGCTCACCAGGCTCCCAAGCCTGACCCACTCAGTTTTATTTGTATTACAGGAAGTGGCGCAAGGGCATAAGATGGATGAACCATCAAGTTGTTTTGTTTGCAAGTCTGTATATGTATATATTTGTTGAATGACTTGTAATGTTATCGTTTATGCTTATTGGTCTGTATCGGAACATGACACCCCGAGTTTTGATTATATAATGAAAATACATTTCTTTTATGAAATGCTTTGGTAAACATTGTTTTATCATGTTTTGTTTTTGGGAACAAATTCCGCAACTCTTTCAAATCAAAAGGATTTACTCTGAAATTATTTAAAAAGCATAAATGAAAATCGGTCTTTTCTGGCCGAGATTTTGGGGATGTCATAGTTGGTATCAGAGCATTAGTTTAAGCGAACTAGGAATTTGTAGGATTTCTAGACTTAAACTTAGAATGCTAAGTGAAATTTTGAGATGTGTGTCTGTGATATTTTAGACACGAGCACTAGTTTATTTTAGGAAAGTTGCCTAAAATGCTTTATGTGCTAAATGTTATATGTTGCCATATATGATATTATTTGTTCGGATCTATGGTCTGTTGCCTACCGGATCTAGAAACTTTATGTGTGTAGGATTCTAAGCGTGTGTCTACGATATTAGAACTAGCATGTAAACGTTTCGGAGTGATAAGGATGATTTGAATATCTATCGTGATTGAGGATCTAATTTCACCTTATTCGGTGTGTAGATCAAAATGGTGAGAACAAGAAGTGGAGTTGGAAATGTTGACGAAAACAGGAATCAACCACCAGTGATTGAACAAATACATGTCGTAGCAGCAGCACCTGAGCCAATAACCATGGTTGGTGTGCAAATGATGATTCAAACGATGTTGGATCGTCAGATGGATGAAACTAGACGGTTGCTTCAACAGAATCGTGAAGAACTGTCAATTCGTGTGGAAGAGCCTGAATTAAATGAAAGGCATTCGGAAGGTGGAAACTTCAGTGGGTCTATTGGTCAAGCCAACCCACTGATAGTTAGGCAAAACAACCATGATGGAAGGAATGATGGAATGGGATGCAAGTACAAGGACTTTCTAACTTGCAAACCATCGACCTTCAATGGAAAGGAGGATCCGATTGGAGTTATGGATTGGATCTCCGAAATGGAGTTAGCCTTCATGACTTGTGGCTGCAGAGGCAAGTTGCAAACTATCTATGCAGTGCGACAATTCCGAGGTGGAGCCGTTCGTTGGTGGAACACTCTAGGGAAGACGTTAAGCCCTAATGAGCCACTACAATTGACATGGGCAGAGTTCTTGGTGCAGTTCAAGCACAAGTTCTGCTCGGCTCAAAATCTGTTGGAACTAGAGAACAAGTTTCTGACATTGACGAAAGGCAGCATGTCAGTTGATGAATACACCAATAACTTCACCGATAAGATGGAGTTTGCCTTGCGTATCGTCCCAGACGAGTTGACAAAGGTGGACCGGTATGCGAAGGGACTCCCATGGGAGTACGAGGTGCCAGTACGTCAGGCACATACTCTAGAGGCAGCTATCTGGGCTGCCAAGTCTGTTGAGAACATGATAAAGGGAAGAACCACCGACAAGGTTGAGGTTGGTGAGAAGAGAAAGTTTGAGGGAACATCTAGTTCCGGTAAGAAAGGCAAATTTTCGAAATCTGATTCGAAAAAGTTGGGAGGAAAGGGAGGCGAAGCGAAGTGGTGTGATAAGTGTAAGAAAAAGCACTTTGGAAAATGTAGCGAGGATGTAACTTGCTACAAGTGCGGAAAAATTGGGCATTTTGCCAATGAGTGTCCGAACAACAAAAGGATGTGTTTTGGTTGTAATGAAGAGGGGCGCATTTTGTAAGACTGTCCGAAGAAGAAGGAGGCAGCTAGGCCCAACATTCCACCAAAGCAGAAGGCGAGAGCCTTCCAGATGATACTTAAGGCTGTGAAAGATGAAGTTAATGTCGCTTCAGGTACCTTTCTCGTAAACGAATTACCTGCTCAAATTTTTTTTGATTCTGGAGCCAACTACTCCTTTATTTCGCATGAGTTTGGTAGAAAGCTAGCTTTGCCTGTTGATAGACTAGATAATGCTTTATTAGTCGAAGTAGCTAGTGTCAAGTTTGTACCTGTTAGCCATCGTATGAAAAACATCTTAATCGACCTTAATGGGAATAAGTTTCACAAGGAATTATTGTCTATCGAACTAAATGGTTTCGACATCGTGTTGGGAATGGATTGGCTTAGCGCCAATGATGCCGAAATTTTATGCAAGAAGAAGATAGTTAAAGTAAACCAGCCTGGGAAAGATTCATTTATGGTGTACGGGGACAAACGGCGAGTAAATTCTGGAATCATTTCCCTAATGAAAGCCAGGAAGTGTTTGACCAAGGGATGTACATCATATTTAGCATTCGTGATCGATGCTAAGAAGGAAAAGAAGGTGATGCAGAGTATTCCAGTGGTGTGTGATTATCCAGAAGTATTTCCCGAAGATCTTCCTGGATTACCACCTGATAGACAAGTGGAGTTCAGAATAGACTTGTTACCAGGAACCACACCAATAGCAAAAGCACCTTACCGATTAGCACCGACGGAGATGAAGGAGCTAATGATGTAACTTCAAGAGTTATTGGACAAAGGTTTCATTAGACCTAGTTCATCACCCTGGGGAGCTCCGGTGTTATTTGTGAAGAAGAAAGATGGAAGTATGAGAATGTGCATTGATTACAGGGAGTTGAATAAGGCAACAATAAAGAATAGATATCCGTTGCCGAGGATTGATGACCTATTTGATCAATTTCAAGGTTTGAGCTATTTCTCGAAGATCGATCTAAGGTCAGGATATCATCAGCTAAAAGTAAGAGAGCAAGATATCGAGAAGACTGCATTCAGAACGCGATATGGACACTACGAGTTCTTGGTTATGTCGTTTGGACTAACCAATGCTCCGGCAGCATTTATGGATTTAATGAATAGGGTTTGTAATCCTTTCCTTGATAAATCTGTGATAGTGTTCATAGACGACATTCTGAGTTACTCGAAAAGCCAAGAGGAGCATGGCCACTTGCGAGAAGTGTTAGAAGTCTTGAAGAAGGAGAAGCTGTATGCAAAGTTCTCTAAGTGTGATTTTTGGATTCGTGAAGTCCAATTCTTGGGTCACGTGGTCAACCAAGAAGGGATAATGGTTGATCCAGCGAAGATCGAAGCTGTGATGAAATGGGAACAACCGAAAAGTCCCACGGAGATCCGAAGCTTTTTGGGATTAGCCGGATATTACCGAAGGTTTATCCAAGGCTTTTCTTCGATTTCTATTCCATTAACAGCTTTGACCCACAAAGGAGCTACTTATGCTTGGAGTGATAAGCATAAAGAAGCATTCGAGAAGCTAAAGAAGAAGCTATGCGAGGCACCGATACTTTCTCTACCCGATGGAGTTGAAGACTTCGCTGTTTATAGCGATGCGTCTGGTGTTGGATTGGGTTGTGTTTTGATCCAAAGAGAAAAGGTGATAGCATATGCGTCTCGACAACTGAAAGAGCATGAAAAGAATTACCTGACTCATGATTTGGAGTTGGCAGCGGTAGTCTTTGCTCTGAAAATATGGAGGCATTACCTCTATGGCACGAAGTGCAAACTTTTTACTGATCATAAGAGTCTCCAATATCTCTTTACTCAGAAGGAATTGAATATGAGGGAACGACGCTGGCTAGAATTACTTAAAGACTACGACTGCGAGATACTTTACCATCCCGGTAAAGCTAATGTTGTTGCTGATGCTCTCAGTCGGAAAGTCAATCTTGAAAGGAAAAGGCCAAGAGCGTTGAGAATTGAAGTTGTCTCGACTATTTTGGAAAGTATAAAGAAAACTCAAAGCGAAGCTTCTGAGAAGAATGACCGAAAGGAGGAACGTTTGGGCAAAACGTTGGTGTTCGGTGTAAACAGTCATGGACTGAAGGTGTTCCAAGATCGGATTTGGATACCTAAGACAGGAGGAGTCAGAGATCTTCTGATGGAAGAAGCTCACAAGACCATGTACTTGATTCATCCCGGTAGCACTAAAATGTATAGGGACCTGAAACCCTACTACTGGTGGCCGACGATGAAGCTTGATGTTGCAAAGTATGTGGCCGAGTGTGTGACTTGTGCGAGAGTCAAGACACAACATCAGAAACCGTACGGGAGTTTAGAACCATTGCCTATGCCTATGGGTAAGTGGGAAGACATTGCTATGGATTTTGTCACTAAACTGCCCAGAACAAAGAATGGTCACAACATGATTTGGGTGGTCGTTGATCGACTCACTAAGAGTGCGCATTTCATAGCAGCCAAGGAGAAATGGTCTATGGAGAAGCTTACGAATTCTTACGTGAAGGAAATTGTGAGGCTTCACGGTGTTCCGTTAACGATTGTTTCGGATCGTGATAGCCGTTTCACCTCGAGGTTTTGGAAAAGTCTACAAGAGGAATTGGGTACCAAGTTGTGTTTAAGTACAGCTTACCATCCGCAGACTGATGGTCAGAGTGAAAGAACAATACAAACACTTGAAGATATGCTGAGAGCATGTACCTTGGAATTCCTAGGTAATTGGGATGAACATTTACCTTTGGTAGAATTTTCCTATAATAATAGTTTCCACTCGACCTTAAAGATGACACCTTATCAAGCTTTGTACGGACATAAGTGTCGTACGCCGTCTTGTTGGCTTGAGGCTGGAGAAAAGCAGTTTATGGGTCCCGAGATGGTCCATCAAACTGCTAAAAAGTTGAAAATAATTAGGGAAAGAATGTTAGCAGCTCAGGATCGTCAAAAGAGTTATGCTGACAAGAAGCGAAGACCGATGACTTTTGAAGTTGGAGATTCGGTTTTGCTTAAAGTCTCGTCGTGGAAGGGACTTATAAGATTTGGTAAAAGGGGAAAGTTAAGTCCAAGGTTTATTGGACCGTTTAAAGTTCTTCAGAGGATTGGGAACCAAGCTTACAAGCTCGAATTACCCGAAGAACTGAATGGAATTCACAACACTTTTCATGTGTGTTATTTGAGGAAGTTCACGGGAGAAGTTCCCTATATAATTCCAATTTCTGAATTGAGAATTGATGAGAACAAAAGGTTGATTGAAGAACCAGAGGCAATTGTTGACCGAAAGACTAAGAAGTTGCGACGCAAAATGGTTGGGTTAGTGCTTGTCCGATGGAAACACACGAATGGGCCGAATCTCACCTGGGAGACGGAGAGTGACATGTTGAGTCGCTATTCGCATTTGTTTGTTGATGTGTGATTCCGGGGACGGAATCATGCTAAGGTAGAGAGAATGGTAACGCCTGTGTTTCCGGGCTTGCCATTTTTAGCAATGTAATAGTCAAGGTTAACCTTTGTAACCCGTTTTGAAATAATAAGATTGTATTATTTGAGTATTATGTGTTTTTTGCTTAATTGCGTAATTATGTGGTTGGATTAATTAAGAATAAAAATAAGCGTAAAAATTTAAGTGTAAAATAAACTTGATATCTTTGGTTAATGTTGTAGTAGTTGAAACGAGATTTCCGAATATATATAGAACGCCTAAATCTGACTTCGTATGAAGAAGTTATGATTTATCGAAGTTTCGGCTTAGCGGTGTGCAGCCCGAAATACTCGATTTGAGATCGAGCGGTTTTTAGCCAAAGCAATCTAAACGAGGATCGAAGGTCTCGTTGTTGATATCGAAGCGATGAAAAGTTAGGAGAGAACGGACGTCAAACGAAGAAGTTACGAATTTTTAACGAAGTTTTTCTGTCCCGGCCTATTAAAAACAAATAATAAAAATAAATTTAAAATTAGCCGACGGAGTCTAAACGAAAGTTGTAGAGCGTAGTCTCACCTTCGCGTGGATATAAAAAACGTCGAAAACGGAGTTCGTATGAAGAAGTTATGAATTTCCGAAGTTTATTAAATAATTTATATTTAAATTTAATCTTTAATTCGGATGATTATCCGAAGGAGTCACCGATCTGATCCGAAGTACGCCCCATGTACTCGTGTACGCCCCGCGTACACCAAGCGATGTCGACACTCGCACTCGAGCACTTCGGATACGTAAGCAGTGACGATTTCGGAGCAGTACGCCCCGCGTACTCCGAGGCTCCAGCCTCCTATAAATAGAAAGCGAGGGAAGCCGAGTTCTTTTGCTCTTTTCTCTCTTCTCTCTCCCGTTTTGCATCGATTTGCGTGCCAGAAATACCCCGAAGCCCCGGTATTATTCTCGAGCCCCCAAGCAAGTCCCGAGATCCCGAAGATCCCGAGAAGTGCGGTTCCCGAGCCGAAGCTCTGCCGGCGAGAAGTTCGATTTTTGTAGAGATCTTCCAGATCTGCTGAGAATTACTACTTCTGCAACTCGTAGTGCTGTCCGATCATCTTCTGATCAACTGAGTGTATACTACCTTTCATAAACACGATAATAATACAAGTATGGTTCGAGTGTATTAAGTATATTGTTGTTTATAGGTGTGAGTGTGTGGTTACTTTCTTCTAACGCGTAATTATGAAGTATTTTATACGAAATACGTGTTATGTGTATATTTTGTGTTATAGGTGTGAATGTATATTCACTCTCTTCTATCTCATAGATATGATTTATTCTCTATGAAATAAGTGTTATGTGTGTGTGCCTCATCTGTTATGTGAAATATGTATTGATTAAAGCATGCTATACAGGTTTTCAAAACTATGTATAAAAATGTATATTTTATCTACTAATATGTTGGGTAGAACATGGGTAGATAGTTGGTGTGTAATAAACAGATGAGAGGCCTCGTTGTTGTTTGATTTAGTCATCTAGCGGAGTTTAGATGACGACCACGGACTTTTCTAGACAGTCTTGTGGAAACATTAGCAGGTTCGACACCTGTAGGTGTTAATGAACTTGGGTGTTCATTCGTTGTACTCCATCCCCCTCATGGTTGCCTTATTTGACTTATATTGCTGAGGAACCTCCGAAGCATGTGTTGTCGCCCCGATGAAATATTCTTAGACTAGGTCCCTTATGTTAGTTGTTTTAGGGACATAAAGTGAGAATAACGGGAATGGGTAATTGGGTTATTGTTGGTTGGTGGAAATTAAATATGATTATTTATTGTGGGTTGAAAACCCTATATGCTCACCAGGCTCCCAAGCCTGACCCACTCAGTTTTATTTGTATTACAGGAAGTGGCGCAAGGGCATAAGATGGATGAACCATCAAGTTGTTTTGTTTGCAAGTCTGTGTATGTATATATTTGTTGAATGACTTGTAATGTTATCGTTTATGCTTATTGGTCTGTATCGGAACATGACACCCCGAGTTTTGATTATATAATGAAAATACATTTCTTTTATGAAATGCTTTGGTAAACATTTTTTATCATGTTTTGTTTTTGGGAACAAATTCCGCAACTCTTTCAAATCAAAAGGATTTACTTTGAAATTTTTTAAAAGCATAAATGAAAATCGGTCTTTTCTGGCCGAGATTTTGGGGATGTCATACTTCATAATTCCAATTAGCCACTACCTGAATATCATCACATGTGAAGAGGCTTAGATAATCCTTCGATTAAAGGACTCGTCCCTAAAACAGTTAGACTCAGACGAGAGCTGCACAATAGCGCCAAATCCTTTACTCTAAGATTATTCAACCCTGATCACAGGTGACTTGATGTATTCACCTAATGGCTAACTTCCATCGCTTAGAGTCTCACAAAGCACAAAGCAAGTAGCATTCATACAAAAGGAAAATCTAACCACAACATAATCAAACAAATCTATCCACATAACAAGAATCTGCACTTGCATGGAATTCATAAGGCTCATACACATATAACATACACATAAGGCATCCTTCCTAGATCCTCAGTCCTAATCTAGCATGTTGTTCTACTAACTGATAATTATAACATAAACTTGTATGGGTATTTTGGGGTACTTACTTGAGCTCGGCTGATTGCATGCACCACACCATTTTCTCTTTTCAAAGTTCTTTTCTTTCACAATGTTCTTTTTGCTTTTTCTAAAACTCTTTCCTTTTCTCAAAAATCCATTTTTACAAAAATTGATTTTTCCTTTTGAAAATTTCTATACTAATTCCTCAGTTTGAGTTCAGACACACCCGAAAGTGTGTCCGAATCCCTCAAACCAAGGCTCTGATACCAACTTGAAACGACTCAAAAATCACGACTAAAAATTTTCTTTAAAAACATTACTAAAACCATATTTATAAAACCATATCATAAGTCATAACATAAATTCGGAGTACAAATACAAAACATATGCTTATTATCAGAGTAAAACATCCCAAGCTAACTAACTATGGTGTGTGCCATGCGATCATCCCAAGCTCTTCCCTCCGCTACCGAAGGTACCTGAAACCAAAACTGAAAACTATAAGCACGAAGCTTAGTGAGTTCCCCAACCTACCACATACTATACATAATCACATACTGCAAGCATTGGGCCACGCCCGCTACAACAGGCCCCGCCTGGCTTCGAGCCCCGCTCGGTGTACATATTTGTTTCTCTTAGGCCCCACCCGCTAACATATACAAACACACAATCATACCATAACACCTAAACTAAACATATACTACTGGATTCCTGTTCTAAGGCCTCGCCTATCTTGGGCCCCGCCCCTGTCCTGCTACTGATGAGTCATGGAACCCCGTCCATGCTCTTGCTGATAGTGAGATACGGGCCTAGCCCACACTCACTCCCTTCCTGCCTTGGGCCTTGCCCCTGCTCTGTTGCTAATGAGATATGGAACATCGTCCACACTTTGCTATTAGTGAGATACGGTACCTCGCCCACACTCACCTCCCTACCAGGTACATACATGTATCACATAGACAACAAGTATAAACTATCATGTAAACCGTTCCTTGGGCACCAGCTCGCCAACATTGGACCTTGGTCCTGATTATCATACTAGCATATAGTGCCTAGGGCTAACCCCCGGGTATTCCAACTCATAACTACGTGGGTCGGCATTGTGGCCGTAGACCCATCCACACAAAGGGAAAACTCACCTGCACTGCTGAACTTTGTTGATAACCCACTGCTGCTAACTGGAACTTCCCCGATTGCTGCTTCTTCGACTCCCCGAGCTACCAAGATCACAATATCACTGTAACGACCCAATTTTCACGTCCAAAAATTTCATTTTTGATTAAGTGATTTGCAAAACATTTGTAACAAAATATCATCCGATCATATCATTTAATAAAACATGTCACGTATCTGAAAACCGAATCATAAAACATAATAATGTCAGAGTACAAATCCCAGAATATCTCATAGTGCGGAAAACAAAGAGCTTGTGTATGATGCGCCACTATCGCGCCAGCTCCTTCCCCTTTGCTGAAGAGGTACCTGAAACTGTAAGCACGAAGCTTAGTGAGTTCCCCCATCGTACCACATACCATACAATCACATCATATACATTCTGCCAGACATTTATGGGGTGCCCGACCTACCCGATACGACCATTCTGGGATGCCGACCTACCCATACGGCCATTCTGGGGTGCCGACCTACCCATGCGGCCATTCTGGGGTGCCGTCCTACCTGTGTCAAGCCATTCTGGGGTGCTGACTACCATTTGGTCCTAACAACTGAACCTCGGGGACTATTTCACCCCTTACTACTACTATCACATATACCATGGCATAATCTATTGTCAGACATATCTGGGGTGTCCGACCTACCCTTCGGTCCTAACAACCGAACCTCGGGGACTATTCCCCCTCCTACTACCTCTATCTCAGATAACATATCATACTAACAGCTAAGCATATCATAACATACTGTTAGGCATATCTGGGGTGCCTAACCTACCCTTCGTTCCTAACAATCGAACTCTATCACTATCACATATCATATCACGCTAGCATATAACATATCAGGTAGTAGCAACACAGATGAATAACACAAAGACAAACATCTAACACACGATCCTTACTGGTGGGCCGGCATTGTGGCTGTAGACCCACCGCTACTGGAAGGTAACTCACCTCTTAGTAGCTGCTGAACTGTGCGGGAATCCTCTGACTGCTGCCGCTGCTGCTCCGAAAATCCTTAGACTATAATTCCCACAAAACACTTAGTCAGAAACTGACATCTAATCTTTGGGTAAAATGACCATTTCACCCCTGACCAAGTCAAAGTCAAAGTCAACTTCTAGTTGACCTGACTCGCAGAGTTGGCTTGCCAACTCGCCGAGTCCCTATCCTTCCATTAGACCTCATACCCGTCTCTACTCGTCGAGTTAGGCGATGGCTCAACGAGTTTTCCGTCTAAATGAACATTGATTGAATCTTCATCCGACTCGCCGAGTTGTATGAACAACTCGTCGAGTTCATCATCAACTGATACAAAGGTCCTGTCCTTGACTCGCCGAGTTGTATGAACAACTCATCGAGTTCATCTTCATCCTTAAAAAGATTGCCTTGGACTCGCCGAGTTTGTTCATGACTCGCCGAGTCCCATGAATTTCCAGAACAATGGCTTAGTCCAGAACGTTGGGTCACTCCCTGGGACCCCCTTAAAACCTTTCCACACTCAACTGGGTCCTTATGACCCTCAACTGATATGGGACAGAACCTTGGACTCGCCGAGTCCAAGAACGGAGTCGTTGAGTTGGTCATAACCACTCACTGAATCTTCGATTTCTAACGTACAACCTTTGATCAAAAGATAGATGTATGCTTCTACAATCGATCTAGCACATAAAGTTACAACCTTT